>NW_028258346.1:15465447-15773728 GCF_053883595.1 Heterocephalus glaber | reverse complement strand
AATCCTCTCACTGCAGTCCTCATCCTCTTAGGTGTGCTCCATGAGAACAGAGTTGGTTTGTGTTTGGTTCTCAATGAAGAAGCATGACGATCAGACTGACCTAAACTTGTCTTGCTTGCTATGTGCAATTCAGGATGTGGAGATTAGATTATTCCTTGATGTCAAGTTTCTTACAAGAGGGGCAGTGTGGTATATAGGGCATCTCGCAAAAGTTCCCTCCTCTCCATTCAGTAATGCTGCCCAAGAGCTCCGAATAGCAAACCTGTTATTTGCATCATAATTTCGATAATGAAAATGACTCCTGCAAGCCATCTCTCTTTTTCGTCCTTTCCAAAAATCAGAGGATTTTGTTTCCATGGTTTTTTTCTTCACTGGGGCTGCAGTTGTCATTAATCTGAAATTCCAGTGTGCTCCACATCAAAAGGCCATGTGAGAGATCCCAAAGCACGGAATAGCGCGGTCTTACCCCTGTTTAAAATCAAGTCAAGCTAGCCTTTCAGTCATTATTTTTGTAAGAGTTTGCCTTTGAGATCTCACAGGTCATTTGTTTTCTGCAGTAGTTTTCTGTTCTTCTCCTACAGGACTACATTCTTTTCTTTGTGGTTATAATTCTTTCTAAAATGAGGGTCATGCAAATGACATGCTTACCATGTAATGAACCTGTATATTTATTTTGAGAGAAAAATATGTATAGGATATGTTGAGGGGTAGAAAGAAAGACTATCTAGAAGTGGAACTATTTTAGGTGGCAAATTGTAAAGCAAAAAAAAAAAAAAGAATAGTATACCTTATTTTGTATACAATGTACATTTGGGACAGAGTTTTCTAATATGTTGCCAATGTTTTTGTAGTATCACCACAGGTCTTTTCTGAAGTGTTTTCCCCATTTGTTATAGATTATTGATGATTTAGTGCAATTGAGCCCGGATGTGTGTATGAGAGAGTGTGCAAGAAATTACAAAGCCATAGATCCTGATTTACTTCACTGACCTGTGTAACTTTATGTCTGGGTTTTGCCATCCAAGATAGATTGTTTTATAGAGAGTGTCACCAAAGACTTTTTCCTTCCAATTTATAGAAGAAAAAAATTATTAATAAATGACATGACTTTTCATCTGCGTGGTTTTCATTCCATCTTTCCCGTAGACTTCAGAAAGACGCCCACACCCTGGAAGGATGCGGTGTTCTGGGAAAGCGAAAGCTCCCATGGGGATGAGCGGGGAGACAGGCAGTTGAGTTTGGACCAAGTGTGCTGGGGGGAAGTCCAACTCCTGCAGCCTGGCTGCTGCCCAGAGCTCAGCCTGATGGGGAGCACAAGGCCGCCAGCATCAGCCGCCTTTCAGGCCAGATGCAGCTGGTGCTGTTGGGACCAGGCCAGGGTGGCAGCAGTGGTTGCCAGTACTCAGCGTTCCTCCACATGGATGCAGGGACAAAGTGGCAGGGCCGCGCCCCAAAGCATCTGGAGCCTGACAGCTGTGGCCATTACCCCCCTTGGTTTCAACTACTGCCTGGAGCTCATGAATTACTGGCTGGCGAAGTGTTTATTAGACTGGCATTTCTCAAAAGAATTTATAAATGGCTCCAGGTGTGTTGCGCTCCATGATTCAGGGCCTCTAAGGTTTTCTGACAGCAATGAACCTCTTTTTCGTATTCCTCTCCTTTCCTCCTCCCTCCCTGCCTTCAGCTCCAGTAATACCCCCTCCCCATCTCTGTTACCTGCTACCCTTTATCTTTGGAAATTTTTACAGAAAGGACATGTCACCAACTTCGCCTATTTGCAAGGGAGCAAATGCCAAACTGCATTCAGAAGTGTTTGTTTGTTTTATGACATCGATTAAGTTTTAAGTTCTGTATTTCAGTTTGCCCATCCGTAAAATGGCGAATTAAAAATCACTACTTAAACGCATTTTCTGAACAACCGCTTTATACAGAGTACTGGGTGAAACAGCAGGTAGGAAGAGGTTGGACCAGGGCAGGCTCAGCAAGGATGGTGCAAAGTCTCAGGTTCCAACCAGGAACTCTGCTGGGATGGAGCCACTCTTAAAATCCGGCCCCAGAGTGTGACTAATGGTAGACTCATTCTGAAGCCAGAGGACAAGTGACAAGGCTGGTTGGAGAAATTACTCTTCAGTTTGGTCCCACTGTACCTCCCGGATGTTTCAATGAGTGCTAGATCATGCAGAAAAACCTTGAGAAAATTATAAATTACAGATGGTGTCATTTTTATGGTCTAATCATTTCCACCACCAAGTCCACTCAAGAGAAGAGAAAACTGGAAGTCATTTATAGATGACTTAGTCGTTCTGCGTTGGCTTCCCTGACTTTGGGCAGTCTCTCTGGTTTGTAGGAAGTTAGGCTACATGCCTATTGTTCTAGGAGCAAATATGCTTTGGAGGAGGTAGTGCAGGTACTCACCTCCTTCAACAGATTCGGGGTTTGTATGAGCTTTCAACCCCCCACAGATGCACTGTGCAAGTGTAGTCATTTAGAGCAAATTTCAGGGCCCAGCCATCTGCGTATGAGTCTTGACTCGCATAGAGAGAAGAAATCTAGAAATTTCTTGATCTCTCTGTACCTCAGCTTCAGGTTAGTCTAGTCCTCACAGAGTTTGCATGAGGATTAAATGAGTTAGAAAAGACGGTATTCTTAAAATATCACCTGTATAAGGAATAAATAACGTGGACCTGTCAGTAGTAGTTAATATTTTACCAAAACAGTTTATTTTAAGAATCCCTTGTTAAAAAAGAAACGTTCTTAGCTTAATGTTTAATACTTCAATACTGACCCCAAATAAACTGGTCTTTCTGGTATCATGGGCACCTCTCAGTTTTAATTAGAATCCTGTTTTGAGGTCTACAGCGCCAAATCACAAGAGTCAAGAATGGGTAATCCATCAGCAGAAATTGTGCTATGTTGCACTTTTATTTAACGGCTGAATTTCCTTGAGGGGTAATCTGTTTTTCATTCTTATTCAGTGGAATGTATTTGAAGTAGCACAGGACAAAAATGAAGTTTGGGTGCCAATCTATTTTTAAACAATTTCATGGTGGCTTAAGTCATATGAAGAAAGAAAACGCTCTCACAGATACGTGAATTATTTGCCAGATTACCTGATTTCCTTGGCCAAATCTACTTGTGCAACATGCCTAAAATGTTTCTTTAATCAGACAGGATCAGATCAACCTATTTTACAGTAGAAAAAAGTTAAGCTGGAAAGATAGAGTTTTAGGAGCTATTTTACCAGTTCCCCAAAGACCCATGTTATTTTATGACCTACTTAAAAAAATGCATAGTGAACATATTTCTGTCCCATTGAATCATCTTATCCAAGCAAATTTTAGTCTCTGCATAGTACTCTATTATATAACTATAATTATTTTTACTTCACTCCTATTCATTAGAAATTTACGTGTTTTATAATTTCTTACAGTTATGTGGTGAATGAAATCAATGCTGTGGTAAATATCCCTAAAATCATATCTTTGTTCATACTCATAACCATTATTTTAGAGTAAGCCAGAGACATAAAGTTGACATTTTAAGTGTTATAACTATTTATTTATTTATTTATTTTATTTATTTATTTTTGGTACCAGGGATAGAACTTGGGACCTTGGGCTCTTGCAAGGCAGGCAGCGGAACCACTGACCTAAATCCCCAGCCCTGTTATAACTATTTTAAAGCGTTTTGCTTTACATTTCTTTGCAACATACTTTATCAAAGTCTACCAGAAGAGCACTCGAATGTACTTAATAAAAAGCTGTGTATATTTTTAAAAATTAATTTTATGGGTACATTTTAGGTATATGATATAATGACATTCATCACTGGAAATTTGCATCTTTACATAATCTCTCTTGGTTCTTATTTTTTCCCCATTCCACTGCCTTCCCTATTTACAAAGACTTTCCATTTTTTCATTTGCTCATATTAATTCCTTCCCCTTCTTTCTTTTCCCCTACCCCTCCCACGTCCCCGTCCCCTTTGCCCCTTTTCTTCCTATTTCACATTATCTATTATACCTTTTAGTCCTTATTTACACTTTCAGTTTCTCACACTAGAGAAACTATATGGTATTTACACATGTGTGTCCTATTTATTTCACTAAAGAGGATCACCTCAATGTGCATCTATTTAGCTATAAATGTCTCTAATTGCTCATTCTTTATGGCTGAGTAGTACTCTGTTTTATAGAAAAACCAAATTTTCTTTATCCGTCTCCAGTTGATGGGCAATTGGGCTGTTTCCAAATTTTAGCTATTACAAACTGTGTTCCTATGAACATGGGTGCACATATATCACTGTGATATGATTCTTTTAATTCTTTGTGGAAGATACCCAGCAGAGGAATAGCTGGGTCAAATGGGACTTCCAGTCCTAGTTCTTTGAGGTATCTCCATACTGATTTCCACAGTGCTTGCACCAGTCTACACTCCCATCAGCAGTGGAACAGGGTTCCTTTTTCCCCACAGACCCACCAGCATTTGTTATTGGTTGATTTCATGATAGCAGCCATTCTTTCTGGGGTGAGGTGGAATCTCAGCCCTGTTTTAATTTGCATCTCTCCAATGACCAGTGATGGTGAACACTTTTTCATATGTTTATTTGTTATTTCTACTTCTTTGAGAAATGTCTGTTCATTTCAGATGCCCATTTTTGGATTGGATCTTTAAATTTGGGGGTCTGATTTTTTTCAGTTCTTTATATATTCTAGATAGTAGACTTTTTTCTGAGGAACTGCTGGTGAAAATTTTTTCCCGTACTGTGGGTTGTCTCTTCACACTGTTGGTGGTTTCTCTTGCAGTGCAGAAGCTTTTTAATAAGAAGAGATCCTAGTTGTTAATTGTTGTGCAAGTTCACAGGCAGCTGAGGTTTTGTTCATAAAAATCTTTCCCTATGCCAGTGTCTTCAGGAGTTCTACCTAACCTCTGTTCCAGCCCATTTAGTGTTTCTGTTTTAATATTTAGATCTTTAATCCATTTTGATTTTAGTTTAGTGCATAGTGAGAGATACAGGTATAGTTTTAATCTTTGGCAAGTTTAAATCCAATTTTTCCAGCACCATTTATTAAAGAGGCTATCTTTCCTCCAGTGAGGGTGTTTGGCTCCTTTATTGAAGATGAGATGGCTGAGTGTGTCTGGCGTTGTCCCTGCATCTTCTAATCTGTTCCACTGGTCCTCAGGTCTGTTTCTTTGCCAGTACCATGCTGTTTTTATCACAGTAGGTTTGTAGTGTAGTTTCAAGTTGGGGGTTGTGATACCCTCTTCCATGTCTCTGTTGCCTAGAATTGCTTTCGCTATTCTGGGTCTCTTCTGGTTCCAAATGAATTTTTGGATTGTTTTCTCAAGGTCCATGAAGTATGCTGCTGGGATCTCAATTGGAATTGCATTAAATCTATATAGCAGTTTTGGAAGTATGACCATTTTCACTATATTAATCCTTCCTACCCAGGAGCAGGGGATGTCTGTCCATTTTCTGATATCATCTTCAATCTCTCTTTTCAGAGTGCTATAGTTTTCAGAGAAGAGGTCTTTGATTTCTTTTGTTAGGCTGATTCCTAGGTATTTCAGTTTTTTTGGATGCTATTGTGAAAGGAATTATTTGCCCTATTTCCCTCTCAGTGAGTCTGTCATTCATGTAGAGGAAAGCTATTGATTTTTGTGTGTTGACCTTGTAACCAGCTACTTGACTGAATTTGGTTATTAAGTCTAGAAGACTTTTGGTGGAATTCTTGGGGTCTTCTATAAAGAGTATCATGTCATCTGCAAATAATGACAATTTGACTTCTTCATTCTATCTTTACTCCTTTTATTTCTTTCTCTTGTCTAATTGCCATGGATAATGTTTCCAGAACTATATTGAACAAGAGTGGTGATAGTGGACATCCTTGTCTTGTTCCTGATTTGAGTGTGAAGGATTTCAGTTTTTGACCATTTAATATGATGTTATCTGTTGGTTTTTTATAGATGGGTTTATCAGATTGAGGTAGAGACCATGTATTCCAATTTTTGTAGGGTTTCTGTAGTAAATGCGTGTTGGATTTTGTCAAATGATTTTCTGCCTCTATTGAGAAGATCATATGGTTTTTGTCCTTGGCTCTGTTGATATAGTGTATTACATTGATTGATTTGCATATGTTGAACCATCCCTGCATCCCTGGGATGAATCCCACTTGATCAGGGTGTATAATCTTCTTGATGATCTTCTGCATTCTATTTGACAGTATCTTATTAAGGATTTTTGAATCTATGTTCATTAGTGAGATTGGCCTGTAGTTCTCTTTTTCGGTTGGGTCTTTCTCTGCTTTGGGGATCAAGGTGATGCTTGCTTCCAGGAATGAATTCAGGAGTATTGTTTCCCTTTCAATTTCATTGAAGAGTTTAAACAATAGTGGGAGTAGTTCCTCTCTAAATGTCTTGTAGAATTCAGCAGTGAAGCCATCAGAACCTGAGCTTTTCTTAGTTGGTAAGTTTTTAATTATGTTTTCAATTTCATTGATTGATATTGGGTTGTTTAGAATTTTTAGGTCTTCTTTGTTCAACTTTGGAATTCATACATATCTAGGAAATCTGTCTATTTCTTCTATGTTTTCCATCTTATTGGTGTTATAGGTTCCTGAGGTAGGTATTGATGATCCTCTGGATTTCTTCTGGGTCCGTTGTAATTTCACCCTTTTCATTCCTCATTGCATGGATTTGGGCCTTTTCTTTCCTTTTTCTGATAAGGTTGGCTAAGGGTTTGGCAATTTTGTTTATTATTTAGAAGAACCAACTCTTGGCTTCATTGATTTATTATATTGTTCTCTTAGTCTCCATTGCATTGATTTCTGCTCTGATCTTTATAATTTCCTCCCTTGTATGAGCTTTGGGTTTGTCCTGCTCTTCTTTTTCTAGAAGCTTAAGGTTCAGCATCAGCTTGTTTAATTGGGCTCGCTCTATTTTCCTAATATGCGTATTCACTGCTATGAATTTCCCTCATAAGACTGCTTTCATTGTGTGCCATAGATTCTGATATGTTGTATTGGCATTGTCATTTAATTGTAGGAACTGTCTGATTTCTTTTTTAATTTCCTGTGTGACCCATTGGTTAACCAGGAGTGTGTTGTTCACTTTCCATGTGTTTATGAAATTCTTGCAGTTTCTTTTGCTATTGATCTCCAGTTTCATCGCACTATGGTCTGATAATATACAGGTGATAACATCAATTCCTTTGCCCTTACTTAAACATGTTTTATGAGTGAGTATGTGGTTTATTTTGGAGAATGACCTGTGTGCAGCTGAAAATAATGTGTATTCTGATTTTGTGTGGTGGAACACTGTAAACATTTGTTAAGTTCATTTTTCAAGAGTTTGATTGAGTTCTAGTATTTCCTTGTTTATTTTTTTGTCCAGTTGATGTATCTGTTACAATGTTGTAATGAGTTCCCCCACTACTATTGTATTAGTGCTTGTTTGATTTTTCAAGTCCATTATTATTTGTTTTATATACTTGGTCACACTAGTGTTTGGTGTATATATGTTTATGATTGTCATCTCTTCCTCTTGGATTGTTCCCTTTACAAGGATGTAGGGTCCTTTGTCTCTCTTAATCAGTGTTGTTTTGAAATCCACTTCATCTGCAAAGAGGATAGCTACTCCTGCTTTTTTTCAGGTTTCTGTCTCATGGAGTATTGTTTTCCACCCTTTTACTTTCAATCAATGAGTCTATTCTTTTTGAATTAAGTGTGTTTCTTGTATCCAGCATATTGTTGGCTCTTGCTTCTTGACCCATTCTGCCAGTCTATTTCTTTTGATTGGCAAATTGAGACCATTAACATTGATGGTTATAACTGATACATATTGATTTATCATTGTCATGACTTTTTCTTTTTGTTGAATTCTCCCTCTTTGCATTTAATTTCTTGTCGTGCCCAATGGATTCATTTTTCTGGATTTCCTGGGGTTGTCATCCTCATTATCTTTTCCTAGGATATTGTCTAAAATTTTTTGGAGTTCTGGTTTGGTATGCATGAAGTTCCTGAGGTGCTCTTTATCATGAAAATATCTTATTTCTCCATCAATTTTGAAAGATAGCTTTGCAGGTTACATCAATCTGGGTTGGAGATTGTTTTCCTTTAGGGGTTGAAATACATCACTCCAAGCTCTTCTTGCCTTGAGAGTTTGCATTGAGAAGTCTGCTGTGATTCTGATGGGCTTTCCTTTGTATGTGAATTGTTTCTTTTCTCTCACTGCTTGTAGAATTTTGTTCTTCTGTTGGGTTTCTGGAATCTTAACAATTATATACCTATGTGTAGATTTTTTTTTTCATCAAGGCTGGTTGGGGTCCTAGAGGCCTCATTTATCTGTATGTCAAGTTCTTTTCCTCTGCTTGGGAAGTTTTCTGTCATCACTTCTGTGAACAGTTCTTTTTTATGTCATCTGCACTCTCCTGTCTCTTCATTGACACTCCAATCATTCTTATGTTATTCTTCTTTGCATCATCTAGCAGCTGCTCGATTGATTTCTCATGGTCCTTTACTATTTTTAAGAAATTTTTCTTTTCCTGGACATTAATTGCAATCTTATCTTCTATATCTGAAATTCTGTTCTAACATTGGCTCATTCTGCTGTGTAAACTTTCAAAGGAGATTTTAATCGCCAGGAAATCTGTTTGCATCTGTTTTATGGATTCCATTTGTTTCCTATGTTGGGATTCCATCATGTTCCTCAGTTCCTCTATTTTTTTATCTGTGTCCTCTCTAGATTTATTAATCATGTCTTGCACTATGGGCATAATCTCTACTGATATCTGAGAAATTATTTCTGATTTCATTTTTTCCAGATCCTCTTTCATTGCCAGTTCAGGGAGTCCAGGTGGTTGAATATCAGATTGTTCCATCTCATTTCCCTTTGGGGTTGCTTTAGGAGATCTGGAAGTCTGGTTCTGAGATTTGTTTATGTGTCTGCTCATTTCGGGGGAGGGGGGACTGGGGATGTGTGCTGCTGGTCACCTCTTAGCACTGGGGGCGGTGGTATGGTGGCCCAGAAGGTTCATCTCCTCTGCTCTAGGAGCAGTGGTACAGTGCCCCAGATGCTAGGTAGATTTTTGAATGAGGAAATGAGAATATTTTTGGTTGACTACCGACTAACTAGTTTTTTAAGACAGGTGGGACAATAATGCTGTCCTGTAATTAGTAAGAGTTAGTAGTTTGAAATTTTTTGAAAAAAAAAATCTATAAAGAATATGTCATAATATTGCAGTTTACCAGCCAATATTTTGCAAAAAAAAAAAAATTGGAGTCCATAGAGGTAAAATTAATGAAAGGTGGGTTCTTAGTGGCTTAAAAAAACTTGAATATCATTCTCTTGCAAGGACTTATTTGCTGAGATTAACCTTCTTATGGGATGCTGGGAAAACTGTCCAATGTACCATGTCCTTCATGTCTCATCTTCAGGTAGAAATAAAAATATAAACTTTCCTCTCAAGTGTTTTCCTTTTCCATTAACGTTCATGCCAATTAAGTCTCAATAAAAACATTTTAAATACCATCCTCTTTGGCAGCCAGAGCCCCTTTTGACCAGTTAGCAGCCTGTTATTTGCTTGTTTTGTTTTGTCCCCCCAACCCCCTGGGAGTTCCACCTCTCTTTATGTCTTAGCTCCTCTCATTTTAATGATGTTGATCTTAACCCTCATCTGACTCCAGTGGAGTTATGTATGAGCCCTGTCTACTCAAGGAGTTTGTATTCTTGATCAAATGTTGAAGGAAGGAAGTCCTATCTTTGTTCCAGCATTACAGACACAATTTAAAGTGTTGAGCATTACTCTAGAATATAGGAAGGGCCTCAGAAGTGCTGGATGCATTTACCATATTTTGGGGGAGACTTCCTGGAAGATATGCTTTTAAATGAGGTCTGAAGAAAGAAGTAGGGAAGGTAACTAGCAGGGCAGAGTGAAAAGGCTCTGCTCACATAGAGAAATTGATTGGAACACCCTCCATCAGGAGCACAAGGCAGAAAGAAAAGTGAGAGCCTAGCTCTGTTCAAAAGACATCACCATAAGACAAAGGTCTGTTTCATTGAGTTCAAAATCTTCAGGCAAATTCTGGCTCTAAAGACTTTTGAAAAGAATTGAATTCTGCTCTGGTTAGAGGGTAGAAAGTTGCAGGATATCATCATGCTTGTCCTTATAATAAGCCAAGCCCAACTGGCTACAATATCAAGACACTTAAATCAGCTAAATCTTAAGAAGGGAGAGAGAAGCTGAGCCGGTCCCAGAACCTGGAAGGAAGCTCCCTCACTGACATCCCAGGCTCCTAGGGCAGAGAAGCTGAGCCAGTCCCAGCACCCAGAAGGAAGCTACCCCGCTGCCATCTGAAGCTCCTAGGGCAGAGATGGAGCAATCTGATACTCAACTACCTGGACTCTCTGAACTGGCAACAAAAGTGGACCTGGGAAAAATGAAATCAGAAATAATTACTCAGGTAACAGCAAAGATTTCGCTCATGGTGCAAGACATGATTAATAAATCTAGAGAGGACACAGATAAAAAGTAGAGAATCTGAGGAACATGATGGAATCCCAACATAGGAAACATATGGAATCCATAAAACAGACACAAAGAGATTTCCAGGAGATTAAAAACTCCAAAGTCTGCACAGCAGAATGAACCAATGTGAGGATAGCCTTCCAAACATAGAAGAAAAAATTGCAGTTAGTCACCAGGAAAAGAAAAATTGCTTTAAAATTGTAAAGGAACACAAGAAATCAATCCAGCAGCTGCTAGACGATGCAAAGAAGAATAACATAAGACTGATTGGAGCCAATGAAGAAAGAGGAGAGAGTGCAGATGACATAAAAAAACTGTTCACAGAAGTGATGGCAGAAAAATTCCCAAGGAGAGGAAAAGGACTTCACATACATATAAGTGATGCATATAGGACTCCAAATAGCCTTGATCAAAAAAAAAATCTACACGTAGGCATATAATAGTTAGGATTCCAGAAATCCAACAGAAGAACAAAATTCTACAAGCAGTGAGAGAAAAGAAACAAATCACATACAAAGGAAAGCCCATCAGAATCACAGCAGACTTCTCAGTGCAAACACTCAAGACAAGAAGAGCTTGGAGTGATGTATTTCAACCCCTAAAGGAAAACAGCCTGCAACCCAGAATGATGTACCCTGCAAAACTATCTTTCAAAATTGATGGAGAAATAAGATATTTTCATGATAAAGAGCACCTCAGGAACTTTATGAATATCAAACCGGCACTCCAAAAACTTTTAGACAATACCCTAGGAAAAGACAATGAGGATCACAACCCCAGAAACCCAGCAGAATGAATCCATTGGGTGTGACAAATTAAACGCAAAGGAGGAGAATCCAACAAAAAGAAAAAGTCATGACAAGGCTTTTAAAACTTTTAACTTCATCTCCCTAATATGTTTATAATTCAATCTTGTTATTGTACTGATTAGTATTTTTCTGATTCCAGAGTTGCACACCCTTCCTTGTGCTGTACTGGCTATTTATCATCTTCTTATGTCTACTTTTTAATTGGGTTGTCTATTAATGAACTCTAAGAATTCTTTATATATTCTGGTCATAGGTTATATGCATTGTAAATATGGTCTGTTTAAGGACTACTTTGCATTTTAATGATGTCATTTAAAGTTCTAAATTTTGATGGAATCTCATTTATCATTTTTTTCTTTTATACATCATGTCTTTTGTATCCTAGGTAGTTCTTGCCTACCCTGAATTCATAAACATTTTCCCTTATAATTTCTTCTTAAAGTTTTATACTTTTAGGCTTTCATATTTAGGTTCATAGATACCTTCAAGTTATTTTCATGTATGGAAATAAAGGGTTGAGGTTAATTTTTTATATATGGATACCACATGTTCTAGTGCCATTTGCTGAAAACACTATCTCTTCCTCAGCTCTTGAATTGAGTTTATATTCTATAAAATGCTAATGTTAAATAATCTTTCAAAACTCAGTGGACCATATATGTGTGGTTCTATTTCTAGATTCTCTGTTTTATTCAAATGATCTATATGTCTTTCCTTACACCAACACTGCCTTGATTACTGTAGCTTTAGAAGAAGTCTTAAAATTAGGAACTAAATGTCTTCCAACACTGTTTTTGTTTTTGTTTTTGATTTTAACTTTTCTAGGTCCTTTGTACTCCTACATAACTTTTAAATTTCAATAACAAATTCTTCATTTATAGCAAGTGTACACAGACCTGGATTTTTATATATACCTTGTGTTTTCTAATCCTGCTAAATTCAAATACAAGTTCTAGGGTCTCATAGAGATTTCTTAGTATTTTCTCTGTAAATGATCATTTCATCTACATATAAAGATTTTGCTTCTACCTTGCCAATCCTATCCTAATTTTGTCATTTTTATTACCAGACTATTTTGGTGGGGCCTTGGTTTCAAAGTTTAATGGACAGATAAAGAGTAAGTATATCTGCCCTTGTTCCCCACCTTAAGGAGAAAGCATTGTATCTTCTCCATTCATATAAGGCATTCTCGCTGGAAGTATGGAGTACATGGCTTTAATCTGTTGAGAAGGTTCTGTTCTACTTCTGGTCTCCTGATAGCTTTTACCATGAACAGATGTAGAATTTAGTCCAATACTTTTTCTCCAATGAGTGACAGGATCATATGGCTTTTTCCTTTCCTCTGTTAAAATGATGACTTTGGGGGGTGGATCTTCTAATGCTGAACCAACACTGCCATCCCTATAACAAAACCACTTTCTACATACTGCCAGATCTGACTTCTAATAGTTTGTTTTGTTAAGCAAATTTCTATCTATGTACATACTTTTTTCTTCTATTATCTTTATCCAGTTTTAGGATTAGCACAATGTTGATTTCCTAAAATGAGGGGAGAAATTTTCCTTTTTTTTCTGCTTTAAATGTTTGGTATAATTTATCAGTTAAAATGTATATGAGCCTGTTGTTGTCATATAGGTAGGTTTCAAGGTAGGAATATACTTTCTTTAATAGGGGTTATTCAAATTTTGTATTTCCTCCAGAGTTAGTTTCATTAATTTGTCTTCCAAGGTACTTCTTAGAAGTTGTCAAATTTATTTCAAAACAGATTTTTGAAATATGCTTTCTATATCCTTTTAAATTCTGTAAAATCTGTAGTAATGTCTCCTACATCTTGATATTGTAATTTTAAAAATGTATAACTGATATTGTGTAACAGGAAGAAAAGGTCTAAAGGTGCAGGGGAAGTGGGAGGCATAGGGGAAAGGAAAAAGGGGAAAAGAAAAAATATGAGAAAAGGAAAAAAATGGAAACAAGTCTTTGCAAATAAGGAAGGGTGAAGGGGGTGAAAGGAGGGCAGGGGAAGGGGAAAAAAATAAGAACCAAGATACTCATGTATTGTACAAGATCCCAATGATGAATGCAACTGTATTTTATACCTAAAATGTACCAATAAACTTAATGGGGGGGGGAGAAGGGAAAGTCCATACCTAGGACTATCTCATGGCTGCTGTCATCACTAGTGACTCCAATATGTTGTTGCATTATAAAGACGCGTACCTGCTAGCAAACTTTTGGTGGCCACCAGTGAGTGGGCATGAAGGATTAGGATTTCAAGGGGACCTAGTTGCATGTTGACCTTTACTCAACTGCCAAGTCTTTCCCACAAGAACTTCACCAAGGATAAGCAGCAGGAAACAGAATACTGAGGGCAGGACTGCAAGACTGAGAGGGGACCTGTGAGGCACACTGAACCTTCACTGAGTGCAAAGCAGTAGCACACTGATGTCTAAGGATAGGACAGACATTGAGTGGGATCCCCTTCCCCCTAAAATGCAAAGACTGGCCCTAGGAGAGCTAGGGGAGGAGAAGAAAAGCAAAGAGAGGGCTGCTGAAGCATGTAGGAAAGACCCCTCCTAGGTGCACTTACTCAGCACTGAATACATGGCACTGAGCAACCAAAGGCCAGTAGAAGAGGAAAGGTAGGAAAAATTCTCCTGAGGTTCACTTTCAGGAAGTATGATTCAGTAGTTCTGCGAAGCCTCCAGCAGGTTATGAAGGATGAGAATCCCTTCAGTGTGTCTAAGACCTTCATCAAATGCAAGGCAGTGGGTTACCGGGAGCCATGCAGAACAGTATTGCTGAGAAGATGCTCTGAGGTGATCAGAGTCTTCATCTGGTGCCACATGACATCTCTCTGAAGGCTGGGTGGCAGTGAAACAGCCTAGGGAGAAATAGATCTCCCAAGATGAAGAGCAAAGGAATAGAGATGGAAAGCAAAGGAAATTTCTCAGTTCCTTAAAATCTGCCAGCTGAACTATAAAACATGAAGCAATTTCATGGAACTTGGAAATCTGTAAACTGGGATATTCAGTCTGATGCTTCTAGTGCTCAGATCCTAAGCCCATTAAAGGGGAAGATTTGACCCCATCCTCAAATATTTTAACCTGGAGGTGAACAGAATCCAACTAACAGCACAATGAAACCCAGATATGGTTCAACTATAAATAAGAGTGATTTAGCCCTCATGCTAGCAGCCTGATAAAGAAGAGGCATGCTGTTTTCCAGGGATGATATTACTTACTGCAGTCACTGCGATTATTGTATGCACCATATCTGGCATACAATAAAAGGTTATGACACATGCAAAGACACAGAAAAATTCACCTGTAATGAAAAGGAAAAAAGTTAACAGAGGACACCCACACATGGAGTTAACACACTGCTGGAGTTAACAAAAAAATACAGTAACATAATTATGGCAAATATGTCAAGTGATCTAGTGACAAAGTACATAACATTTTTTGAAATGCTATGAAATTTCATCAGAGAAATGAAAACTATAGAAAAAAACAGATGGAAATTCTAGAACTCTAAAGTATCACAAGTGAAGAAATTGATGGGTTTACAACTACCTTAATGTAGTGGAATAAAGAATTAGTGAACTTAAAGACATGTCAACAAAAATTATCTAAACCAGAGCACAGAAAGAAAGAATAATTTTAAAATGAATATTGTTTCCTCAAGAGCAAGACATCTAATAATGCAACATATAAGCAGTTGGCGTCCTAGAAGAAAATAAGGAATGAGGAATAAATATTGAATAATGAATAAGGAAAAAATATTTGAAGAGATAATGACTAAAAATTCTTTGAAATAAATGGAAGATATCAACCCACAAATCCAAGAAACTCAATCAACTCCAAGCAGGATAAAAATGAAGAAATATATACATGTATACATAAATACTTAGGCACAAAGTTGTCAAGATATTAAGACAAGCATAAGGAGTACACTGTGAAACTATTCTCCAAAATGATGGTAAAACATTTTTAGATAGAAAAAACTGAGAAATCTAACTCAGCAACCTAAACTAAGCAAATTATCAATATGAAGAACAAAGAGATAAACATCACAAATTCTCATCTATTAAAAGACTATGAAGAGGAGATTGATCAAAATTTATGCCAATAAATTTAGCACTCTAAAATGCCAGAGCTTCTTGAAAAATACAATTTACCAAAACTAACCCAGAAACAGAAAATTTAAATGGCCTTACACGTATTAAAATATTGATTTTGTAATAAAGATATTTCCTTTAAAAATATCAAGCCATAATTGGCATCCTAATGAATTATATCAAATTTTCCATAATAGTATACAGATCTTTCAGAAAACAAGGGACATAGTCCAATATATTCTACAAAGTCAGCACAGTGCTGATAAAACCTGAAAAAAAAATGACTAGATGAGAGAATTACATGTTGATACATTTCAAAATATACACACCAAAAACTCTCTTAAACACTTGACATAGCATCCTTTTATAGAGCAATATATAAATAGGATAACTGCTGTAGTTTGGATCTTATACGTCCTTCAAGATTTCCTGGGTTGGGCTGGGGATTTAGCTCAGCGCCATCACTCCTGCCGTGCAAGCACAAGGTCCTGGGTTTGATCTCCAGTACCAAAAAACCCCTCCATTTTCCAGCGTGGTGCTATGTGAAGTGGTGAACCTTTAAGAGATATAGCCTTAGGTGATAGAGGATACAGTCTTGAAGACAATTTTCTCCCACCTCCAGCTCTATTTTCTCTCTGCTTCCTGGACATGAGGTGAACAGTTGAACACCACCATCAGGCCCAGCCTGATGTATTGCCTTCCAAAGGCCCAAGGCAAAGGAGTCTATTGATTATGTACTGTAAACTCCAAACCTTTGAGCAAAAATATAAACCTTTTTATCTTCACCTCAAGTATGTTGTTATAATGGTGGGAAGCTGACTAACAAAAAAGCACATAGTGATCAATTGAAATTTTTCCCTAGGATGCAAATTTGGTTGAGCATTGGAAAGTCAACTGATGTTACTCATGTATTAACAAAGAGGAAATGAATATGGCTATCTCGATATATACAGAAACCATCAATAAAAATTGTCAGTAAAATAGAAACAGAAGGGAATTTCTTAGCCTGATTAAGACTATCAATGAAAACTCTACTGTTAATGTTCACTGATGAATTACAAATACCTTCCTTCTAAGATAAGAAACAAGTCAAGATCCACTATTGCCACTTGAGTTCATCATTTTAATAAGGTCTCAGCCAGTGCAATAATACAGGAAATACAAAGCCACCAGGATTTAAAAGAAGGAAGTAAAACTTCTAACTATATTTGAAAGCACTTGGAAAACCCAAAGAGTCTACTAAAACCTCTAAAAATAAGTGATTAGATGAAGGTCTTGGTATATAAGATCAACATATCAAAATTGATGTTATTTAAGAAAAGATTAGAGACAATTTCCCTGACTAATTTATAAGATAAAAATAAGAATAGTGCTTGTCTCTAGGTTGAGATGAAGATGGGACATAACTGGAAAGCAGAATGAGGGAGTTTCTCATAATGGAAATCTTCTATATGTTTATTTGAGACTTGTTTTAATCAATGTATCAAAACCCAGGGAATTGTACACTTCTATTTTATTACATATTATTTATACTGCAAATTTAAATGTGTTTAGAATATTCAAATTTTCTAGCAATGAAAGAAAGAATTTTAAAAGCAATTAACTACAGCTGTAAAGATTCTCAGCTGGCTAAAGGGGACCCCAAATACTAACCAGTGGGAAGTTGCAGCAGCGAAATTCAGAATCTGGGGGCGTAGGCTTTATGCTATTGTGAGATGCTAAAAACAATTAGTTTTCAAGTTTTGGGTGGGTTCTCAGACTCTTCTGAGATTCAACCAATTCTCTGCCTCTGGCCAAGGGATACCATAAGCCCATGCACACAATATCTGATATACCATACAAGAGTTTCATCAACTCCCTGAAGGTCACTCATGTTCTCCTAAGATTCTACTTGTGACAAGGCAAGAAATGTCTTCCTAAATCCTTGAAGTTGTGGAAAATTACAGAAGAAAGACCCCACCTTTTACTAAAAAATATATAAAATCCTTAGATTTTCTTTCCAAATGTTAGATTTCAATTTTGCAAGAAAATTTCACCCTCCATTTCATATAACATTTTAACTAAATACAGCATGTCAAATCCCACCAAGCTTTGTATTACTTTTTTGGAGTGCCCACGCTTAAAGAAAAATTATCAATTACTTGTGTTTCTCAAATTAGATTGAACTCACTGCTCTAAGGATTCTCCCTGGCAAATTAAACCCATCTCTAAATCCAAGTCACCTCAAATCGAAGTGTCAACCAGTGTGTTGGTTACCAAAAATACAATTCTGATCCACCTGGTAGGAACAATTGCCTACTTAGCCGTGCTATGTAAAACTGTTTCTGAAGATGAGAAAGGAAGTGAGAGGCTTGGGGTGGTTGACATTTTGTGTTTTTGACAGAAGTGGAAAATTATCTGGATCATGAGACTAATTAATTTGCTTTGTTTTTCTTCTTGATCCCAAACCCTTGCCCCAGCTCTGATTACAGCATTTGTTAATGCATGTCATCTGACCTAGTTTTTTTCAATTAATGAGTGTGATATTCTACCCTTTCCTTAGGTAAGGAAGAGAACATTCAGATTTTCCACTGAATGTCATGTATATCTATATCTATCTCCAATCTGTTTCCAACTTTTTTGAAGAAAAAGAAATTCCTTTAATCTAAGCATATCTCAGAAGCATTGCATGTTAGTTTCTTCCTTTTCACGCCCTAACTGCTTATTTATAGCTTCTAGATACTGGCAGGAACAAATTCCTTCAGCTATTTTTTGCATAACGTCTAAATACTTTATTCAGGGCCCCCTTTTTTCCTTGCCCATCAATTTGTAGTGACTATAAAAATAAAACACCAAACGGCATAAAGGCAGTGACTATGAAGTACATTACTGAAGTCTTAAATATAAAAACAGCTGTTCTTGTGTTATTTAGCTGAATAGCTTAGTCATTCTATGTGGATGTTAGAAACAGCTCTCAGGATGACCACTGCAAAGCTAAGTGCCATTTTGAACTAGCACAGGGAACAGACTCTCTGGTAATGTCACCTTTCCTACTGCATCACTCAAGGTGCCACAGCCCTCGCATGGACATGGGGGTCACTGCATTCAGTTACAGCTACTCTGTTGTAATCTTCAAAGGTAAAGCCACATTCGTATGTGAAGTTATGACTTCTCTTGAGAAATGTGATCAGTGATGATATGAATGAAATAAAAGAGGCAGAAAAGGGAAGACAGGATCTGGCTCCTGTGTAGGCAGAGTGTGTCTCCAGCCCTGTCAGTTGATGTCGAATGCCCATCAACAGCACTAAAGGAGCCTTTAAAAAACACATAGGTTTCTAAGTCCAAGTCCAGAATGTGATTCAAGAAGCATCAATAAATCTGTGTCCTACCATCTGGGTATTTTAAATATAAGCACACATTTCTGATACATGGTCGTATTTAGAATTCCTGCCCAAACCTTTCAGACCATGCATACCTTTCAGAATCTGATGAAAGCTATTTGTGCCGAGGCTTTAAAGAAATGTTGTCTCAGTCCATTCCATCTGTTATAACAAAATGCCTTAAGCTGTGTAATTTGTAAACAACAGAAATTTGTTGCTCACGGTTTGGGAGCCTGAGGCATCCAAGGTGCCAGAGGATTTGTGTGTAGTGAGAGCCTGTGTCCACTCCATGCCTTCACTCGGGGGAAGGAGGGCAAGGGTCCCTGAAGTGGACTTCAGAAGGGCACTAACTGCACTCTAGAGGGTAGAGCCCCTGTCACCTAGCAGCACCCAGAGGCCCCCCCTCTAATGCCATCACATCAGGGATTTAGTTTTTAACACATGAAATTCCAGGGAGAAGATGTACTTTCAGACAATAGCAAGGACATACAGAAGAAAGGTCTCTGGATGGTTTAGCTAAATACCCAGTCTGACCACATCACTCTGCTACTCAGAAGCACTCAAGGGTACTTCACTGCCCGGGAAGTTGAGTTCAAATTCTTTCACCTGGCTTGCTAGGTCTCTCACAACCTCACCCATGATGCTCCTCTGCCCTCCCAAGTTCACTTTTTTTCAGCAACAATGAACTGTTTCTGTTACCCATACATGCCTTGGGGTTTTTAGTCTTCATCATTTTTCTTATTCTCTCTCTGTAACCTATTCTCTTTCCCTCCTATGCATGCACCAAGTAACTGTTCACCAATTCTTCAACAGTGAACTCAGATAAATATTTTCTCCAGAATTTTTGACCCACTATCCCTGGTTTCTTAGAGTATAGTAGGTCCCCTTTACCTGTTCTAGCATAGCATCCTGTCCATAGTTATTTCAGAGCAAATAACACATTATATTGGAGTTCTTTATTTAGGTGCCTGACTGGTAGAAGTTGGGAAGATATCTCTGAGGACAAAGATAGTATCCTGGTAATTTCTGAGTGTCTGTGATTAGATAGTGCCTCATCTAGAGATGGCATTCAGTGAATGTTTGCAGGCTGAAAAACTAGGAAGAATCTGGAATGCCTGGGAAGGCACACTGGGGCAGGGATGGCCAAATATGATCTCTCAAACATGGAAGCAAAAGGAAGCATGGATGGTCTCGTGTTAATGGAACTGATGGGGGGCGGGGGATAGCACTGGGAATTGATCTTAAAATTCTGGAACAGGGTCTTGCTAAGTTACTAAGTTGCCCAGGCTGGGCTTGAACTTGGAGTCTTTCAGCCTCCTTCCCAGAGTGCTGGGATTATTACAGGTGTGAACCACCAAACCCCGCTGGAACTAAATTTTTGAGCCTAGATAGAAAATGTTGTGTCATACCAATCACAATGGTTAAACCCGTGCTTCTTTTGTTTTGTATCAGTTATTTCCTAAGGTGAGTAAAACACTTTTTGAAACATACTGGTCCTTGTTTATGGTTTGCTGTGAGGAATACAGGGCAGGAAGTTAAAATGAGACTCTGCTCTCTTACAATTCCAACTGAAGTTCTCTTTTCTGTGATTGTTTAAGACAGCTTGGCTTTTGTTTGTTTGTTTTTTGTTTTGCTCTTGTTTCCCACAAAAGAAAGCATGCCTCCACTAGTCATTCTACTACTCATTTCATTAAAAATCATTTGTAAATAATAACAATAATTAATATTCCATTGTCTATACAACTCATCCTCTGTTTATTCTTTTTTTTTTTTTGGTACCAGGGATTGAACTCGGGTCCTTGTGCTTGTGAGGCAGGTGGCAGAACCACTGAGCTAAATCCCCAGCCCCAATGGAATAATTATTTTAAAAAATCGTTTGTAAAGTCCCTGTCAGCAAGGTCAAGAATTTGCTACCTAAACTGAAGTCTTATCCTCTTCTACAAAAATCCCTAAACTACAAAAATTAAGCAAAATGGTAAAAAAGCCTTTATTACCAGCGAAGTATTAGTATACATGTACTCACACACACATACACACATGCACAGGTGCATGTATGCGTGCACACACACACACACACACACACACACCAACTGGAGCTGTCTGCAGGAGATGTCACTAAGGAAAGGCTTTCTCATCTGAGGTGCTAATTCTTCCTGTTAGTGCTGAAGAATTCTGAGGCTGGGTCTGACATCAATCTTGACAGGCCCGGAGCTCATGGAAGAACACAAACAGGTAAACTGGGAAGCTGAAGGCCCTTGCACCCTTTCTATTCTTTGACATTTATTTTCCTTTTTATACCACCAGATGGGTGATGGTTCCTCCATCAATTTATTTAGCAACATGGAACAAAAATTGCTGTATGTTGAAGAGAGAAAGGAGTATTAACACTTTATATTATTTTTAGAGAGGTTAGACTTTCTGCTTTGGTAGTTGGTATGCAAAGCAGAAATCTTAAACTGATGCACCGATTCATAAGTCAAAGTCTGAGGACACAGAACAGCCTTCTAGATAGGTCTGGGAAATGTTTTCTTGGTGTCTTCTGCCATGGGCCAGGGTGGGGGGACACCTGTGGTGCATATACCCTGGTCCTGCACTGTGGACCACAGTGAGCTACAAAGTCTAGCTCTAGCTCAAATTAAAGCTTGTGACTGGAAGTTTTCTGATATGGTGTTTGTTTAGGAGAAGTCAAAAGAAATACAGGCAGTGTCCACATGAAAGACTAAGGACATATGGTCCTTGTAGGACAGGGGTGGCATTCATATCAGAGCTGGAGAGTGAGTGTCAGGGCAGAAGATTTCCTATGCAAAACTATGTCATGAGGTGAGAGAATAGGGTGACCAGGAACAGAACAGACAGGTCCATGAAACAGGAACCAGAGAATATCATTCACATCCAAGCTATGGACTTCCGCTTCTGAATATGGTACGGTAGCTTGCAGTGGATCAAACCCACCACTAAGAACAACTGAAAAAGCTCAAAGAATATGTTTGAAGAAACAAGAGGGCTTTCAAATGAGGCAAAAGATTCTGGAAAGAAGGAAATATGGCCAAGAACTTGAGTAGAAGTCATAGGATTAAAAATAACAACAACAAGGGTTTATTTCATTTTCTCAATACTGAAAGGACCCAAAGAGTAATCCAAGGCCCAAGAAAGCAGAGGAGCCCTGATATGTCTCCTCTGCTCTTAGTTTGTATCCCTGTAGGCCTAAACTCCATGACTGAAGGCAAAAGAAACAGACAAAACTTTCAAAGTCTGAAATCCAGCCTTGAATCTGCTAACTGGAATGGTCCACTTCAGTTTTTTCTCTTCTAATGCCCAGTCCCCTTACCTTGACAAATATAAATGTGCACAAATATAAATGTGCCATAAATATGCCTAGAAAGAGGTCTTCAGGCATTGCTGAGGCTAAGATAAAAGTAAGGCTTGAAGCTTCCACCTAGGCCATTTGGGAGTCTGTCCTGACCTGCCCACTGTGCAGGAGGACAGACGCCTCAAAGAAGTCCTACCACCTTGAGGCCACAACGTGTGGAAAATGACCCCAGCCAACTCCTCTGTCGCAGCCATCTCAGCCCCCATCACAGTATTACGGAGTAATGGAGCCAGCTCCCCAGCAGATATCATGTGGAAACAAAACAAAACAAACCAACAAACAATCAAGAAGAGGCCTCAGACACCCGGCTCTGTGTAACGTGCTCTAATCATCTCCAGGTATTTGATCACCTCTGCTGTGATCACAGACAGCATGTAGCAGGAACAAGATATCCTTGCTAGGTTCTGTGTGACATCCTGACATATAATCGTGAACATCAGAAATGCTTATTATTTTTTAATGTGACTAGCTTTTGTCATGATTTTATTAAGCAGCAATAATTAATGGAAAAATGTCCTCTTTTGCTATATGATTTGGTGAATCCTCTCTGAAGAAAAATATCATCCAAAGTACTTAGAGTTTTTCATATCCAACATTATAAGTTCTACCAAAATTGGACAAAGAGAAAAATGAATGGCAGGTGATCCAAAATTAAAGTTAGTCTGATGTGATCTTTAAAATAACTATGATTAATATGTTCAAGAAAGTAGATGACAATATGGAAGTTTTTACCATACAAATTAAAATTACTGATTTTTAAAAGAAGCAAATGGAAACTAACAGATTGAACAAAAATGAAGAGATTATCAGTAATTGGCAAAATCTAATCCAATAGAAAAATCTATTTAGAACATAGAAACAAAAACAAAAAGAGGAAAACGAAAAGCATAATAGTATGCATAAAAATATATGGGAATAAATGTACCATGAAAGTATAAAAACAATAAATGCATATGAGACTTACAAGAAAAGCAGAGAAAAACATGGATAGAACACTGCTAAAGAGAAAATGGTTGAGAATTTTCCAAAACTAATTAATATTATCAACCTATAGATGCAGATTATTATGAATCTCAAGCAAAACAAATACAAAGATACTGCAAAACAAGACTGCTGAAAAATAGCAAAGGTTAAAAAAAAAAGATCAGACTACAAACTTTGCTTTGTTTTGCTAGTCAGTTGATTTATTATAGGAAGCATGGGGGATAGAAGACAATGGAAAGGAAGTTTCTGAAAGCAAATGATGCTCATGAAGAATATGTTGCCATGAAAAAATATACCCAGAGATGGTAAAGCAAAGATAATCCCAAACAAAGCTATGCGAGTTTATTTCCAGCAGCCTGAAAAGAAGAAAGGAGAGTCCTTCAGGACGACTCAGTGAAGAATGAATAAAAGAAAACATTCAACAGTTTAGTATATTGTATTTCATGTCTAGAAGGTGTGGTCAAAGAATACATTGGTGACTAAATAAAAGTAAAAACAATTTATAACAGTAAGAGACACATTGCCATTAGTCCTCTTCAAAATGCTCCACCTCACTTCAAACACATTTATCTCATCATTCAGGACCCTTTTTGAAGCAGTTCTGGAAGTCCTCTTTCAGGAGTGTCTTTAGTTGTGCTGTTGTGGCTGACTTGTCCTCAATAGACTCAAAATATTTGGCTTTCATGGTCATTTTGATTTGGGGGCAGAGCAAGAATTTGCATGGTGTCCAATTTGATGAATAAATGAGGTGGTTGAGGACACACTATCATGTTTTTGACAGGGATCGCCATAAATATTCTTAATAGATTCAGGACTCTCAGGCAGGCAGGAAAAGACACTCCTGAAAGAGGACTTCCAGAACTGCTTCAGAAAGCGTCAAGAGTAATGGGATAAGTGTGTTCAAAGCAAAGGGAAATATTTTGAAGGAGATTAATGGTAGGTCAGCTTCTACTCCAAGGTGTCTGCCTTAAATGCTTTTCCGGTGAGACATCTGCAGGATTGGCTCTCTCTCTTTCTTCAGAATTCCCCTTTATGGGGGTACAGCTCAGTGGTAGAGCATTTGACTACAGAATTCCCTTTATCCAGGTCATTTCTCAAGGGGTGACTTCCTCATCACTATACGTTAAATGCCAAACATCTCATGCTAACATGTCCCAGCTTTATCTTTCCATTTTAGTACTTACCAATATCTAACTTATTGCAGACTTTTATTCTTAATCTTATTTTTTCTCTAATAAAATATAAACTCTACGAGGCAGAATTTTTCATCTGCCTTATACATTTATTATGATTAGTCTGCTGCAGCAACAGTAGTCTTTTCAATAAATATTTGTGGAATTAAGGGATCAATGAATTGAAAACAGTGGGACAGACATGGCTTATCTTTGAAAAAACAGAAATGTCAGTGCAATGGGAGAAACTATTACTTTCTGAAATTTTAGAAAATACAGAAGTCACAATTGGTAAGAGTGACTTCCAAGGGCACAACATTGCAGGTGGATCAAAGAGGAGGGATGGTGGTGGAAATGGGCATTTGAGGGATTCCAGGCACAGAGTGTTTTTGGTAGGGGTTAGAGAGAAATGTGGGATACACTTGAAGAACCCTTAGAAGTCTTGGGTGAGTGAGTACATATAGGGGAGGGTTAAAAGTTGAGACTGGGAGTATCAGAACACTAACCATTTTTCTCCCCCTTAAATTCTTTTATTGGTACATTTTAGGTATACAATACATTTACATTCATCATTGGGTGCTTGTACCTGTACATGATGTATCTTGGTTCTTATTTTTTCCCCATTACCTGTGTGCCCTTCACCCCCTCCACCCTTCCCTATTTACATAGACATTGTTTCCATTTTTTTTCTTTTCTTATAATTTTTCCTTTCCCTTCTTTCCTTTCCCCTTCCCCTCCCACCACCCCTACACCTTTGGACCTTTTCTTCCGATTTTGAATTATCAATTATTGGTTTTAATCATTTTAATTCTTATTCATGCTTTCATTTTCTCACAGTAGAGAAACTATTCAGTATTTACATGTGTGTCCTATTTATTTCACTTTGTGTATAGCCTCAATATGCATCCATTTAGCTATAAATGTCTCTAGTTTCTAGTTCTTTATGGCAGAGTAGTACTCTATTTTATTTAAAAAAACACATCTTCTTTATCCAGTTTCCAGTTGATGGTCACTTGGGCTGTTTCTAAGCTTTAGCTATTACAAACTGTGCTGCTATAAACATGGGTGCACATATATCGCTGTGGTATGATTCTTTTAATTCTTTCGGGAAGATACCCAGCAGGGGAATACCTGGGTCAAATGGGACCTCTAGTCCTAGTTCTCTGAGGTATCTCCATACTGATTTCCATAGTGGTTGCAACAGTCTGCACTCCCACCAACAATGGAGAAGAGTTCCTTTCTCTCCACACCCCCGCCAGCATTTGTTATTGGTTGATTTCTTGACAGCAGCCATTCTTTCTGGGGTGAGGTGAAATCTCAGTGTTGTTTTCATCTGCATCTCTCGAATGACCAGTGATGTTGAACATTTTTTCATATATTTATTTGCTTCTTTTACTTCTTTGTCTGAGAAATGTCTGTTCATTTCAGATGCCCGATTTTGAATTGGGTCTTTCAACTGGGGAGCTCTGATTTTTTTCAGTTCTTTATATATTCTAGATGGTAGCCCTTTGTCTAAGGTACAGCTGCTAAAATTTTTTAACCATCTTTAAACCTAGGAAAGGGATTATTTTTATAGAAAAAGTGGGCATATTGAAATTTCTCTATAAGCAGTGAAGGACAGAACTGGTGCTACATTTTATGAAAATCAACCCAGACATTAGTAGGGTGGTAGGGCAACGGAGAGGTAGTGATGGATAGACCAGTGATGAGGCCATCTTAGTATTCCAAGAGTTTGGGGCCTGAGTTTGGATGACATCCAATAGAATGGAGTAGAAGAGGCAGAAAGGAGTGGAAGAGATAAAGCTGACAGGTCCTGACAGCCGACTAGGAATGGGGGTGAGGGAGAAGTGAGATGTAACTATGTGGCTTCCAAGTCAAGTGGCTGACAGATGACGAAGACTTTAACAACATTCAAAGTTGAGTGGGAAAGACTGCTTTGAGATTTGAGATTTAGATTTGTAGCCAGACTTGGGTTTACACCTCCCTTTATCTTTTGGGGGCACTTCACCCCTTCTTCCTGAGCCACTTCTTCTACTCCTTAAAGCCCCCATTTTCCAGTGTACCCTGATACAGTAGTAGCTCAAGTATTCTGGGGTGGTGTGTGGAGCTTTCCCAGTGGCCCTTCTGTGTTGGGACTCAAGATATGGAAAAGCCTAAGTAGATTCTAAATTCTTCATTTGACTTTGCTGCTTCCTGCTGAAAAAGCTAAAGAAGAGATGGCCACTCTGAGCCAAAGGATCAGAATCAATTTCCTGGAGGGCCAGGCTCAAAGAAAGCAGGCTGCAGTGCCCAGGCATCAGTAGGTAGGAGCTGCAGCCTTCCCATCCACCACCCCAACCCAGCCCCGGGGGATGCTCTGCAGCTGCAGCCCAGGGTTGGCAATCAGGAGGCTTTCTCCTGAGAATGCTTGCTGATAACTTATTGAGCTTTCATTAAGTGTAATGTATCTCCTTTAACAAGCAGCAAAATACTGTTTGTAATAAAATAGTGGCTTTTAGTGTTCCTGGAGTAGCCCCAATTACATTTAATGCACTGAGAGGTGGGAGAAGACAGGGCATGATTTTCGTGGGGGAAGATCTCAGTTGACTTTCGGGATATGCTCATAAGAAAACCATAGGAAAATCACAACTTTCTATACTGTAGCCTTTTAAAATTACTCTTAAGAAGGTCACTATTTAAAGAAAATGCATTTCCCCTTTATAAGAAAAAAAATGTTGCTTAGAAATGTAAATGTTGTTTAACAATAACCACTTGCTTATTTACTTGAAATTTTAGTTTCTTGAGATAAGAAACGATATGGTAGATGGGAAGACCTGGTTCTTGTTCCAACTGGACCACTGTGGTGGATATTGCTTGTTGCTCCTGTCACATACATTATGGCTTCTTCCTTAGGAGAGAGGCATTTTTGTGGTTTAGGAGTGTACCTGCCTGACTTGTGATAATCCTCTTCCCGTCGACAGTGATGGATTCATGAGTGGACTTGTGTACCCAAACTGGGCCACTGAGAAGTGAGGAGAGACCTGCGATGGTTCTTCTCATGCTTTAGCGACACCTAAATGTTACTCCATTGGCAAAATATGGAAGAAGCAGCCACCATGCAGTGGCCATACAAAGGCTGTTTGGGGCAATACTCAAATGCTGCTTGTCAGTCAAAAGAAGCCTGAGTCTTTGGGCACAGTGTATAGCTTCTAGGTAAAGACATCCTGAATTACACTTTTAGACTTGCAGGTATGTGAACAAGTAAATTTCCTTATTGTTTGTAGCTGTTTGAATCATTATTTCTGTTACATTCTCTGAAAGTAGCTTCACTGATACAGTCACCAATTAGAACCCGTAGGCAGATTGCTTCACTGCAGTAACCTCAGTACCCATGTCCAGGAAAGGAGAAAATGGAAAGAGAGCTTTGGAAAGTCTCAGGCTGTAGTGTGATGCCTAGGGATCATGAAAGCTGACCACCCCAAGTAACACCTTGCCTCCTCCTAAACAGATTGCTGGGCAGGACTCAGTGACACTGCTGCCTCATTTGCATCTTTTGCTTCAAGGATGAAAACAGCTGCTGTTTCTTTTGTTCTTGACTCCTAAATGGCCCTAGTTCTGACTCTGACAGACATCAGACAAATTCTGTTCCTGGAATGTTGTTGACTTTGGCCCAGTGACCTTTTATGCAAAGCATCTTCTAAATTTTGAAAAGGGCAGAGAGCTTGAAGTCTATGGAGCTCCCAGACGTGTGTATGTATCGGGGTTCTACTGGCTGTCAGTAAATGTCTAGTTGCATGCTGAAGATGGTCTGGGACTTGCTTTCATTAAAATCTGGATGTCACCAACACTGCCTTGATTACTGTAGCTTTAGAAGAAGTCTTAAAATTAGGTACTGAATGTCTTCCAACACGGTTTTTGTTTTTTAAACTTTTCTAGGTCCTTTGTACTCCTACGTAACTTTTAAATTTCAATATCCAATTCTTCATTTATAGCAAGTATACACAGACCTGAATTTTTATATATTCCTTGTGTTTTCTAATCCTGCTAAATTCAAATACAAGTTCTAGGGGCTGCTAGAGATTTCTTAGTATTTTCTCTGTAGAGGATCATTTCATCTACATATAAAGATTTTGCTTCTACCTTCTACCTTGCCAATCCTATCCTAATTGTGTCATTTTATTGCCAGACTATTTTGATTGGGCCTAGGTTTCAAAGTTTAATGGACAGATAAAGAGTAAGCATATCTGCCCTTGTTCCCCACCTTAAGGACAAAGCATTGTATCTTCTCCATTCATATAAGGCATTCTCGCTGGAAGTATGGAGTACATGTCTTTAATCTGTTGAGAAGGTTCTGTTCTACTTCTAGCCTCCTGATAGCTTTTACCATGAACAGCTGTAGAATTTAGTCCAATACTTTTTCTCCAATGAGTGACAGGATCATATGGCTTTTTCCTTTCCTCTGTTAAAATGATGACTTTTGGGGGTGGATCTTCCAATGCTGAACCAACACTGCCATCCCTATAACAAAACCATTTTCTACATACTGCCAGATCTGACTTCTAATAGTTTGTTTTGTTAAACAAATTTCTATCTCTGTTCATACTTTTTTCTTCTATTATCTTTATCCAGTTTTAGGATTAGCACAATGTTTTGTTTTGTTTTTTTATTAAATTCTTTTATTGGTACATTATAAGTATACAACACAATTACATTTCTCATTGGGAATTGTACCTTTACATAATGCATCTTGGTTCTTATTTTTTCCCCATTCCTAGCCTTCCTTTCACGCCCTCCACCCTTCCCTACTTACAAAGACTTTATTTCCATTTTTTCCATTTCTCATCATTTTTCCTTTCCTTTCTTTCTTTTCCCCTGCCCCTCCCACTACCCCTACCCCTTTGGACCTTTTCTTCCTATTTTACATTTTTGATTATTCATTCTAGGATTAGCACAATGTTGAGTTCCTAAAATGAGGGGAGAAATGTTCCTTCTTTTTTCTGCTTTAATTGTTTGATATAATTTCTCAGTTAAAATGTTTATGAGCCTGCTGTTGTCATATAGGTAGGTTTTCAAGCTAGGAATATTCTTTCTTTAATAGGTGCTATTCAAATTTTAAATTTCCTCCAGAGTTAGTTTCATTAATTTGTCTTCCAAGGTACTTCTTAGAAGTTGTCAAATTTATTTCAAAACAGATTTTTGAAATATGCTTTCTATATCCTTTTTAATTCCGTAAAATCTGTGGTAATGTCTCCTAGATCTTGATATTGTAATTTCAAAAATGTATAATTGATATTGTGTAACAGGAAGAAAAGGTCTAAAGGTGCAGGAGAAGTGGGAGGGGTAAGGGAAAGGAAAAAAGGGAAAAGAAAAAATATGAGAAAAGGAAAAAAATGGAAACAAAGTCTTTGCAAATAGGAAAGGGTGAAGGGGGTGAAGGGAGGGCAGGGGAAGGGGAAAAAAAAGAACCAAGACACTCATGTAAAGGTACAAGATCCCACTGATGAATGTAACTGTATTTTATACCTAAAATGTACCAATAAACTTAATGGGGGGAAAAAAAAATAAAATCTGGGTGTCAGCTGCTGGTTGCTCCTGTTATTCTTGCATGTACTCAACAAATATTTACTGAACACTTCCTGTGTGCCAGGCACTTTCCTAGGCCTCTGAGATTGTATGCATTTGCCCAGGCTGCCATAACGAAATGCCGCAGCTGGTTGACTTAAACAATGGAAATGTATTAGCTCATGGTTCTGAAGGCTGGAAACCCAAGATGAGAATGTCACCAGGTTGATTTGTGCTGCATCCCCGTCTTTTTGGTTCCTCCTGCGTCTTCACGTGGTCTTCCATCTATGCCTGCCTGTGTCTCATTTTTCTCTCCTTGTAAAGATGCCAGTCATGTTGAATTAAAGACTGCCCTAAGGATTTCATTTTCACTTAACTACCTTTCCAAAGATCTTCTTTCCAAACACAGCTACAATCTGAAGTACTAGGATTTCAGGTTTCAGCATGCGGGCTTTGAGTGAACATAAGTCAGCCCATAAGAGAGCTACTGCAGGGCACCAGGAAAGCAAGCCCTGAGCCTCTGCCTCCTTTGAAGTGAGCTGTTTTTACCACAGCACTCTCTTGCTTTGTTTCCCGAGCCATCCCTCAGCCAAGTGATGGGTGAAAATACAGAAAACATGAATTTCCAGGAGCAAAAGAGATCTTCTAGGTAGGGATCTGAATCCTTTGTCTCCTTTGCACAAGACTCTGGTCCTTTACAGTTCCATGCCATCTCTCACTGACAGTATTCCCTCTTACTGTTTCTGCTGATTCTATGCAAAGTGATAAATTTAGCCGAACTCTTTCTGAGTTGTAGGTAAAACACATTCAGAATTGCAGAAGAAGGAATAGCAAGCTATCGGAAGAAATGGATTCAGTGGCAGAATGATGATGATTATGCTCGGCGGCAGCAGGATAGCATCCTGGCCTTCATTAAGCATTTGAGCCAGCGCAGGCTCAGGGCCAGGTGTGCCAGGAATACCTTGATCTCATCATTCCCATTTTCAGGCAAGTGAATTGATACTTGGCTTGGGCACCTATGTACTTGGGTTCTGGTGGCCTGGATGGGGAGGTGGCATCTGCTCTCATCCTGGGAGCCACAGGGTAGAAAGGGACAGTAGCTGACAATTTGCTGAACTTTAAATTACATAACTTTAGATCTCGATGGGGCTGAACCCCACATCCTCACTGACCCAGGATCTTAGGGAAGTTAAAAGTTAGAACTGTAATTTGGGGTTTCTGATTCCAAATCTGGTATTCTTTCATCTATCCCACACAAGGTACCTTTGGTCCTTTATTTATTCCGTATTACAACCGTTATGACAACAAAAATAATGGATTTTATGACAATAAATATAATAAAATAATGTTATTTTTAGAGTGTCCTTTATATTTCAAATACTTATGTTGAGAAAATACACAAAAAAACCTAACATACTTTAATTGGTTATTAGGACATGTTCTGAGGTCCTCCAGGCAAAGAAGGATTTAACCAAGGGAAACAAGAAGTGTCATAAAACTCATGGTTTTCACCAATGTGAGCTGCTTTGAGCTTGGGCCCAGTCATTCAAACTGACCAGAAAGACCAAATGTGGCTCTCGGTCATCACCAAGGCAGAGGGCAAAGCTTTGAGAACCAGATGCCAAGAACTCAATGTCAAGAGCAGAGCTTCAGCCTGGAAGAATCACAGTGACCATCTACAAGATGGAGCAAGACATTAATATATTATTGAGATCTATTAACAAGCAACAGACTCCTATGGTGGGGAAATTAAGGGGTGGGAGAACTCATTGTCCTGGTCTAATTACCGCATAGGGTGGAGAGGAAGGCTGAAGAAACCAGGTTTTGAACAGAGGGGAACCAGGCAGTTCCAGATGGTCTCAAAAACTAGCATGGATGAACATGAGCGATATCTTCTGCTGTTGTTTCTTTTTACTCCAGGACCAAAATCCCAGCAGAGAAAGTCAGAAAGGCCAGGCCCGGGTCATGCGCCTGGCTTGACTGTCCAGTGTGGTTGATGCACTGTGGAGGTGGTCTCCTAGGACAGCACCAGTGCCATTGTGGTCTTCTATAAAGAACACAAAATAATCTCAGTGGCCCTTTATACACATTAAAACTATCACCCCCAAGAGCTTTGTTCTATATAGATACATATTACAAATGAAAACTAAGAAATAAAAAACTATACATGAATTCATCTAAAAGTAGTAATCATTCATTTCCTGTTAGGATGCATACTAAATTTTAGAAATGAAAATAACTGTTTTCTAAAACCAGAAACATTGGTGAAAAGTGGGAGTTGTTTTATATTTTTGCAAGTTTTCTCATGTCTGTTTTAATAAAAGACAAATGAATGCTTATGTCTGCTTTTGCATTTGCTCTGTGGTGATACTTTGTTTTGGTTAAAGGTCCTAGGTGAAATATGGCCAATAGGTACATTCAGGAAAGGCCCCAAGGAGAGGCCTGGGGAGGAAAGACTTGAGAGAATTCCACACATCACTGCTGTTCGGGAAACAAGTCGCACAGTGAGCAGTAGTTTCTAGGGCCTTGACCTGCTGGGATGCTGCTATTTCCTTTCCTAAGCCTTCTCCACTCCTTCACGCCTCCTCACGTTAATTCTTTCTTCTCCCAAAACAGTTGGACAAAAAAGGAAAGAACATGAATGTTGAAGCTAAACAAGCTGAGTTTGAACCCACTTACTATTTGACTTTGAGTAAATTGTTTTTCTTTCCTAGCTTTGTTTCTTCCACTTATACATTGAAGCTAATGGTGTAGAGTTATCGAGATGATCAGATGACCTGAAAAGCAACAGCACACTGTTAGACACATAGTAGGTCTATAATGTACCACAGGTGTTGCTTTGCTTCCCTTTCTCTTAAATATTCCTGAAGTCTTCTCCTCGCTTACACTCAGTGCCTTGGCCTCTGTCCCTGAATTATCCCATTTCACAGATGCTGTTTTGTTTCCACTTGTGTTTGGCTCTGCCAGGGCACACAGCTACCTATAAATTCCAGATGCTAAGAGAAAAACCCTGGGTTCAAGCTGAATGAGGAGATAATGTTTGCTAAGGTACAGATGGCACATTGGGTACCTGTGGGAAGCGTGTGTATTGGATTGGAAACAGGTAAAAACAAAATCTCCCAGCAAAAATGGGCTCCAGATAGGAGGTGGATAGGAAGGAACAAAGGAAAATGGAAGCCAGAGATATTGCAGTGCTGCCCTCCTGGAGCTGAAGTCATCGCGTTATCTTGGTCATGGCCCTGACACAAATGAAGTGCTAGCCCCTGGGGCAGAAGGCCTAGCCCCTGGGGAAGGGGCAGCAGCTGTGCTTCTGGCACTAGGGGATGATTTATCCTTAGGCTCTGAAAGAAGAGCCTTCAGGGAGCTTCAAGGTATTCAGGCCAGGAAACCCCTTCCATCTTAGAGAATAGGGTTGAGACCCAAAGAATGTTTAAATTTCCACTTTCATATTGGACAGTTGTGCTGGTTAAATTGGTCTGATCAGTAATGAATGGAGAAAGTCAATGGGAATTTGGAGAGCAGATTCGATGCACTTCTAGGGGAGTTGTGAGTGTTTTGGCCACGCATGGGTAGACTGTGAGGTAAACAATGTGATAGGATGCCGCACTTTGCTAGATGTTTCTGGAGAACACACAGGGATCATAGGAGAAATTATGTCCATTCAAGGGTATTGCAGTACCCTTCCATGCAGGGAATAAACTCCAGTGTAGAAAGTAAGAGCTGTTTTTGGTTTAAGGATGCTATTAGAACCTTGCATTTCTATACACATCCTTCTCTTGGGCACCTTGTTTCTATTTTAGAACTCTGATCCACATGTTCCTCAGGGCCCACTGAGATTGTCAGAGCTAAAAAGAATGCTAGAGGTTGCCTAGCTCAACTTGCCATTTCTTAGTTAAGAGAACTGGAGCCCAGATAAGTCTAATGAATTCTCCAACATCTCATAGCTAGTTAGGGGTGGGGACAACACAGCCCAATTCCCAGTCCAGGGCTCTTCCCATCTTCTTTTCTCCATAGCTTCTCAATAATTATGGACCTGGCCTTTTCTTTGGTCAACCACCATTCATGAAGACTACTTATTAGGCACCTCATTTTTGCTCTTAGTGAGGTCACTTCCCCTTTCAGGGAGAACCCTAGTGATTTGAAAGACAGGCAGACTTGAAAAAACAGATTATAGTTCAGCAGAAACTAATTCATAGTTGTTTATACAAACATTCCATAGGTATTTCTTAACCATGTACTGTGTGCCAGGTACTGTGTTAATCACCATGGATTCAATAACAAGCAAAAATACAGAGAACAGAAACTGCACACATACAAATACAGTAGAAGGAGACCTGGCATTTATCTTAACCATACATTTAATACACTGTGGGGGGAAATGGAATATGTTCTGTGAGGGCTGGGAAGTGGTTATTTTTGCTATGAATTAGTCAGATCTTATAATGTTATATTTGGTTCATAAAAACTGCAGAAGAATCAGAAAAAAATTCTTACAGGGAGTTTTAAAAATGACTCTTATATTCCTATAAGGACAAAAATAAAACGGAGGTTATTTAGACTTGAACTTGGAAACCTGAGGGAGAACTTGAAAGTAACATGGATATAGAGAAATGTTAACTGTTTGTGCTCCAGCATCATACAGAACTTTGCAAAATAAATAAATAAAAATAAATAAAAGAGAACTTAAGTTACCATGGTTGGACAGAAGGAAGAAGCTGTCCACAGTACTCAAAATGATCAGCTGAGACCTCGGGATGGAGGAAGAGTCTGTGTGGAAGGGGAAAGCACTTCTCTGAGGGTAGCTTTCTTCTTTCAAGTTATTCACCAAAACTGTTCCATTGACTTTTTGTTCTTTACCCTGAGGTTTACACAGGGTCATGTAATCCTTGAGGTACTGAGTTCCTGCTCTGGGCCTGGCCCTCGGCACAGGCTTCTGGTGGAAAGAGCCAGCCCCTGTGCCCAGTTAGGGAGCTCAGACTGTGGCCATCGCTAATTGTGTTCCTTCACAGAGAGGTTTGGGCCTTGTCCTGGAGTGTGGTTTTGGGCCCAGAATGGTCAGTACCACCTAGACCTACTGAATCGAAATCTATAGTTGATTATAACCTCCAGTGATTCCTATGCATATGAAAGTTTGAGAAGCTTTGTTCTAAAACACCAGCCACCATGCTATACAGACTTGACTTCACACCTAGCCTCTGCCATTGTCTGGCTTTGTAAGCTAGGCTAAGTCATCCAACCTATCTGGAAGTCAATTTCTTTATATGAAAAATTGGCACAAGGTTCTTTCTTCTTGGGGCTTCAGAAAGGCCCTTCCTAGGTACTTTCTTTCAAATGGATCATTCTGATTGTATGTATCTCAGCCTTTTATTTTTTCCTTGAGAGCCATTATTATATCTTGGAATTATTTGTGTCTGTACTACTTGAGTGTGAGCTCCAGGAAGACAGGATCCATGCTTGTCTTGTTTATTCAAGTGTCTGTGGGATCTAGCACAGTGCCTGGAATTTAATGGGTCCCTCGATATTTGTTGAATAACCCAATATTATAAAAATTAAATTAATAAGGCAAGAGAAGCTTATCTTAGTTACTTTTCTTGTTGCTGAAATAAAATACCAGACACTCAAAGTTAAAGGAGGAAAGGTTTATTTTGGCTAACAGTTGGTAGAGATTTTGGTCCATAGTCTGCTGGTTTCAAGGCAGGGTGGCATGGCAGAAGGCATCTCAGTGGAGAAACAGTCCATGGCAGAGCAGGCAGGAGGCAGTGAAGCAGCAAGCAGCAGCCTGCCTTCCTTCTTTTCCTTTTATCTCACCCAGGTTTTGGGTGGTGCCACCCACACCCAGGTGGGCCTTCCCATTATGTACACCCAAAACTATGCTAAACCAGCCAGTGAGCTAAATTAGTACAACACACCCTTAACCCCGGAATCACACACCCTAGATCCAGCCACCTCCAAAAAGTCCCACTTATGAGTGCATGAAACTTTGGGAGGACATCTAGATACAAGCCATAACAAAGCTCAATGTCTAACTTGGGGAAAATATTCACTAAGCAGTTCCTGTTGACAAAATTGCTTGTGCAATATGCAGGGCCCAGAACAAACAAAGGTAAGCAACCCTTGTAAGAACATGGTTGAGAAATTCAAGATAGCAGCAACAGAGAATTCAATCAAGTGCAGGGCCCTAGCAGCCAGCCCTGGCTCTCTATAGCATTACTATTATTGTGGTGATTCTGTGGGAGGCGTTCCCACCTTGGAGGATGGGGCATCTCATTCTCCCCCTGTGAGTCATGGGTATGTGCTGTGGGGCACAGCTTCTCCTCTGTTACATGCTCAGGAAAAGGGGCCAACGTGAAACTTCAGAAAGTACAAAATGGACCATGTCAGGTTGGCCAGCCCTAAAATCCTCCTCACAGCAAAATGCTGATTTACACCTGATCAGTAAGTATGGCATTCATTGAATCAGCAGAAGTCCTGCAAATGTGTGCTAAACAGAATTTTAAATGAGTTTCCATAATACACGTATCTATAATGTATGGCTTTTAATTTACTTGATAATGTAAAAATACAGCCTGAGATGAGGAATGAGGCAGACAAGTCCCTCAATTTGACACTAACAACTTTTCTTTATGAGAGACTGAAAATAAGGACAGGGCTCAGAATATAAAACAGGTAAGAGGAGCAGAAGCTCAGGGCAGGGAGAGAGGGGCCCACCTGAAAACAACACCTGGCGTTGCTCAGGATCAGCGGAGAGGGGGATGATGATTATGGAGAGCAAAAGCCAGGTGTTCGCAGGGACCCTGGCCCTGATGGCTTGAGTGATGAGGCTGAGTTTGTCATCAGAGCCCTGGTCCCATTAGTGGGTGAGTGGGGAGAATCATCTACTTCCTGCCTACCTTGCAGATGTAAAGAGAAAGCCAGAGCATCACTCCTGCAAAGATGCTTTGTCCAGCGTTATGACATAGATAGGAAAGATGGTGACTCGGTAGAAATAGGTCTAGGCTGGAAGACAGAAAGCCTTGTTTTGGATTCAGATTTTCTTGTTGACTGCTCCATGTGCAGTTCTTTGGAGCAGGGTTACTGAACTTGAGAAGTCCAAAGGGGCCATTATCTGGCTGTGCAGACTTGGACAGGGTCTTTAAGCCCTTGGAGCCTCAGTTTTGAGATCTGTAAAATGGGGCTGGAATAAATTATGGGAGGATTTGCACCAGTCTACACTCCCACAAACAGTGGAGAAGGGTTCCTTTTCCCTACAGCCCTGCCAGCATTTGCTGTTGGTTGATTTCTTGATAATAGCTAGGTAAATGATGCACCTTGAAACCATACTCTTAAGTGAAATAAATCGGACACACATGTGTAAATATCACATTGTGCCTTTGGTGTGAAAAACTGGAAGTGTAAATAGGACCAAAATGGGAAATGGGAAGAAATAGCTCAAAATTATACTGAGTGTGAGATATTTTGTTAACAATTAAAATGTTTTATGAAAAAAGGTACAACAATATTAGGAAATCAGTTGAGAGATTAGCAAATGAAAATATATTCTTTTAAGATCATGATACACGGTGTATTTGCCATTGTTACTCTCTAATTATTTTTGTTATGAAAAATTACTTTTTCACAGGACTGTTTTTATATTTTCTTTATTAATAACTGTTTGCATTACATTAAAATAAAATTTTTTTAAAAAAAAATCCTGGAGAGGGTTATTTAACATGCTTATCACCTGATGCTTCCACAATAAATCTTTCTCAGTTTCAGCGATTCCTTCTGCTGACTGGAGATACTAGTGATTTGAAAACACCACAGTGCTCTCCTGCCTTATGATGTTACTGTGCGCTGAACTCAAGCTAGGAAGACTTCTGCCTCTGCAGCTGCTTTCTCTCCTTCCTTGCCCTACACCTGTCTTGTTCTGTTTCTGTTGCTCTAGTTCAAGTTCATCTGGAAACTACTCCTTCCCCGGGCATTAGCTTGTTACCATGGCAGGAGCCCTCTCTTAGGCGCTCGGGATTGAATTGTGAAATTTTGTAACTAAAAGAGCCTTCCAGAGGCAAAAGAGCAACAGGTAGGTGGTGTGATATTTCAGAACATCTGGCCCTAGTGGACATACCTTCAAATCATACAGCTCTGGCTTCACAGATTTATTAGGCTGGCTCGATCCAAGGTCAGAAATATATATTGGGGTAGAAATGCAATTGTTACCTTCAGATTTCTGCTCAGTGTTGATGGTGTGATTTTAATAATGACCCCAATCCTTCGACCATTTACTATTTAATGCTACACAATTCCCGGCTGTACCCAGAAGTCGACACAAATTGTAGTGGCTGTACAGTTTGTGACTTCTCCAGCAGTCAGGTGCGTGGTTCCCCCAGTGACTTCTGTACTGGCTGCTGCCGCATGATGGCCATCCTCACAGACCAGGATCTAGGCTGCCCTGGTCACCAGGCCTTCCCCCTGGCTGCAGAGAGTAGGTCAAGAGGTGGCCACAGGACTCCAGGCTGGCCGATTTTTGCCCTTTTTCTGGATTTTCCCAACAGACTGGTACATACAATGAAAAATATAGTCAGGATGGTGTGTGGCCCATTTTCCATCTTGGCACACCAGTATACAAAGGAGAGACAGATGGACAGCCATACAGAGCATCCTGATGATGTTCTAGACAGAACTATCCTTGCTCTCTGCAAGGTTTGGGTGTACTCCCCACTTCCCTTTAACTTTGAGCAGTTGAGTCCATTTCTGTCATTTACAAACAAAAACATCCATTGCACAACCTGACACATATATCCATGTGAAGGATCAAAAAGTTCACTCTCTTGGAGCTATGGTGGCAGGTGACGTTACAAGGGTAACGGGGGAGAGACGGTGATGAGGTTAGGTTGATAGGTGCATGTTACTCTGTAAGAATGTCAGCAGGGGAGAGAAGAAAGAGCTCAGGGTAAAAGGCTCAAGTGAAAGGGATGCTTTTCAGGCTGCTTGAGAACTGCGATTGCCTGAGTTCTCGCTGTGTCCATGAAGCCAGGGAGGAGATACCCGATGGAGCCATGTCCCGAGGGCAACACAGCAAAGGCCCCAAGGGGCAGCAGCACTGGTCAGCGGGAGAGGGTCTCCTCCAAGGGTTTGGGGCAGAGAGAGAAGGTGCTGATGAGGAAAGCAGAGACGGAGAGCGGTGAACGAAGCTCGTGCTGCCATGGTCACAATTTTCGACAGTGGCTGAAGATTCAGGAGATTCAGTTGCTGTTTGGATGGGGTGGGGTTCTCTAGCTCCTGCTCTGCTGCCATTACCCCTGGAGCTACTCAGGAGCCAAGGAAAGAAGTGGCAGCAGCAGACTTCAGGAATGACAAGGCTTTGGGGACGGAGCTCTGCGCTGTAATTGATGGCTCAGCATCGCCTGCCATATCTCAACCTCCCCTGGTCGGCAGGCGCATCTGCCGAGGCTGCACATGTGGCCCTGGAGAGAAGGCAGGGTCTGTGGAGCCCGTGCCCTAGGTAGAGTAGGTGGAATCAATGGACTCTGTGCCCATGTAATCTTTCTTTCATCTCCTAGTTAACTGCTGCATCAAAATTTCCCAGTGGGAAATTATCTGATGTCCTGTTCCCAGTGGGATTGTGCAGAGGGATTGCCTCACATTGTTATAGCTCTTTATTATTCTTTGGTCCCCAAGAGAGCAGACAGATGTGTAGATTTTAAAGAACTGGCATAGGCTTAGCAGCTCTCACCTGCCTTAAGAATACAGATGCTGCTCCAGTTGTGGTGTGGTTACGTCTGCTAAACCGATCATAACTTGAAAATGTATCTAATATACCTCCCCTACTGAACATCACCACCTAGCAACACAGCAAGGCATGGGTTTTTCTCTCCTGGGAGTTGTAGTTCACGGCTGCTGCCCAAAATCACAATAGAGGATGGTGCTACATATGGCTAGACCCAGAAAAGGTCAAAATTTAATGTATGGTTTCAACAGGGCATGTATCCTATCCCTTCACCACCATAAAGTTAAAAAAAAGTCTAAGTCCAACCATCTCATGTCAGAGGCTGTCTGTGTGCTAGGGCATACCTCTGGTTTCCCAACTTAGCTTTTTGTTTTTATGTTGGCCTTCACATATCTAGGGAGATTTATAAAGTGTAAGGATTGAAGGCCTTGCTTATTCAGTTAGGTGGAGCTGGATTTGAGTCTTATTGTTATCATGGATGACCTTGAATGACATTTTTGAAATTATTTTCCCTCTTTAATATTCCAGTCTTCATTTAGCATGGAATAATAAAAGTGGCTGACCTGCTGTATTAAATGAGATGGCATATGTAAATCTTAGTTTTAGTGTGGCACAGAGTAGATATTCACACAGCCAAATTCCAGTACATAGCTAGTAAGAGAGTCCAGGATCCTTGCTCCTTCTTACATGATCAGAGGTTTTGGTCCATTTTATAAAAAAATCTTGTCACAAAATTCCAGTGTAATTTTGACATTTATTTACATAGTTAACCAGGGAGATTGATTTAATTCTTGCCATTACTGGCTTTGTTTATAATTAGGTAGTGTGTTGAAAGGTAAAGCACTAGCCATCACTGGTCTGTAACTTTTATCACGTGCTAAATCCGTAGATAGCAATCACTTGAGGCATGATAGTGAGGATTTTCTGGCTACATTACAAGGAGTGCTGTGATCCTCCTTAGTAATGTCTGCCATGGATGTGGTTAGGGTAGTGACTTCACCTGTCTCTTGCATGTGCTGACCCTGAGGTCATGGGTCTCAGGTGCAAGTTACAAACCAAGGAGTGTTACACATATTCCAGAATTTCCAGTGTTTGTGGAGAAGACATCTGCTAATTTGAAGAGTTGTAGAAGTGGCTGTCATCAAACCGAAGGTCATGAAACAGTGGATAGCTATAAAGAGAAAGAAACATTGCACTTTGTAGTCTTGTACTTGGGAATGGCAGTGCAGTGTGCATGTGTAAATCTGGAGTCTCTCGAGCTGACAGGTTTAAGACTATGTCTGCACAATTTCAGGGAAACTGCAAAGTTAAAAAAAAAGTGTCAATCAAATAATTGCTGATGCTGGGACTTGCCTGAGCTCCTGTTTCCCCCTGTTCCTCCCACATCTGGATCTACTTGAATCCCACCTGCAGCTCAGCAGGTGTCATCCCATACCCTGAGCCTAATCCTTCCTACTGTCAACAGAGATTTTAGCAGGGTTAGGTGGCTTCTAGGTAACCTGGAACCACCTACCCTGGTGTCTAACCCTGCATTGCTCTGGGTCTCTCCTTCTTGCCTTGAGCTCTTGAATCTACCCTTGGGACCTAGCTTATCAGTGTTCCTGATCAGCTCTGTTTGTCCAGATCTTTGAAATGATTTTGCCACTGGATTCTACACACACACCTGTCAGGATGTCCTGCTGTCTTTTACTGTCACATGTCAAAGTCTTTCTTAAATTATAGCCTGCATCTTATTAATGAGGTTTTCCACCTCTACATGGTAGGATTAGCAATGGAGATAATGTGAGCTTTGAAATCAGCAAACATAGGCTCTAATTTTATCTCTGCTTTCTGTTAGCTATGTGGTGTTGGACATATGGGTCAGTTTTCTGCTCTATAAAATGTAGATGTCAATAATTACAGGACAGGATGTTTGATATCTCCTGGAGGGTAAGAGGGAAAATAAGCAGATGACCTGACATATAGTTGCTGCTAATACATAAACAACAACAGCAACACAACATTAACAGCCATTATTTATTGACCATTTACAATGTAAGAGGCATCAAGCCAAGTGCTTTATTTATGTTATAATTTTTCCCATAGCAAAATTAACATTATGATTCTGGTTTTACAGATGAACCTTAGTGAGCTTAGTATCTCACCTAATGTCCCAGAGAAAGGACAGCACGGCCTGGATTTAAGTCAAGATCTGTTTGTCCAAGTCGAAAGCCAGACCTCTTTTAATCACACCATACTGTCAATAAATAGTATAAACATTTTCCACCCATATGGATGAGTTTTTTGCTGTTTTCTAAAGCTAGGTTTGTTCCAGGCATTTACAATGCCCTTCCGGACATGAATGATGACATTTTCTCTCTTCCCACTCCCCCCAGTATGCTCCATTCTGTTCCCATGGAACATTTTATGACTCGCCATGTCACAAGATCTGACAGCCTCAAGTCTATTATGCCAAACAAATTTGAGTTTTAAAATATTGAATTGGTTTTAGATACAGCCATGGGAGTAATTTTAAAATCTGGGCTCTCAACCAACAAAGTAATTTCCTTTTATTAATGGGGAAATAAACGTCTCTTATAAAGAATGTTGCCTCCTTTCCATGGCCCTTGTCCTCAGAAATGCAGCCTGGGCAGGAAACAGTCAAGCCAAGTCATGCGACATGAGATGAGCAAAGCTGTAGACCCAGATCAGCCCTTATGTATACGTCTGCATGGCCTTGTCCTGTGGTTTAATTCTTGCTCCCTTGGTTCCTTTTAAATGTTGTCTTTGTCTTTGCTTAAGATTCAGCTGTAGTCATGGAGGAAGCCTTTATTTGGGGACATCTGTAGCAAGGCTATGCATTAAGATTTGGCTACTTGGATGTTCCAAAAGAACATCATGGTGATCTGGCAACAGAGGATAGGAAAAAGTATAATTTTCTGAAACACAAATATTTTCCCAAGTAGTTTATATACATCATGTTATTTAATTATCCTATAATCCTATAATGGAGTCATCATTTTCCCCATTTTTTCCAATGCTATGGCTCAGAGAAATTAAACAACTGTGTCAGTTCACAGAATTACTAAATAATGGTACCACCAATGCATTTTATCATAAAGACACACCATTCAAACCCAAGGTTCAAATACTGAATAATGAGTGTTAACTCTCAAAACTGGTGTTAGAATTTCTCATTGATGCAATACCTATTATATCAGATGCATAATTAGAATCTACCCAAAACTGATATGAGTTTACAGCCAGAATCTGAAATTGAGAGATGCTGCTCAGCTATTTGCATACAAATAGGCTACAATTATTATGAAGTATATAGCCCATTATGGAATTCAGTTTAGCTTGCATTTTAGATGAAACCATAAAAAGTTAGCCAGGAAAGAGTTAGCTTTATCAATTACATTTTCATGAACCCAGGTTTGTTTTTTAAGGTCTGTAAATTGATATGCTCAAGGAAAAAAATGTGCATGTGCTAAAATTGTGCAAGCCACAATATGGGAAATGAGATTGAAGTGTTTGAAAGTTTGAAATGGTCTTTTTCTAAGGAATGTGCTGGAAACCATGATTATCACTTTGATTCAGGTTCTACTCTCAATAATGCATCAGTGCTTTATTGTCAGCCCCTGAGACATGCATTTCCCCAGAACATCAGAAGATTCCTAGATTCCAGATTGACAACTCTGGCTTTTTCTTTTTCTTTCTGGACAATTGTGGATGTCATTTTACTCAGCTGCCACCATGAGAGGAAGTGAATGGGATGGAGAATTCGACAGACATGGGTCTGAGGACTATGCCATTACTCACCTGTGTATCTGTGGACAATTTCTTTTATACCTCTCTGGATTAGGACACCCTTGCCTGAAAAATGAGGATCGTAATAGCATGTTCCTCAAAGGGTTGCTGTGAAAATTAAATGAGATAATAAATGTAAAATCCTTAGTATACTTCATGGTACACAGTAAAATCACTCTGACTACAAATCAGTATAATTACTATAGGATTAATTTTAATGTGCACAAGCTTATAAATTCAGTGATCCATGTGGTCCAGCCATAGAGCTGTGTGTTACATCCAAGGGAATATCGTCTAACACTTGCAAGCAGTTCAAAGCAACTGAAGCCTTCTATTTACATTTCTTGGAGAACATAAAAGAGAATCCGTTACTAAGCCACCTTGACACTTTACAATATCACCTTTCTTTTCTCTCTCTGATCCCCTTGCATGTTGCAACTGCTCCAGTGTCTCCTATGTATGCACCTCAGCTCCAAAAATACTCTTCCTTGATAACTGGGCTACAACATTTTAAGATCTCTCTTCCCCTTAGCCCCCTTTCATCCTTTATTATGTAGGTCAACTTAAATTTTCTCCCAGAAGGCTAAAAATCCTTCCTGTAGCAGGACTGGGAAGCAGTGGGAACTGAACAGTTAATGCAGGATTTTTTTAATTGGCCAGGGAAGTCGGGGGTTGAGAGCATGCATGTAGGTTAGTAACTTTAGTTGAAACAGATAAATACAATCTCCAGATCAAAGACTCTTCTGGCTTATAAGCTATTCACCCTATGCCTGAGACCTACTTCAGGAGGAGTATTGATATATTTAACTGCATGGAGAAGGGGATACAAGCAAGAACATCCTCCTGTCCATGAAAGATCATGCCATAAAAGCAAAATAGAAAAGAGCTAAATAGGAAGTAAGGAAAAGTTCAAATATTTTCCCAAATTACATATGTTTTTAAAAATTTCAGTATACAGTATATACAAATTTGTTTCATTTATGCTATTAGTTTATCTTAGTTGAAAAGAAAGTTTGTGTTATTATCTGTTTCTTTTTTGTAAGAATCTTTTTAATTTATGTCTTGTACAGAGTAACTACTTTAAGAATAATAATTCATTAATGGACAGTATAATAGCTATTGTTATTATGTTATAATTTGGTTATAAAAATTTGTTTTATTTATTTTTTCATAAAAAAGAAAAAACTGATGGAAGGGCCAGGAAAAGGGGAAACTCAAGGGTCAAAATCTAGCTACCTTTAGTTACTTCTACATGGCAAAAATGAAAATCAGTACAATTGCCAGGAGAGAATTTAGTTCATTGTAATGAAGAATGTTTCTATTTCAGGGCTGTTGGAATATAGAGTGAGCTTCCAGAGAAGTCTTCCTCATTGGAGAGATTTAAAATAAGGCTGAGAACTCCTAGGTGACACACTGTGAATGGAGAAAGAGACAAGGAGGATGAAGAACCATAAGTCATCTTTCCATGCTGAGATTCTATAGCTTCGTGCATCAGGATGGTTCAATACACACAACAATTTGTGGATCCTCATCTGGGGTCTATACCACTCAATGGTACCTGAAGAGTAATTTTTCTCTTAGGATCCTGAGCTCTGGTGCTTTCTCTGACCCTGTCTTTTCTTTCACTGGTCCTAGTGGCGTAGTTCTCATGCTCGTCCATTGCTAATCCCTCTGAAAATGGTTGCAGGGATTTCAAACTTCTTTGCTTTCTTCTTGCCAATCTAGAGGGTCAGAAGACACATGGAACTAGAAGAATAACATTCCGGCTAGGGTCAGATAAAGAGCCTTAATCGGGACCCGAGGAATACCAGCTTTTGCTTAGGCTCTGACACTGATTCTGAGAAGGCTCATGACCTTCTCGGGTCTCTGTTCTTTGAAATTATGATCCCAAAGTCCTAAACTACCCTCCAGTAGGAAGCGAACTGGGCTGGGAAAGTTTTTAATAAACTGAAGCATCATTTGAAATCTTAGTATTGTACTATTTGACAACCATTCAATCACCCACTGGGAGCCACGTGCTCCTGTAAGGTACAGTACAGGGAGGTAGAACTGACAGGAGGGTTGGAACACTTGCTCCCACAGAGGGCAACAGAACACATGGAAAGGTCAGTAAGTAGATGGGCTCATTTTATGTTATGAAGAAGATGGAGTGATGTTTGGGGATAGATCATAGAAGTCAAGAACAGCCTAACAAGTCCATTCAAGCTGAGTACTGAATCATGACCAGGGCCAGCTCTATGAGGATGAAGGAAACAGAGAAAACAAGCATGGAAGCCTTCGGATTGTCCAAGGAGCAGAAGGAAGGCCAGAGGGTCTAGCATGAAATGGTAAGGAAGGCACCAAGACACTGGAACAGTGAAGCAGTGCCCAGTTCATCCAAAAACATGGGAAGAGTTTAGAATTAATTGCACGTCATGAGCTGCCACTTGAGGGGCTGGACACATAGCATTAATGACTTTCACGGTATAAAAATCAGTGACCAACATGTACAGGATGGATGTAAGGAGAATGGGTAGGCAAGGCAGTGATTAGATGTTCAGCTACAGTGGCCTGGGCCATGGTGGGAACAGCAGAGAAAGTGGAGGTGCTCTCTGGAAACATGGCAGCTCAGCCAACAGGACTTGGGAGGGAATGGATATGGGCGGGAAGCATGAGAAAAATAGGAATCTAGGGTTATTCTTTGGTTTTTCTCTCTGATCTCTTTTGAATGGATGTGTTGTGGAGGAGGACCTTGTATTACTAAAAATAATAATGGCTGTTATTTATTGGACTTTTATTACATAAGCTCCGTGGGTGTACTTTTGCCTGCCTTATGTCTTACGCTCATAAACTTGTTGAGAGACCATGAATACCAGGCCCTGTTTTATCTTGGGTACATTATTTCATTTAATCTTCAAAACCCAAGGATCAGTCGTATTTTATACAGTGACTAGGGGAGATTAAGTAATTTGCCCAAAGTAACATAGCTAGTAAGGTACACAACCAGGATTTGAATGAGGGTCAGTCTGATTCCAAAATCTGTGTTTTTAATTAAAATAAATTCATGTCCTGGAAGATCAGAATCTGTAAAGGGAGCTGCTAAGCACTTTGGAGAACTGAGTGATGTTGGAAAGTACCGTAGCAGAAGTATTGCTACTAGGAATGATTTTATTTATAAGAATTGGAAAAGCCTGAAAATGAATTGGAAGATCTGAATGTCTACTAGACAAAATGTCTATGCTGGGGTGCCTTCTAACCACAACTATAGCAAGACTTTAAGATTGTATTCCAGATTTGGTTTCTTAATTCCCAACATTATAACAACACAATGAAGCCCAAACCATATGTAAAATAAACAATTACAAGTGTAGTTAACGGGTGTCTGTTTTGTTGAATGGAAGAGAAAATTTCTTTCTTTCTGCAGAGAAAGGTAACAGAAAGGGTAGTTTTGATCACCTAATGATATCAGACAGAGAAAGTCCTGTTTTTGCATGCATAAAATTAGTAAGACCAATGCACAGTAGGTAACGTGATAATTCTGCAGTCAGTCCTGTGTTCAGAGATTTTTAAAAAATACTCATTAAAATGAAAACTTCCAGACTGAATCCAGAAACAGGAATTAAACTGAAGGCACATGTTCAGTATTTTAGCTTTTCACTCTAGGAAAGAGTTCTTTTTTTCCTTGCTGAAGAGTTGAAGAATAACAGCTAAAACAGATGAAGAAATAACAATGCCGATTTCTCCAGTGATTTCCTATAATATTGCTAATTACCCACAGTCTTGTCACCATTCACTGATTGCCCTAATTGAAGCTGATGAAGCTACCTGTATTATATCAATACAATGCCTCTTTTCTTCTAGTTGATCTACTTTTATTCCTGGAACATCCTTCTGTTGCACTTCACTAATTATCTGCAGTACCATATAATTCCATATTTGTAACAGGAACACGTGAGCTTCGTGAGTGTTATTCAGATCTCATTTATTGTCATAGGCTCTACGAGTTAGAATATGTATGGCTGCAAGCCACAGGGAAAAGCAAAGCACAAGCTAAGATAAACAAGATGTGCTGGATCAGGTAACCGAAATCTCAGAAGTGAACACTGAAAAAAACTGACTTGATTGGGTGCTACTGACTCTGTTTCCCCATTTGTTACTCTAAGTGCATGACTTGTATTATGCCAGACTTCAGTAAAGAAAGCCCACAGTACTGCCTATGTTCAGAGCCAGGCACAGAAACTGACATCTGGTGCTCAAAGTTTGTTGAGTAAATAAGTGAATTACTATGACCTTAATACTTCATATGTGTCTTCAGAACTACTGTGTTTGTAATTAGCACCATGTACTGGGCTCAGTGCTTAATTATATACTTTCTATTGTTCTTTAGTAGTGTTTGCAAGGCAGGGTCCTGGCAAATAAATGTTGCCGATGGAATGAATGATGCTTTCTTGGTGGGCACTCAAGCGGGGAGTCCAGGAATGGATGTATAAGACATGGAGTGTGTTATTTGTGAGTTTTACTATGTAGTGAAGAGCAAGACAAATGTTTCTTTGATAGAAAGTCAATTTAAATAGTAAAACTCAGTGGAGTTCCATTTAAACAAGCTAGAGCCAGTAAGAATTAATCAGTGGACAAGAAACTCCTGAGCATTTACTATTATGCCTTTCTCTGTGTTAGGTGCAGTGTGTGTATAACAGAAAAAAATGCTTTCTCCTCCATGTGTTGGAGTGAACCTGGCATACATATCAGGTGTAGAGTACCTGGAAGATGAGCTACACATGGTATTTTCCCAAATTGACTAAAGTGTCCACATGGCCATAGAGGTGGCAGAAAAACACCTCACAACTGGTAACATTTACTGAGGTATGATTTAGATTGTTTTGCATATGAGCCATTTTATCTTCTTAACAATTTGAGATATGAGCAAAACTTCCCAGTTTAGGAAATTAAGGGTTAGAGAATTAAAACAACTTACCCAGGATCACAGTGTTAATAAACGATGGTATCAGGATTCAGATTCAGGGAGGCTGGCTTCAGAACCTATTCTCTTACCTACCTCTGAAGAAGGTCCCAAGTTCAAGGCTAAATGCAAGAAGTAGGGAGAGATTATCTCCAAGAAGGCAGACTGAAAGGTTAAAAGCCAGGGAAAATAGTTCAGGAAGAAGGAAATGGGATGAATTAGAGCAAATGATTCAGGACTAAGTCATGAAGAATGCACACATTGAGATACAGTTTTCTTTTTCTGAAGCAAAATGTGCAGTGCGTTTGAGGGGTAGGTTATGACGGCTTAGAGTTACTATCTAGGTCTGCCTTCATGCAACCTAGGATGTAGCTGAGAAGAGAGGAATTATGTGTAGAAAAAATTAGTAAACTATGTAGGAAAGGAGATAGCCAAGGGCAGCTGAAAAGACATCAAGGATTCTAGAAGGACTGTGTGAGAGGCATCTCTGTCTGTAGTCACCGTGTGTGACAGAGACTGGCCAACTGGGCACTGCCTTTTCTAGTCAGAAGTTCTGAGCGCCAGGTGCCATCTGTCTCTGAAGCCCATGGGGTGCTGGGCTGATGAGCAGTGCCGAGAGACGGGAAGGCCAGCTCAGGCACATCCAGCGGTGTCACCTCTGAGAGGCCCCTCAGCTGTTCACGTGTTGCCTGGCCTGGCTGTGGGATGCCATTCCCCTGCGAGAAGGCTCCTTTCCTTACTGTATCTGGCTAAGACAGTGGTTCTGTGGGAGGCTTCAGTATTAAGTTTGGAACAGAGGAAGTGCTGCGACACATGCCAAGAACTGAATTTTATTTTTAAAAGCTGCTTTTTGCAGAGCTGAGTATCTGAGTATCTGAGTATAACCAGTGGCCTCCCTGGTTATAGCAGATCCACACGTGGTAGTTGGTATAGGGTAGGGGACTTGAGTGGCCGCTTGTGACAGCTATATATTTTTAAAGGACTATTCTCAAGAGGTACCACTTCCTTTAGGGAGCTTTGTACAATCTCTCATATTCTCCTTTTGGCATTTGTTCTGGCCCTTGTTCCTGCCACTCTGTTTTACTGTCGTGACAAGCTCTGAGACTGAGGCAGATTGCCATGAATTGGGAGAGGGAAGATATATTTTGTTTTCTTCATGCTCCAGTGTCCTGTTCATCCATGTGAGGATCAAAGAGCTCAAATGCAAGTCTGGGAAGTAGAGTTGACAGAGCCATCAGGACCACCGCGGGCATTCATTTATCCTTTGTTGTGGGTGCTCCTTGGTAACCCAGATGAAGATACCCTTCAGATCTAGAGGCTGGAGACAGTGCTGGCGATGTCTGGAAGGAAGAAAGGCTGAAAGCTCCAGGGGTATCATTTCCTCTCACTCTCACCAATCCCCTTCTCTTTTAGTTGGTTTGATTTGGAGAGGATGAGCATCCTGATGACCTAGAAGGCAAGTGTAGAGCCTGGAATTTGAAGGCCAGGGTGAGCCACCCACTGCAGTAGGAGATAGGCATCTCTTTCTGTGCCTGTGGTGTGGGGATCCTGATCCAGCTCTGAGAAGGCTCTAGGTAAAACCCATGGGCTCATTTGAGTGAGGCATTAGAGAAGTATGAAGTAGAGGCATTGCTTGTGGGTGGCCTACTTCTGTTTGCTCAGCCCTGGCTCCTGGGTGTGGAAGCACACTCTCCATAAGACTCTGGACTATCAAGCTGTCTGCTTAGACAGTCTTTGCAAGCATGACAGAGTGGTGTCTCCATCAGATACCTGCCAGAGCAGGCTTTGCTCAGGATTGCTATCCAGTTGGCTGTGTCCTCCCTTGAAGTGTGCTTTTAGTTAAGCAATTGATGTATTTGATTTTGACTTTGCTTAACATGAGGTGTTAACTCATGCTTAGTCTTGTGAGCTGTCAGCCAACACTCTGGAGACAGGAGATTGAAGCTGCTTTGGAGGGAGGTCCTTACAGTAAAGACTGCATCTCAATGTCTTAGATGTCTTCTTGCCCTTTCAGGAAACTGGGGTGGGAATGAGTGCCGGGTGTCAGGAACAGCCTTCTGCCTTTTCCCTTAAAGGCTCAAATCTTTCAAAACTTTCAACTGAGAGCAAGGATATTTTAAATTGATTTTGAAAATATCATAGAAAGGTAGGGCTCAAGAGAGCAATGTGCTCTGAGTCTAAACCTCATGTTTGTCATGGAGGGTAAAGAGATAGAGGGAGTTTTGATCATATATATATATATATTTTTGTACCAGGGATCCAACTCAGGACCTTGCGCTTATGAGGCAGGCAGCAGAACCACTGAGCTAAACCCCCAGCTCTCTTGATTAGGTATATTTTGATTGATTCATCTACTGATACACACCTTTCAGCAGGGAAAACATAAAGAGGAAGGAAGGTAACATATGAAAGGTCTACGATTGTCTGGAACAAAATTGTTCTCTTTCTTCAAGATGTTGAAAACTCATGGCTGAGTGATGGAGTATGTAACCAAGCATCAAGGTCAAGATAGATGGGACCAAAGATATGGCAGAAAAACAGGAAATGTTAGAGCAGAATTGCCATCGATCACAACAAAATAGCAGATCTATGAAGAAACAAATCATCAGTCTTCATGGCTTCAGAGCCATCCTGGCCTCTGATGGGTATTCCCTCTCTATGCCCAGGCTCAAGCTTTACTTCAAGGATAATTTCTGATAAGAGATTAAGGTCAAGGCCATTTATTGTGCCACAGTGCCAAAGATTTGAGCACCCTTGCTAGAAAGCAAATAGGATAAGCCCTGGGCCCCCTGGAGCAGGAGTTTTTCTGGAGTCCTTTAGCAATTCTTGAGATTTTCTTTTTCTCTTTGTTTCTTCCCCATAGCAGGTGCACAAAATAGCCCTGTCTAACAGTCTCTATGCTCTAAGAATGCTCAGAAGTTGGCTACTAGCCCAGCGGAAATGGAGAATGCTATCTTTCCAGCTTGCTTGGATGTGAATTTTCATGGACTCACATGGACTAACCTCATCACGGCTGTGGATCCAGAGGGAGAAGGAGGGAGCCTGGGTTAGGTATATTTCTTAGCCCGAACAGAGCCTTCCACAGCATCCGGCTTTGCTCATTATAATCTAGAGATGGAGACTGATGTGGAACCTAAATTTTCATGGAATAGATATATGTGTTTTCTGATTCATTTCTATATAAATCTTGGATTTCTTGAGAAGAGAGTTTGTGGGAGGGAAAAATTCAAGGATTTAGAATTCTATGTCTTGGCAAAATGTAGTTTTCTTAATGTCCTCTTGTTATATCAGAATTTATGGCCCACAGAAACTGAAGAGATAGAACAAGGAGTCTGGACCCAAGGCTAAGATGCCAGCAACTGAAAGAAATTAAGAAAATTGCTCATTCATTCTCAATCATTCGAACAACGTACATGTCAGTCCTACATAAAATGGAGTTGCAAGTATACCTAAGAGCGGATCCGTTTTGTCAAAGAGTTTGCTGCGTAGCAGAGCAGATAGATTTACAAATGAATTATCTGCACTGAAGTGCAGGTTTAGGAGCAGAGGGCAACCACTAGGAAGGACACCAGCATTTCTTGCTCATAAAACCCATCCACATTCTTCTCTTTTTCCTCACCTTCCCTCTTTTTTCCCTTTGTATTCACTATTATTAACATTTTAAAAACATGATACATTTTAACATGAATGGAGATTCTGCTGTTCAAAGCTTTGCCACCTTGAAGGGCCATTATGGAGCGGTAGACTAATGAAACCTGTCCTACCTAGGGCTCTTCTTTCTCTTAGCCTCCTTTTCTTGAACTTTTTTCCTTCCACCAGAAGCACCTATAAAACACGCACAACCAAGAGTGTGTGAGTGTGAGTTTCGGGGGAAAAGAGGAAGAAGACATAACAGGCTTTTTTTGCCAACACAGGGCATGGTCTTGAGGTGCCGTATGAGTTACCCTAGCACAGCAAGAGCCAATACTTACATCAGGGACCCACTCCTCAACTAGAGACAACATTTCTCTCTTTCCTACCTGTCCCTGTATGTGTATCTCCCAAGAGAATATCAAAGATTATGACTGTGACAGGACAGATGGGGTGAGAGCTTGATTCAAGCTCTCCAATGGAGCTGAGGTGGTTGATCAGTTGGTCAAACCCAGCTGGATTTAAATGAGATTTGAGAATCTCTGTGAGGTAGGGTTATTGAAAAGATTGAGTTCTTTTGTCTCTCCTACAAACACACACACACACACACACACACACACACAAACATGTGGTGGGATTAGTAGAATCCCTTCCTCTATCCTAGTAAAGACATACAAGACCCAGGCTGTGAAGTGGGTTGCCATCTTTTTCTGGTGCACAGGAACCCAATCCTGGGCCGAATCTGACATTACTAGTAGAGGACTGATTGGAATCCAAACTCTACTACTGGAACATCTTGGGGAAATGACTTATTTTCTTTAAATCTCACTTTCCTCCTCTGGCATAGAGAGATATTTCTCTACTCACAGAACCATTATATGGACAAAATGCTACACTATGTGCCTATACATATATAGCCTTAGACACAGTAGAAAGAGCTAAATGAGTAAATACAGCTTTTGCTGTTATTATGAGAGGATGGCATTAGGAGGAATATCAGGGTATGCATGACCCTTCTCAGACTCTCAATGTAGGTCAGAGGTAGGCTCCCTTACTCTTTTTGTTTTTGTCTTTCTAGTACTAGGGATTGAACTCTCTTTCTCACTGAGATACATTCCTAGCCCTTTTTCATTTTTATTTTTATTTTTAAACAGGGTAAGTCTCTAAGTTATCCAGGCTGGCCTCAAACTGGGTTCCTTCTGCCTCAACCTCAACCTGGCACATTACAGGCATGTGCCACCATACCTAGCTTCCCTTCCCTTCCTCTTGAGAATTCCGAAAGGCAGATACTAATCTAGAAGCACTGAGTTCATGTCACAGCTGTGCTTGATGCTAATGCTCAGACCAATATTTTGATTATCTAAGGCTCCAAAACAAACTGTGCAAGAAGATGGCTTTAAACGACATCATTTATTTACTCCTTAGTCGACAGCTTGGACAGCATTCAGGAAGGTCAGCTCACTTCTGCTCCATGTAGCACTGGCTAGTTTGTCTCATGAGTTAGCCTCAAAGGCAGCTGCGTCATCTCCTTCCAAGTGGGCTGGCTCAGACAAGACAAGATGGCTGGGAAGTTTATGTTTGCCATTGGTGGAGAGCCAGCTGGAGCTCTCAGTGAGGGCCTCAGCTCTTCTCTACTTGATGAATTTGGGCTTTTCACAGAATGGTCCCTGGGCTTCACGAGTGTGTGTTCGCAAAGCAAGCATTCAAAGAAGCCAAGCTCCCTTTGCATCATACTTGATAAATTCCCCTAGGCCAAAGTCAGTCCCATGGGCAAGATCAGATCAGTGAAGGAGAGGGGATAGGAAATGACATAAGACATGGATGCTAGGATGCAAGGATGTTAATAGCCATCAAAGTGAGGTTTCCTACAGCCAGAATTCTGCAGAACCAGAGCAGATTCTCAAGCCACCAGCTTGTAGTCTTCATTGTGATAGATGCTTATGAATTATTCTTCAAATCAATGCATACATGATTTTTAAATAGCCCTGGATGATGCCAAACAGGCTTTCCTAATGTGCTGCTTCCTTCACCCTCCACTTTCCAAAATATAAACATTTCAGGTTAATGTGCAAGGAGTCCAGGCCTGAGTGGATCAATGATTTAGATCCAATAGATACAGTTTTCTTGAGGATGAGCTGAACTATCTAAAAATGTCTTTAGATTTGCTCACCTCCTTCATTTCCCTCCCCATGAACAACTTTAAAAGAATTGTACTGACAGGAATAAATTTCCTGAAACCAGCAGCAGAACCATTGTGTTTTACCGACAGGTACACATTACCTGAAGAAGCCAATGAAAGGCTTTACTTGAAAAAGAAAAATAATCCATTTAGTGATTGAAATAACTTGCTCCTTTATAGCTCATAATATTAATTAACCTCCCCCTTCAAAAAGATTATGTTCTAATTGTCTTTTCCATATCCCCTGTTTTATATCTGTAGTTTCCAAATTGGTACAGGGCCAGCTAGTAAGATCTTAAAAATAGGCTTGCATTACTTTTGAAAAAGGCAATTTTCAATTGATTATAAATGATTTCATTTCAAAATGCAGAAACCTGCTGTGAATCCTGAACCTAATACTTATCCTTTCTAATTGCATGAAGGGGAATGCAGAAATAAATTTGGCTAGATATGTAATTGGCCTGCTTGCATCAAGGTTACTGTTTTAGCTTATTTAGGCTTCCCAGGAAATGTACTACCATCTCCACTCCTATCAAAAGTTTTTGAACTCTTTGTCATCAAGGGATTTAAGGGTGAAAATGCATAGATGACCAGGGACACGCATGAGCAGACAGAAAGAAGGGAGGGAGGAGCAGCTCTCCCTGTGGTTTTTCCAGATGTCTTCATGTAGATTAAGTTGTGCTTGTGAATGTTTCACGTTGCTGATTTCTTGTAGAGACAGAAGCATGAAAACAGTCATGACGTTGTCACATAATTGTACTTTGGCTGCTTTGCCCTTTTCTCCTCCTTCCTCCAGTTGAACCTCCATCTTTGTCCTAGACTTATGTGATCATTAATTGTGATATGTCAACTTGAATGGATTAAGAAACGCCTGTGGGATTGGTTGAGCACAGCTCCGGCTATCTGTGGATAATTGACATGTAGGTTGCACACTGAGCAGGGAAGACTCAACCTAGATGAGGGTGGCTTGTAGCCTGGACTAAATAAAAAGGGAAAAAGAGGGACATCTTCCTTTTGCTTCTTCAGAGGTGGTCGGGTCTTTGCCATTGCCTTGGACTTCGGCTCCAGCTCCTTCAGGCTTCCAGTGCAGACTCTTCAGCTTTCTGAACGGACTTCCTGAACTCTGCAGTGAAGTCTAGGTCTTAGAACTTCAACTGGATCCTCTGGCTCTTCAGTGTGCATTCAGCCATTTGCATTGTTCCATCTCTGATTACACAAACAGCCATGGATACAACCTGCTTCAATATACATTCCCCTCCAAAATGAGATTACTGATGGAGCCTGTATAGTGTGCCCAGTTGGACAACAAAATTCACACTCATTGTTCTCCCAGCTCTAAGGTGTAGATGTCATTATTCTTCTTTTGCAAGTGAGGAAACCAGATGTAGAGAGACTAACTGCTTTGTCTAAGGTCACGCAGTTGGGTTCTGAGCTTTATTCTAAAATCTTAATTTTCTCAACCACTACTTTATTACTTTCCATGGAAGTAAGGCAAAAGTTACCAGGATATGTAAGGCTAATTTCCCTGGTGTGGGCAACTTTCCTAAGAAAAGACATACTTTGGAGGCAATCGAGTAGGGCTTTGAGAGTGTACTTTTGGAGGCACCAGATGCTAGCTCTGCCTTTAGTTGCCTGTGTGATCTTGGACAACTCATTTCATTTTGTGAACTTTGGTTTTTCTCACATATAAAGTGTTAATAATAACACTATTTTTAGAGAGGAGCACAGTGCAGTGGTTAAGATTGTGACCTATTTAACAATAAAAAGAAATAAAGTACTATACATGCTGTAATATGGGTGAACCTCAGAAACATTATGCTAAGTGAAAGGAGCCAGTCATAAAAGATGATGTGTTCTATAATCTTATTTATATAAAATGTCAAGAAAAGGCAAATCTACAGAGACAGGAAGTAGATCAGTGGGTGCCTCAGCCTGGGAATGGAGTAGGGTATGGGAGTGATGGTTAATGCATACAGGATCTCTTTTTCTGGTGATGAAATGCCCTGGTGTTGACTGTGGTGACAGTCACACAACTTGCGAATATACAAAGAATCACTGACTTGTACGTGTTAAAAGGACAAGTTTTATAGTATGTAAATTATATCTCAATAATGCTGTTATTAAAAAAAATAAATAACAGCAGGTCCTAGTAGACAGAACTCTTGCTCCGGTTCCACCGGAAGTGCCTTAATCAGCGTTTGTGTAACAGTGACACCATTAAGTAACTGTGTCTCCATTTCCTCACCAGGACAGCTAAGATCATAGCCCCCCTCCATGGACTGTTAGCAAACTGATGGCATTAAGGTATGTAAGGAGCACAGAGCAGTGCCTGACACTCATAGACCTTTAATAAATGTCCTTGCTTTTCATACTGAGTTCTGCCACGGGTTGGACAAAGTCAGCCTCTGGCCTATTAGGAAGGTTTAATAAATGAAGCTATTGATAATGGCATAAGGAAATGATCTGAAGTTTAGAGATTTGGGGGATAAGATCATTTCTTAAAAGTTGGGTATATTGGATCTAAAAGCACAGTGCACATTATGCCTGGGACGTTCAAGACCTTCTTTCTTTCTTTCATGTCACTTTCACTGAAGTTCAGAGGTAGGTACAGGGGAGAAGTGTCCACTTCCTGCCAAGACAAGAGGTTGCCCCTGCAGCCATGGAGATCTCCAGGGAAGAGGTGTCCAAGCCTGGCCCCCTGATGTTCAGTGTCCCAACCCTCGGTGTGGACTTGCATGCACTTGCAATCTGGCCCCTGTTCCGGCATGGCTTCAGGAGAACTTGGTGCCCACATTTTGCCCAAGAATGATCATCTACTTGGTGCAGGTTAGAAAGTTCACTCATCCCTTCTGTTCCTTCCGTTGCACTGTGTGTACTGCCCCCTACACAACCAGCATTGTTTCTCAGAGCCGATCAGGAGCAGATGGTGATGGAAACCTTAGCCAAATGAAAACATAGACACACTTAGAACTCCCAACTCCTTAATACCTGGAAGTCAAAATGATGTAAACGGACCTATGGTTTAAAGTGGCAAATTGAAAGTCATTCAAAATCTACATAGATTACTCTAAACAAACAAAAGTAAAGGATTTAAGGGAGAAGAAAATAGATGAATAGATTCATGAACCCAGTCTCTCCACTGAGTTCATGGAACTTAGGATATGAGACGGGGACATCTGAGCTTAGATAGGAAACCTACATCCTGGGCCACTTGAGCACAGAAAGATGGAGAACCACTGAGAGGCTATGCCTTCAGCCATGCTCATCACTCAACTTATTATTTGCCAAGGAGGGAAGTTGAGTACTGCATGTGTGGTTGACAGAGCTGGGTCTTTTACTGGCTGTATTTTTCTTTTTAAAGAGGTGAGTTTGTATGAAAGTCTCTGTTCCTCACATGGCTGCTATGAATCACCACTGGATCTGGGTCCGCCATCATGGAATGCCAAGAACCTGATACCGGCTGATATGTTGGCTTGGCCAAGAAATCTGGGAAAGTGGCATTGTGATAAAGTTGCTCCTTATTTGAGTGCCTTTCTTTTAAAATAGAAACTTCTGTTACTCACAGGAAGGTGCCAGAGGCTGTTCTCTGTGCAAAAGTACTTGATTTTTAAGCAGCCTATTTTTATCATCCTTTCCCATCATTACTAGGAGTTCATACTGTTGTTTGGAGGACACTGGAGGAAGTGCTCCTGGACTGGAACATTAGTAGTGTGGGCAGGACAGACTTTGTGGTTTGCTTGGCTTTTCTCTTATTTGGAATCTGGAGAGGAAAGGGTCACTTTTACAGGAAACATTAGAGTAGTTGAATATAGAACTATTCCCAGAAACAGATTTCTCCCTAAAACTGCAGTTGCTTCAGGCATATGCTTGAAGATCTACTAAAGGCCAGGTGTTGCACTAGGGACTTAGGCAACTACAAATAATAAGCCTTGGTCTCTGAACTCCAATGAGGAACTAATGAGGAAATTACAAAGGAGACAGAGATGCAATCAATAATGGCAATGAAGTTATATGGTACCTAAGCAAGAGTCACATATGGGATATGTTGGGGTGAAAAGGAAAGAGTGCCCATTTTATGGGGTGTCATCCTATTGGAAGCGACACTCCTGAGATTTAAAGAAGGGTTTACTCCATGGATTGGTGTGGAGGGAATGCCAAGATGGAGCAGCAACCTGGAAATATTTTCGCTTCAATGATCCATCCTGATGTGATGTCAGAAAATTCACTGTAACAAGGATTCTCCCACAATAAATAATATCAAGGATGGTGTTTATGCCCTTGACATTGGATGAGAATCAAAAAGATATGGGGCAACATGACAGGATCCAGGCACTGTTGATATTTTGGACCAGATAATCCTCTGTTGTAGGGCTGCCTTGTGAATTTCTATTATCATCTCCTATCATTACCAGGAGTTCATATTGTTTTGAGGACACTGGAGAAATAGCTCATGAATTTGAATGTTAGTAGTTAGGGCAAAGGGATGACATTGTAGTTTGTTTGCCTTGCCTTCCATCATATTTAGAAACTGGAGAGAAAAGAGTCACTTTTACAGTAAGAATTAAAATAGCTGATATTTAACAGTATCTGTGGCCTCTATCCACTAGATCTAGTAATTCTTTGCTCTCTACCCTCACTAAAACGTATCTCCAGACATTTGAAATGTTCCTTAAGGAACAACAAAATTACCCACACTTGGCAAACACTAGGCTAAAAAGATAGACAGTACAATTTTGGAACAGAATAAAGACACTGATATTTAGCAGAACTTTAACAAATATTAGACATTTCCAGACCCAAGTGGAGATGCTTCATTGCTTGGGAGAATTGTTGACAATTATTGTACCAGTAACTCCCTGGAGCTACACATCTGGTGACTTGGTGCTCACCTGTAAAGCAACATAGAGTTGTTCATGTGGAAAGAGGCTTAATGATACATCAATGTGTGATTCAGAGCACTTTCCCAAATAACTTTCTAATTGAAATTCATAATCGAAACCACTATTGTCTCAGTCAGTCTATGGATCCTTAATTCACAGATCAGATTTCTGTCAATTGGCAGTCAAATAAGCTTGACATTGTATTTCCATTTCAGCTTTACTAAAAATGCCCACTTTTCTTTGGGAGGCAGCCTCAGGGTCTCACCAAATGAATCGATTTTTTTGGTAGTATTGGGGATCAAAGTCAGGGCCTTTACACTGTGCAGCATTCCCAGTCCTTTATTTTTAAGACAAAGTCTTGCTTAGTCACTAACTTGCACAGGCTTGGCTCAAACTTGTGACCCTTTTGACCTCCTAGAGTTCTGGGATTTTGCCACTGTACTCAACTGTAAATTCCACTTTTACTTATGAAATGTATAGAACTCTATGTGGCCACTTCTGTATGTATGCAAAGATACACGCAAAGACTAGCTCCATTTTATTTTATAGATGTGATAAGGTCTGTTTCAAGCAATAAGCTTGAGCCCCTTTTTTATAGCCACATCATTATGAAACATACAAATATGAGAGCTGATTAGCCCTTGTTATCCAAGAGCTCTGTCCTTAAGGTGAAAATGAATTCATGGTGATCTCAAACAAATTACTTAACCCCTTTGTATCAATTTTTTCCTTTGTAAAAAGAGATAACTCTTACAAATACACATCTTCTTACCATGATGGTGAGAACTGAAAGTAGATCATTGTGTAGACTAGCAGTACAGTACTCTTGGCATTCAGTAAATACTTTATACATGTTAACTGCAATTTATTACAATCAGTATTTTAGATGCCATCTATGGTGGTTAACTTTGTGTTAATTTAATTGGCTTGAGAACCTCTGAGGGGATTATTAAAGCACACTTCTGGGTGTGTCTGGGTGTGTCATGGAAGTGTTGCTTTAGGTACTTTCTATGGTCCTGGGCCCCTCCCTCTCTGGCACCGTTCCCCTACCCTGCTTCCCAGCCACCATGAACTGAACATCTCTACATTGCCATGACTTTCTGCCATGATGTTTCTGTCTTGAAGCCAGCTTAACATGGACTAAGTTCCCTGAAATTGTGAGCCAAATTAAACCATTTCTCCTTTAAGCTGTGGATGCTGGATGTTGTGATCCAGAACAGATAGGCTGATTAATAAAGAAAAATGGTACCAGAGAAATGGGGTTATTGCTGTGCCTCTACCTGACCATGTGTCTCAGAAGCCACTGGAACTGATGTGAGGGGAAGAGTTTAAAAAGTTCTGGAAATGTGGGCTTAGACTCTTATAAGCAAAGACTAATGGCCAATTTTTTTTTTTTTCAGTACTGGGGATCAAACTCTGGACTTTCTGCTGTAGTGGAACCACTGAGCTAAATCCCAGGCCAAGAGCAATTCTGATCAGAATAAGAAAATAAGACTGCTGTTAAGAATGCAGACACTAAAGGCCAGACTCAGGACTAGAGGTCATGTGCATACATTCTGGCAAAAATTGTATCTAAATTTTCCCCATGTCCTAAGACTTTGCAGGAGATTGAGATTAAGGGCACTAGACTGGTCGATCTGGCAGAGGAAATTTTAAGGCAGATCAACATTCAGGTTGTGCCATGGTACTGCTGGGTGCTTTCAGGTAGATTTATAATGAGAATTAGGGGAAAACATCAGACCAAAAAGATTAAAAACTTAAAATTTGACCCCAAAGGGTCAAATTTAATTTTCTCCTTGGTCCTTGTCACCTTCTGATATTCTATTTAATAATTTTGATTATTGCCATGTATAAAGTTGAAGCCAAAGGAAACATGGTTGCTGAAGAGATTAGTACCACTAAAAAGAAGCCAAGTACTTGTACAAGGACAAAAAGAAAGGTACCTTGAGAGGAAGTCAGAAATCTGGGAGACCCAACCTATCACAGGCACAGGAGCTCAAAGGTGTTGATCTTACATGTGAGAAGAGAGTCTCTGTTACCCCTGGTCATGAAGGGCCTCTTAAGGAATTGGTTCCCAGGGTTCATTTCACTGTGCTCAACCATCCAGGAACTCAGGGACTGCTGCAGCCATGGGCCAAGGGAGTCTGGCTACTGCTGCTGACACCATCCACATGATGCAGGTTTTACTGGTATGCATAATGCAAGAGTTGTGGGATCAGGGAGGGTTCCACCTATGTTTCAAAGGAAGGTCTGTGAGGTGAGGCAAGGAGATACTGAGACCAAGGAGGCCAGAGATGCCAAGAAAAGCTGCATGCATGAGTAAAGCCAGCCCAAGAGTGTAGTCCTTTGGGCTGAAAGCAGCAAGGCCATAGAGTTGGGGCCACATATGCTCTCTAGAGCTTGCATCTCACCACCATGTGCATGGGACACCAGACATGGATCTACAGGTCTTAATGTTTGCCATCCTGGATTTTGATCTTGCTTTGATCTGATTCATTTATGCCTATTTGTCCCTTTTGGAATGAGAATGATTTCCCTGTGCCATTATACCTTGGGAATATGTAACTTGGTTTTGATTTTTTACAGAAGTTCACAGCTAAGAGTTTGCCTTGAGTCTTAGAGGAGACTTTGACTTAGACTTTTCAGCAATGCTAGGACTGTTGAGACTTTGAGGAAAAGGTTATTCTGTTTCACCTTTATGTGGGATAGTTGTAACATGTTAGGCAGAATTATTATATAGAGTTTATTTGGAGATCAAATATGGTTTAAGGAAGTATATTTGGGTGTCAAGTTGATAAGGGTTGGAATGTAGTAATTAAGCTTTATTGGGTCAACTTGATTGACTTGGGAGCCACCTAGGAGATTAGTAAGCATATTTCTGGGTGTATCTGGGTGGCTGATGGAGATGTTACTTTGTGTCCTGTATCTGGTCCCTGGCCCTTTCCTCTCTGGGGCTGCTCCACCATGAACAGAACATCTTTGCTCTGCCATGCCCTTCTGCCATGGCTTCTGTGTTAAAGTCATCTGTCATGGACTGGATCCCCTGACACCAGGAGATGAATTAAACCTCTCTTCCCTTAAGTTGTGGCTATGACAGGAAATCTGACTAATAAATTATCATAAGCCTCAAACCGAATGCTGGAAAAGCACTGAAATGGGATTCTTAATGGAGAATGGAAAATATGAGTTAAGAAAGGATCCTATCAGTGGGAGAGGTCCAGTAGAGCTCTGAAGGGTGAATTGGAGAAGTGAGGCTGGGCAGAGTAAACTAGACAAGGAGAAGCATCCAACCCAGATATGCCATATGTGAGAAAGGCCTCTCCCAGATAGATATAAGACTCACTGTCTCCCTCCAGTAGGATTTTACTCAAATGAAACTTCTTTCTCATTGATACTTTCCACCCACAAGCTTCTTAAAATTAAACCTCTTCCCTTATCACACCCTACCCTCTTTCTTGCTTTAATTTTTTCCTTAACACTTGTCACCCGCTAACATTCTATTCATTAATTTTATCTATTGCCTACATTATCCTGAAAGAGAGTAGGTTCTATGAGGGCAGAATTTCTGTCACTTCTGTTCAGAATTTCTGTCACAGCTACACTAGATTCTAGAACAGTGTCTGGCAAGTCATGGAGTTCAATAAATGTTATTAAATAAATGCATTGCAAGCGTGTGGGCAGATATGGAGATGAGAGTAGCTGTTTTGGAAAATGCAAGAAATTTGAAGTGGCTTCAGTGCAGGGTACATGCTGTGAAGAAATAAAAGTCTAGGTGGGAAAAGCAAATAAGGATTCCATAAAAGAAATTTTTCTTCAATCTTGGTCTTTTTTTTGTAGTGCTGGGGATTGAAACCAGGCCTTAGTGCATGGTAGGCAAGTGTTCTACCACTGAGCTGTATCTCCAGGTCTGATCTTTGTCTTTATCTGAAGAATTGTACAGAGTTTTAAGGGATGGGTCATATTTTCATTCTATAAAGCTAATTATGATGAATTTTTCAAAAAGGAATCAGACAATGGACAAGGAGATCAGTCAGTTGACTCTTGTGTGTCAAAGAGAAAAGGAAGAGGGACTCAATGAACACAGACAATATGAATGAAGAAATATTTTTGAAATAATGAGTTGGCTGAATTGGCAAGATATGATGACCAAACAATGAGGAAGGTAAATGGAGAGTAGGGAAGCCATGATTATTTCAAGATTTTCAAAGTGGGCATTTAGGCAGTCAAACAACAGACCTGAAATTAAAACTTAGTCCATCTGAATCTCAAGCCTGAGAAAGAATCTGGAGAGAGGCAGGCAAAGACCACCCACAGCTGGAGTGTCCCAGGACCTCGGGGATCAGGAGCAGGTCTGAGCATAGCAACAGGGCAACAACCTAGATTGATGTTTTTGAGGGCTTCCCTGTATGCTTATTTGCTTCCCAGCTCTGCCTTTGTCTTAGTTTTGATTTAATCCCAGAAGAAATCACTTCACCTGGAATTTGTTTGTATATGCATTGTTAGAGACTCGATCCCAGAAATTATTGTTAAAGAATAGGAACATCAAATGAGGAAGGGAGCCCTTCTACACTGTTGGTAGGAATATAAATTAGTACAACCACTTTGGAAATCAGTGTGGCTGTTCATCAAAAAACTAGCATTAGAAATTTCACTTGAGCCTCCTATTACCTTTCCAAGAGTGTTAAAGATATCAAACTATAGCTATACATACACTATGTATATAGCACTCAATTATATAATAGCTAAATCTTGGAAGCAGCTTATATGTCCATCACCAGATGAATGGATAATAAAAATGTAGAATTTATGTACAATAGAGTACTCCTCTGCCATAAAGAAGGATATGATTGTGTCATTTGAGGAAAATAGATGCACATTGAGCTCATCATGTTAGGTGAAAAAAAATCTGACACATAAGCTTCAATGTCACATGGTTTCTCTTGTACACTATTAGAAACCCAAAATATAAATAAAGAGCAAAATAAAAAATAGTTAATAGGAAGTGGGAAGACAGAGCTTTCTCAGTTGGGAAGGGGGTCAAGAGTCAGAGGGAGGAGGGAGATCAGGGAAAGGGGTGGGAAAGCAATGAAGATGAGTTATGTACATGTACCAACTCCACACAAGGAATGTGAACATTATGTACTATACACACGTACTAATGCATATTTTTTTAATGGAAAAGGGAAAGAAAAGTGAGTGAGTTACTGAAGGAGTTGCCACTGTCACAGGAATTGAGATTCAATTCCACAGGGCTCCTCTGAGAGATTGGGAGGAAACTAGTTCTCAAAATATCATTGAGGGATTACCACCATCGGCGTCACCTGTGGGCATATGCAAAGTGCATATTCATGGGCTTCGTTCTGACCTTCGAAATCAGACTGAGGGGCTGAGGCCCTCGAAACTATGGTAACAACTGTCCCAGGTGATTCTTACACAAATAAAAGCTTTAGAACTGCTGATATAAGGCACGCCTTAGTCCTTGCCCCAACGAACCGCAAAAGTTGGGTGTAATTTTCTCCCAATTCCTAATATAAAAATGAAAGTAAATAGGAAATAGGAAATGGATGGTTATGCTGTGATCTTGAAGGGATTGACTTGGTATTTTAGGTAAATAATGATTCCATGCCATAATGTACTTTTCATAGCAGAATCTGGCCGACAAGGTAATTGCAATTCACTGTAGGAAACTTTGAAGTCAGTCTAACTCTATTTCTCACCTTTTAGAGATCCTATATCACCAACTATCACATATTCTCACATGTGAGACCTTTTTCCCTTGTGCTTGACCTGAAGTGTTTTGGACATCATTTATAAGACTCAGAAAAAAAGAAAGGAAAAGAGAGGACAGGAGGAGGTACATGTTAAAGTTGGCATACAGGAAACATGAACTAAATGGCAAAGAGCCACTGGCTCTTGAGGTGAGGTTTTAAGCAAGTTTGGTTAGATTTCTGAAAATTTTCAGAAAACTTCAGAGACTCGGAGCTCTTTGAAATGAAGACACAGGCTTTTGCCTGAATATAGGCATGGGAAATGATGTGAGAAGAATGCAGATCAGCCCTGGGCTCTTCCTTCATGATCTACTTGCTGAATTCCCATAAAGCATCTGGATGGTAGGATTTGATGGTCATTTGCTGCCTCCTCCCATGGAGATGTCACTAGGTTACCAGGGCTGGTGAGAACATTAACACTAGCAACTTGCAGATGGCACTGTAGAAATCCTAATACCCAGAGGAGATAACACACATACAAGATGAATCCCTCAGCTTTCACTCAATGAGGCTTCTTATGTCCCATAGTCTTATGCTTTTGCGGATGAATTTCAGGATCAGGAGAGGGGAGAAGATGCCAACACTGGGGTGGCCTAGAAAAGTCACAGGAAACCTCCTTGGCACCCTTATGCCACCACTTTAATTGAAAGTTAATTTCTCCATTTGTTTGTGTGAACTCAAAGACAAACTCTCCCCACTAACAGTTAACAGTAGTTAATTCTAGCAGTAACCAGATTTCATTCCTCCAGTCTTTTCTCACTTTTCCTTCTCCTCAGGGGATCTCCCCACTCACTGGATTTAAATACCATGTATAAGTTGACAAATTCCAAATTTATATCTTCATCTCAGTCATCTTTTTTTGTGTGTGCGCGTGCTGCAAAAATCACATCTCCAACTGGCTGTTAGCAGCTTTTGCATATATCACTTCAACTAGTCTGGAAGGAAGTGCCTGATCCTGTTCCAGGGTCCCAGATGTGCTCCTCCTTTAGCTTCCCATCTCCCAAGAGAGTGCCTCTATCCATGAAGCTGCCCCAGCCAGAAACTTGGAAACCAGCATTTCCCTTATCCTTTGCAGCTCCTCAGTTACTACCTCCAAAATGTATCTTGAATCTACCCTCTTTTCTCCATCCAGTGCTCCCCGATAGATCTCAAAGAGGCCTCTGGACTGATCTTTATTCAGCCCCTTGCAATCCAGGGTGAACTTTCAAAAACACATAACTGATCATGTTCTCCCCCTGCTTAAAATTCTTCAGTGATTTCCTATTACTTTCAGGACCAAGTTCAAAAGACCCACAAGACCCTTTATGAAATATCACTTCAGTTCGAATTTCACTTCTAAATCACTTAAATTGTTTTCTAATTTAAGGTTTTATTTTCCTTATGTCAAACCTGAGTAATTCATATCTCAGTTTAAACACGACTTTTCCAAAGGAAGCCTTCCCTGATCCCACAGGTTCAGACTGCCCAGCTCATGATCAATTGATTGTTCACTCAACTTATTTCTCAGCATTTGTCAGAAGCATAGTTATAAATTCTAATCCATTGCCCAGACTAAGCTATAAATTCGCAATGGCAGAGAATGCATCTGATTTGTAGACTATTAAATTTCTAAGGACATTTTCCAGAGCTGGAAACAAAGTAAGTGCTCAAATATTTGTTGAATGAACAAGTGAACTGATGAATGTGTTGGCAACAGTTAAATTTTAGTGTAAATGTGGCGAGAGAATTGGAGTGTCCAGGAAGCCTCAAAAGAGAAAACTGAATTAGTGAGCCAGTGTAGGAGGTTGAAAAGGCTACGGCTCTTTTCTCTTCTCTCTGGGTCCTAAACTATAGAGAAGAGGCCCACAAATCACCACCAAATAAGACAAAAGTAGCCATGTAATATTGTTGAGCAAGAGTCACCATTCCCCACAATTCAGAATTCCTGGTAACCGTGTTGAAACATCTTAGCCACGTAGAGCCTTAGGTTTGATTAATACACCCAGTCAGTGGTACAAGATGGAAGTACAGAGAGATGGAGGTGGAGAAGGACAGGGAAGGGGGAGAGACAGTAAGAGACAAAAGATGAAGACGAGATGGTGGGAAAAAAGAGAAGCTGGAGGGAGAGAAGAAAAGGTTGAGAAGAAGGAAGGAGGTTCTTTAGGGTGAGCAGACTTTCCTATACTGACACAAGAAGCAGGGAAGCAAGAACACCCCATTCTGCACAAGAGCCCAGATATCTAAGGGAGCTGGAGCCCACCTTAACAGGCCTTAATCAGTGGCAACTGACAAATTAGCCTGGCTGCTCTCTGTCCTAGACAGATTGCAAACCTTTAGCTGGTGGAGCAAATGGGCTAAGTACTAGTCCCTGTGTGTCCCCTTCCTGGAAGAAAATAGAAATGCTCTGCCAGGATGTAGAGACAAGGCTTGTCCCCTGTAGCCAAAAGGTTCACATGCTTTAATAGAATCTATGGATAAGATCTTAAGAATTTTTTCCCTTATTAATATAGTAATTTCCATTATATTTTGTACGTACATTCTTTCTGTCCCTTATATATTTACGGTTTTTTTTGGTACCAGGGATCAAACTCGGGTCCTTGCACTTGCGCAGCAGGTGGTGAAACCACTGAGCTAAATCCCCGGCCCTATTTTTACATTGTTATTATCTGGGACTCAATGTCTCCCAATAGTTTTTGAGCTTTGAAGGATTGACCAATTTTTTTTATTATTGTAATTTTCAGGTCAATGTAAAGTTTAAATATTCAATATTTAAATACTCAAAAATGTTTACTAAATAAATGAAAGTGTATGGAAAAACAAATGGCCAGGATCTGAAGGTTCCCAACAACTTCCCAGCATTTGTGAGACACACTGTCTCAGCAGGTATTTATATAACTTCCCTACTGCTCCAAATCACTATTATCAGTCCATGATCACACCAATCTGTAATTTTCTTAACAATCCATATGTGTTTCAGTACTGCTTTCTCCCTAAATAATCCAACAAAAGCCCACAAGTAATCACGATTCTAGACATGCAGAATCCATATAAATTTGTAAGGCCACCCTATGCTTGCCACCCCCCAAAAAACCTGACAAAACAAAATGAAAATAAACTCATGGGCTTGTAGCATTATTTACAAATAATGAGCCAAGGTGAATAACCTCCTTGTGTGTGTGAATGAGTGCATGGTTTTTGTTTTGTTTTTTAACCAAGGTTTTTTGTTTGAGCGTGTGGGGAGACACTTTGAAATTAGAATAATTAGTGACCTATTTTTAATGAGGACCCAGAAATAGTGAGATCATAGAACCAGTGTGAACTTGATGTTGCATAGCTAATTTAGTCCAAGAATTTTTATGCTACTTATGACAAAAGGATTAAGCTCCACTGAGGTTTCTCCTTTTTCCCTTTCCTCTTCTCTAATGACAAATTCACCAAACACAGATGTGTGACACAACTGCTTACGTCTTCAGCTAAGAAAAGAGTTTTTTTCTTTGTTATAAGATCAGTGGGCTGGGTCAGTTTCCAAGACATGACCAAGTGGTATCAAAACTGGAGTGAAAATGTGTCATTTAGATGCACATTATGAAGTGACCAGGAGATTGGTGAGAGATTTCAGGTGAAGCACAGCAGGAGTGAGGAGCCTGATGCAGGAAGTGTGGTTGTTTTGAGTCACATACATGTGTTTGGAAAGCAGGGAGTTGTTGCATTTAGAGGAAAGAGCAAGAAAATGCGTTAAGGTATTCAAAAAGGGCCTGTCAGCCTTAGGTGTTTTTGAAGATAGCACAGCTCTTTAGACAGTAAATGAAAGAGAACTGGGAAGATACAGTGACACTGAGCTACATGAACCTGACATCTGTGCTTTTGTGTGTAGCACGAAGGAAGAATGTCTCCAGAAGTTCTGAGTGTCTGAGTATTTCTAAATAGTGGTGGAGGCAATGGCCTTCAACTGCTGGCCTCTGTGAGGTGACTTACTTCACATTAAGAAAGCTTTTTTTAAGACATTGATGTGGGCCAGGGATTTAGCTCAATGGTGATGCTCCCTGCCTTGCAAGTGCAAGGTCCCGAGTTTGATCCCTGGTACAAAAAAAAAAAAAAAAGACTTTGATGCCTGCATTCTTGAAGGTGAAGAGAGCTGAGGGGCATGAGGAGGACATCAGAGTATCTGAACACAAACCCAGAGTTTTACTGGGGCCCTGGAGTTGAGGGTGTCTGGCAGCTGGAGGACCCATTCCTACCAAGGAGACTTAAGAAAAGTGTTCCTCTTGGAGGGAATAAGGGGAACTGCATGATGGAGACCTTGACAAAGAGGTTACTTTCTACTTTGGAATACTGCTTTGGTATCATAAATATTTGTTTGAGGATCAGAAGGAATTAACCAAGTGTTACTCAGTACTGACATCATTGTGGACCATGTGTCTGTGGGAGAAAGGAAGAGCTCCGTAAAGATCTGATATTCTTGGAACTCTGTGTCGGATAAATGTCCTACAGTCAAAACTCCAGCCCTGGACCAAGACTGCTGGGATGTGGACCACAGTAAGCCTGTTACTATCATCATACTTTATTCAATGCACACTCGCAGTGTGTTTTATGAAATTCCAGTGCTCAGCTCAAAACCTACCACCATCAGTGCAATCTAGATTGATTATTGCTAGTGATACTGGTGGGGTAATACTAATCATCCAAGTTCAACAGCTGTTCCACACTGAAGAAGAGTACTTGACAGGGTTGAGATGGTCTTCAGACTTTTTCAGCACTGTTCGTCTTTCACTCTCTTTTCCCAACAGAAGAATGGTCACGTGATTATCAAAGTAGAGGAAACACTAAGGGCCACAAGTGCTTGGAGCACAAGCTTTCCTTCCTGGGGTTCCTTTTCCTTTGACATGATAGTCCCGAGAGGAATGACCTGTTTGGTAACTTATAGAGGTCTCAGGGAGTGGGCCACTAAATAAGGAAGAGAAAGTTCAGGAAGAAAAGAGGATAAGATGGACCACAAGTTTAGCCGCCACCACCTCAAGTTGTTTTAGAACCAGCCTCACTTGTAACCATCGTCTTTTTTCCATGTGCTACATCTATTTTTGATGTTCCCACCGAAAGATACAGTTCTGTCTTTTTTGATCTTTAGAATTCAGTGTAAAAGTATTCTTGCAAAACTTGAAACCAGTGACTTACAACACAGTGTGGATTTCATAGTGTGATCGAATCTGGGTTGGCACTGGCCATGATGCAGGATTTTTTTGTTCAGAGGCTACACGTGTTTTATCCCCAGACCGTATTCTTCTCTGGAGAACAATAGAGAGGTAGACAGGTGGCCGCTGGCTTGGAAATAGAGGCAAAGCCAGAAATAGAAACTAGAAGTCTAAGCTTTTCTTTTTTTTTTTTTTTTTTTTTGGTCTTTCCACAATTATAGGAGCTTTTCATTCCTCTCCTCCTTGTTCTGTTGCTCTGCCCATTTGTGACTGTCATTCACACCAATGCCTCAGGGAAATGACTTCCCTGGAAGTGAAAAAGAATTGTGAAAGAAGAGCCTCTATTCTTGGAGTGCCAGAGCACGGTGTTTCTTGTCCTGTAGAGAAAGGTTCAGCAATCATGACGGGAATGTCACCAGGGGGTTTGCACCAATCCCCAAGTCAGACATCACCACACTTTGTTTCTTTATGTTACTACTTGGCATTGTGACCTATGGCATGGAAGAAAAACTACATCCTTGGTGGTTTTATGGGAGTTAAGTGAGATGATGTATATAAAATGTTTAACTAGTTTTAATTTTATGGATACAGGCTAATGGAAAAATGATACCACGTTAGAACCTTCAATTTAATACGACTGAGTTCATTTCAGCTTCATATATATTTCATGCATTCCTGTTTTGTGTGAAGAACTGATTTGTCCTCCTGGTAAGAGGAGGGGATAATGGAGTTATGGTGAGATTTCTTTCTCTGAGTGATTGCAGGAAATGATGGAGATGAAAAGAGTCCAGCAGTCAGGGTATTGGTGCCATCTTTGTTGGAATTTTCTTTAACATAGCATGAATTCTAGCACTAAAGTTGTCCCAGGTGGAAAGTTTGCTTCTGACCTGGAGGCTTGGGCAAGTTTTTTATTTCTCTGTTTCAATAGCTTCCTAGTAGTACCTATTGTTGTAGGGATTAACTTCTTTCTTTCTCTTTCTCTTTATTTCTTTCCTTCCTCCCTTCACTTTCCTTCCTTCCTTCCTTCCTTCCTTCCTTCCATTGTTCCTTCTTTCTTGATTTTTGAGACAAGATTGTGCTATATAGCTCAGGCTGGCCTTGAACTTCTGATCTTCCTGCCTTGGTCTCCCCAGTGCTGGTATTGCAGGTGGACAACACTACGCCAAGCGAAAGATTTCAACTCAGGTGAGATACTAAGAAAGTTGTCTAGTTTGAAGTACGATAATGTAATCTGTGCTTCTTTGAGGCTATTCCTTCATTACTTTGATTAGAATTTTGGACATTTTCCCCAAACTTTTTAAGAGTTGATTGGTCAACATTGAGAGATAGGTTGTGTCATCTTCTACAGACAGGTTTTAGTAGTTCTATTTTTGGAGAATTCCCTCAGTTTTACATTCTTGAAGACACTTCACTTTTGCCTATGCTATTACCTCATTTATATTTCACATTTTCCAAGCCATCACTGAGGCCGTTTGACACTATTAGGCATCAGGATTCCCAGGTGTCAGCCTGGGAGTTGGACTCATTTGAGTTGGTATTTTCAAAACCTCAAAAGTCTTCATGTGGCAGTTGGCATGATGTTTTTGGCCAACACAGTGGGAAACAATAGATTCCTAGAGATTCACCATCTGGACTGCACTGTCAGGTGAGTGAGAGTACTCTAAAAAGGGAAACAGGCCCCTTTTATGTCTTCCCACTACATACTATAATTCTGTAAACGCAACAGTTACATACTGGACGGCTACTAGATGCCACAAAGTGAGAGCGTAATTATGAACTACTTGTCCTTTTGTGCTGGATGAGCCTATGGGCATGTGGAAGAGAAATAAGTATACTATTGTTATTTATTATTACTATATGATTATTGCTTTTTAATGACTAATTTGTTTTTGTTTGATTAGGAATGTTTTAATAATACATAATTTTGCACTTTTTAAGTGAAGCATTATTCACCCACAGTTCAGTACATGGGCCTTTGGTGTAGTGCTCAATATAAACATTTATGCATGTATACACCTATGAGATTATCATTCAGATCAGGATATTTCCAGCTCCCTGGCAGGCTTGTTCATGCCTCCTACTAGCTGACACATGCCACTGCTGACACTGTATATTAGTTTTATGGTTTTGAATTTTATAGAAATGGACTCATACAGTGTGAACCTGTTTATCTTCTTCTGCCTAGCATTCTGTAAGACTCATATAATCAAGTGTGGCTATACAGACTCATCAGTTCTGCTCTCAGATATTGAGTTATTTCTACTTTGGGGATTTAATGATACAGTGATTATGAGCATTCTTATGTATGCATTTGTTGTATATAAGCATACATTTTGGAGGGCAATATTTATAAGATTGAAATTGATGGATCATAGAGTCGCAATGCTTCCTTTAGTAGATACTGATAACGTTTTCAAAACACTGTCAATTTTTACTCTCTCCAGCAGTGTCTGTGAATTCTAATTGGTCTCTATCTTCGTCAAGTCTTGGTTTTGTTAATTAGTTTTTTAAATGTTAGTCATCCTCACCTAGGTGTCATAGTATCTTATTATAGCTTTAATTGCATCTATATACCTCATTTGTTTGACTTTGTATAACTTTATGTAAATTGCTTTTTAAGCTTACTGCTTTTTAAAGAGTTATTTCTTTTTCTTATTGATTAGTAAGAATTCTTAACTTATTCTGGTGAAAAGCATTTTGTAGAATATATTGTATTTTTAAAAATTCCTTAGGAACTGTAGTGATGACTCTCTTTTCCTTGATGTTGTAGTTCTATTTTTTTTCTTTTCCCTTAATCAGTATTGTTTCAGGTTTATCAATTTTGTTAATATTTTAGAGCATTGTTTTTTTCTTTATTGATTTTTCTCAATTATCTTTGTGGTTTTTATTTCATTGATTTATACTTATATTATTACTTTCTTTTAAACGAATTTTGGGTTTCATTTTTCTTCACTTTTAGTCTCTTAAAGTAAAAATTTAGAACATTGACTTTAAGTCTTTTTTCTACTATATACATCATTTTTGCTTTATATCACAAGTTTTGATGCATAGTATTCTCATTGCTATTCAGTTCAAAATACCTTTTAATTTTCCTCATACATTTTCTTTAACTCTTGAATTATGATCACTGATTTGTTTATTTCTTCTTAGTTTAGTCAACTTTATATATCTGGAGCCTTGTTACTTGCATAGAAATTTCAGATTCTATTAGATAACAGGAGATCCCTATTGAGTTGTCCTTTTATTATTATGAAATCCTCTTCTCTTGCCATAAAGCCTCCTTTGTCTGATATTAATATTTCACTGTCAGCTTTCTTTTGACTAGATTTACATTGTAATGCCTTCTTTCTATCTTTTTACTTTCAATTTTTAAAAAGTTCTGCCTCCTGTCACTATGCTTTCCATCTAGCATGTCCACACACAGTCTCGTGAATTCAGAGGCAGGGCTTTTAGGGGGTTTTTGCATTGCTGAATGCTATACTCATTAGATGATTCATACATTGTGACTTCAGGGCTGAGTGTGCTGTTAGGAGGTTGGGGCTGGCTGGAAGAGGTGGTCACTGGGGTGTGACCTACAGGGTGTGTTCTTGTCCCCAGTCCCTCCCTTCTCTCTGCACCTTAGCTCCTGTGGTGTGAGCAGCTTGCCTCTGTCAGGCCCTTCCGCCATGCCATTTCTGCTTGGAGCCAGCTGACTGTACATGGACTGAACATTCTCAAACTCTGAGCCAAAATAAACCTCTTCTTCTTTAAGTTGTGGGTGTCAGGTTTTCTTTGTCCCAGTGATGGAAAGTTGACTAATACTCTCATATGAAAATATAGTTGTTTTCTGTTCAATCTAGTCTGACAATATTTACTACTTAATTGGATTAAAAAAAAAAATTTCCATTTAAGTAATCACTGATATAAACTTTATTATGCTTTGATTTTGTTTTCTTTTAAATCACATCTGGATTTTCTTGTTCTCTAATCTTTTCTTGACTTCTCTTGATAAATCAAGTATATATATCTATTTTGCAAACACATCAAAGTTGTAGATTCAACAAGACATTAATATGATTATTGCTTTAAACAGCTAATATTTATTTAATATTAATAGCTGATACCAAATTTTTTTCTCAGAATTTTCTTTACCCCTTATCAGGATTCTTCTGATAAATGCGTAGAGTGTGAGTGGGGCCTGAATTAGGCAAAAGGCAAGACTTTTCTGACTGTTCAGTTTGAGGGCCATAAAGCAGACCCAGAAGGAGGGTGGAGGTGAGTAGGCATCAGTGAAATGGAGAAGACTAAGAACTTTCTGGTTTGGTTCCACCTCAGAACTCTTATTACCAAATCCTTCACATGTGCTCTAGAAATATGAGTAGGCTTCGTAACCATGCATTTTTTAATAATACATTTTCATTTGTTAAATTTTTTTCATTGTAAAACATGAACTCAGCATGCATCCAGCTGGTTGCCTCCTAGGCATTAGGCTAGTTGCCTCCTGTAAAATGATGAAAATAATATAGGTATACTTCCTGAACTTACAGTCTAGTTGGGAAACACATGTATGAATAGATAGGAATAAATGCTAATTTTGCTTGGGAAAAAGTGCTTTGATAATTCAGTTGTGTCTCGTAGCTCAAAAGTCTCCGACAGATTTCCATTATACTTGGAAAGAAATCCTTGATGTGATCTACTGCTGCCTGTCTCTGTCTCCATCTTTCTCACTCGCTTTTTTGTTTTCTAGAACACACAAAACTCATTGTTACCCCAGAGTATTTGCTCTTATAGTTCTTTTTTTTCTTTCTTTTTTTGTACCAGGAATCGAACTCAGGTTTTTGTGCTTTCAAGGCAGGCGGAGGAACCACTGAGCTAAATCCCCGGCCCATTGCTCTTATAGTTCTTAAAATGGTTCTCAAGCTCAGCATGTGGTTGATTCCTTCACCTCCTAAATTATCAGCTTGAATGATACCTCTGTAACCAGCCATGCTTGATCATAATATCTTATTAATATCTGTCTAGCCCACCAAGTTACTTTCATATAACTATAATCAAAACTCATCTTACTCATTAATTTGATTTGTGTCCTCTCTACTAGAATATGATATCCATAGCAATAGATATTGTATGTGTCTTTGATCTCTCTATATAATTAGACTATAGATGATGTGTACTCAGTAAACAGTTGTTGAACATGTGAGGGGTCCATCATGATTCTTTTATTTCAAGACCTTAATGATAATTGGTGCCAGGAATCTGAGCAATATTGTTCTACAAAGACTAAGTGAATAATTGGAAGGAACATACTGCTCATAAGAAAAAAGGGATAAAGGGAAAGTAGGAGTAAATAAGATGGTAGAACGTAGAGTGCTACATTTGATTCCACTTGACACCCTCCCCTCAAAACTATGGCAGTCACAAAAAACTGGTATCAATTGCAGAAATCAAAGAAAATGTTGAGGTCAAAATGGTACAGAGAGATGGCAATAATGGTGAAATCTGGAGCTTGAGAGATAAGATAGAGCTGGAGATATAAAACACTTGGGTATTAGTAGACATGTCGAAGAGCATCTCTTGAGGCCATACAAATGGGGAGTTCAAAGCAATTTTCCTAGTTCTCACGAGGTAGAGAGTAATCAAAATCTTTGGTACATAACAAATTATGCCATGTAGGCCATGATGGAGTAATGTAAAATTATGGAGAAAATAATCAAGACTACCCACTTGTCTTGGTTACTTCCTTGCTGCTGGGACAGAATACTCGACACCCACAAGTTAAAGAAGGAAAGATTTATCTTAGCGCACAGTTTGTAGAGGTTTCATTCCATAATTGGTAGGATCCAAGGTGGGGTGGCATAGCAGAGGGGCATTGCAGAAAAGAAACAGTCCATGGCAGGGTAGGCAAGAAGCAGTGAAGCAGCAACAGCTTTGTATTCCACCTAGGCTAGAAGCCTATTGCTTGGTGTTAACCATGCACAGGGTGGGGCTTCCCATTATCCATACCCAAAACTGTGCTTAATCAATCAGTGGACTAATTTACTTATCATACATCTTTAATCCATATTCACACAGCCTAGATTCAGTCACCTCCAAAAAACCCCACCTATGAGTGCCCAAGTCTTTGGGAAAACATTGAGATATAGGCCATAACAACATTGGATGAGAGAAGGGTGCTTTCTTAGAAAGATTTTTACACTGTACATGATGATGGAGATTCATTTGGAAAAATTATTAGATGTTTGTCAAGCAAAGTGTTTGGACATAAAGAACATTTCAAGACAAGAAAGCAATATGTTTAAAAGAATAGTGTGACAAGGTCTTCATTTAAAAAAAAAATTACTGAAGACTCATCAAGTACCAGGCTCTCTCCAATTAGAGAACTGGAGGAATTCACATTGGCTGACATGCAGATAACATAGATATTACAATTGCAGCTGATGGACCACTCTCTTCCACCCACCTGAACCTGGCCAATGCCCTAGGGCCAACCCTCTGAGCTTTTTTGCAAGGCCCACTACTGGGAAGCTGAGATAAGACTCATAGGGGAGCTGGTGAGGACCCCCAGGCTTGCCCACCAGCCTCCAGCTTGGCTGTGCAGGTGTCTGCAACAACAGCCCCCCCCCCCCCGGGCCTCCTGGCTGTACAGCTACTTGGATCCATGCTACAGAGGCACGGGGAAGCATAAAGGCCATTGTCCTGAGCTACAGAAGTGAACAATAGAGAGAGGGCCTCTCTCAGGCTCCTTGATGAAAACTGAAGCCCACTGGAAAAGTGAAGAGAATCTCTGCAATAAAGGCACATCAGACCACCATGCTTGGTAAGTTGGAGGGATCATCACCTCCCATCAGAACCTGGACTATCTTCAGGGGAAAGGCAGCTGGAACCTGCAGTAGAACCTTGCAGAGTTCAATGCTGCAGGAGGACAGGGAGCTCAACGTGGGACTTGAAGCCAGAAATCTGCCTGAATCTCAAGGTTCTGTGACTGGTTTGCTGAGACTCATTGACTTATAACTTTACACTGCTGCCCACATTGTCTATTGTGACAGCAGAGACATAACCTGAAGAAAGCCCTTCATTTTTATCTTTTATTTGTTATTTTCAAAATCACCACTATTTTTTTGCTCTTATTTTTAATTATTTTTTTTCTTTGCTACTCTTTTAAAAATTTTTTATTTTTCTCTTTTTTCTTTCTTTTCTCTTCTCTCTCTCTCTGCCTTGCTCCCTTGCTGTCTCACATTGTTCATATCCCTTTGTGTTCTTCCCTTAATTCATATTTCTTCTTTATCTTTCTTTTCTTCTCTTTACTTCTCTTGCCTGTGCCCTCTGGCCTCACTGCTAACATTCACCTATCCTTTTACTTACCCATTCCTCCTTCTCCAACTCCTTTTAACTCCCCATCCAGAAGGAATGCTATATTGAAGAGTTTATTCATTGTAAATTCATGATGGGTTGGTCCTCGATTTTGATTTAATTTACACAGTTAAAGGTGATAGATTAATAACTACCACAAATTTTCATTTTCTAAGAGGTACTTGATGCTATTGTGTTGCTGATTGTATCACTTGGGCTAAGGTGTTGTGATTGATCTAATCAGTTGTCCTTCCTGGTATAATGAAAATGAGGCAGCCTCAGGGCCATTAGAGACTCAAAACCTAAAGACCAGCTATATCTGGAAGACACCTCTGAGAAGTAACCATTCCTTGTAAGTGTTCTAAATACATCAACAAAGATACTTACAATAAACAACTTCAAAGTATCAACCCAGGAACTAAACCAAGGACAGTACCAAAAACAAAAAAGAGAAGACATTTAAGTAAGGCAGAAACTCAGACTTCCACCCCACAAAAGGCAAATTCTGAGGGAAATGAGGTGGAAAAGTTTGATAATCAAGCACCTGGACACCCTGAACTGATAGCACAGGAAGTAACAAAACTGATGAATGAGGCTCTAGGAAAATTCAAAACAGAAATAATTTCCCAGATAACTACAGAGAGGGTGAGCAGAGTGAAAGATGTGATTAGAGCCTCTAGAACAGAAACAGATAAAAAAATAGATGAGTTCAGAAACATGCTGGAAGCCATGAATGCACAGCATAAGAAAGAAAAGGAAACTATGATCACCCAATATAAGAAAGAAATGGAATCCATAAAACAGATTGAAACAGATATCCAGGAGATTAAAAACTCCATTGAAAGCATTCAGAGCAGATTAAGGGAATCTGAAGATAGAATAACAGATATAGAAGATAAAGATTGCAGATAAGGATCATGAAAACAGAGATTTCTTCAAAATAGTAAGGGATCATAAGAAATCAATCCAGCAGCTGCTAGATGATGCAAAGAAGAATAACGTAAGACTGATAGGAGTCCATGAAAAAATAGGAGAAAGTACAATTGACATAAAAAAACTGTTCACAGAAGTAATAGTAGAAAACTTCCCAGACAGAGGTAGAGAATTAGACATACAGATAAGTGAGGCATATAGAACTCCAACTAGCCATGATAAAAAAAAAAATCTACACATAGACATATAATAGTCAAGCTCTCAGAAACCCAACAGAAGAGCAAAATCCTACAGGCAGTTAGAGGAAAGGAAACAAATCAACTACAGAGGAAAGTCCATCAGAATCATGGAAGACTTCTCAACACAAACCCTCAAAATCAAGGAGAGCCTGGAGTGAAGTATTTCAAGCCCTAAAAGAAAATAACTTCCAACCTAGACTGTTGTATCTGGCAAAATTATCTTTCAAAGTCGATGGGGAAATTAGATACTACCATGACAAAGAACACCTGAGAAATTTCATGAACACCAAACCAGCACTCCAAACAATTCTAACCAATATCCTAGAAAAAGACAATGATGGTCACAACTCCATGAGGCCCAACAGAGGGAAGCCACCAGGGAAGGTAAGACACTAAAGGGAAAGGGGGAAAAAATAACAAATGAAAGACTCAACAACAGCAAAATATCATGACAAGGATGAGTCAATATCTATCAATTATAACTATCAATGTTAATGATCTCAATTCACCAATCAAAAGAAATAGACTGACAGAATGGATTAAGAAGCAAAATCCAGCAATATACTGTATACAAGAAACATACCTAACTCAAAAAGAAATTCATAGACTGAAAGTAAAAGGATGGAAAACAGTTCTCCACATGACAGGAACCCAGAAAACAGTAGGCATAGCAATCTTATTTGCAGACAAAGTAGATTTCAAACCAAAACTAATTAAGAGAGACAAAGATGGTCACTACATCCTTGTGAAGGGAATAATCCAAGAGGAAGAGATGACAATCCTAAATATATATGCACCAAATATGAATGCCCCCAACTATACAAAACAAATATTGATGGACATGAAAAATCAAATAAGCATTAATACAATTGTAGTGGGGGACCTCAATGCCCCACTGTCACAAATAGACAGATCATCTAGACAAAAAAATTAACAATGAAATTCTAGAACTGAACCAAGCTATTGAACAAATGGACTTAATAGATGTTTATAGAGTGTTCCACCCCACAAAATCAAAATACACATTCTTTTCAGCTGCACATGGATAATTCTCCAAAACAGGCCACATGTTAGCTCATAGGACATGTCTAAGTAAATGTAAAAGAATTGAAGTTCCCCCCTCCTGTATATTATCAGACCATAGTGCAATAAAATTGGAGGTCAATAACATAAGAAACCACAAAACTCCCACATACAATGGAAATTGAATAACACCCTCCTGAACAACCAATGGGCCAGAGAGGAAATTAAAGAGGAAATTAGATAGTTTCTACAAGTAAATGATAATGCCAGTACAACATACAGGAATCTATGGGACACAATAAAAGCAGATCTATGGGGGAAATGCATAGCAGTGAATGCCCATATTAGGAAAACAGAGAGGATTCTGATAAATAGCCTAATGCAGAGCCTCAAGCTCCTAGAAAAAGAAGAGCATAACAAACCCAAAGCTCATATAAGAAAGGAAATTATAAATTTCCGAGCAGAAATCAATGCAATGGGGACTAAGAGAATGATACAAAAATTAATGAATCAAACAGTTGGTTTTTTGAAAGGATAAATAAAATTGATAAACCTTTTGCCAACCTTATCAAAAAGAGGAAAAAAAGGGCTCAAATCCATGCAATTAAGAATGAAAAAGGTGAAGTCACAACAGACCCAGCAGAAATCCAGAGGATCATCAATACCTACTTTGAGAACCTGTACTCTAATAAAATAGAAAACACAGAAGAAACAGGCAGACTCCTAGATACATACGAATTGCCAAAGTTAAATGAAGAAGATATAGAAATTCTAAACACCTCAATTACAATGAGTGAAATTGAAAATGTAATAAAAAATTTACCAACAAGCAAAGCCCAGGTGCTGATGGCTTCACTGCTGAATTGTACATTTAAAGAAGAACTATCACCATTACTCTTTCAACTCATCAAGGAAATTGAAAGGGAAGCAAGGCTTCCAAATTCATTCCTGGAAGCAAGTGTTACTTTGATTCCAAAACCAGGGAAAGACCCAATCAAAAAAGAGAACTACAGGCCAATCTTCCTCATGAATATAGATGAAAAAATCCTCAACAAGATACTAGCAAACAGAATACAGAGGGTCATCAAGAAGATCATACACCCTGACCAAGTCAGATTTATCCCAGGGATGCAAGGATGGTTCAACATTAGTAAATCAATAAATGTAAAACACTATATTAACAGAGTCAAGGACAAAAACCATATGATCATTTCAATAGGTGCAGAAAAGGCATTTGACAAAATCCAACACCCGTTCATAATAAAAACCCTACAGAAAATTGGAATAGAAGGTCTTTATCTCATCCTGATTAAGGTTATTTATGAAAAACCAACAGCCAACATCCTACCAAATGGTCAAAAACTGAAAATTTTCATGCTAAAATCAGGAACAAGACAAGGATGCCCAATATCACCACTCCTGTTCAATATAGTTATGGAAACATTAGCCATAGCAATTAGAAAAGAGAAAGAAATAAAAGGAATAAAGATAGGAGAGGAAGAATTTAAACTGTCATTATTTGCTGATGATATGATACTTTACATAGAAGACCCAAAATACCCAGCCAAAAGACTTTTAGACTTAATTGACAGATTCAATAGAGTAGGTGGATATAAGGTCAACACTCAAAAAAAATAGCCTTCTTATAAACAAATAGACTCACTAAGAGAGAAATTCAGGAAACAATTCCTTTTACAAGAGCATCCAAAAAATGGAAATATCTAGGAATCAACCTAACAAAGGAAGCAAAAGTCTTCTACACTGAAAACTACAGCACTCTGAAAAAGGAGATTGAGGAGGATATAAGAAAATGGAAAGACATCCCTTGTTCCCGGGTTGGAAGAGCCAATATAGTGAAAATGGCCATACTTCCAAAACTGCTACATAGATTTAATGCAATGCTGATTAAAATTCCAACAGTATACTTGACAGAACTAGAGAAAGTAATCCAAAAATTCATTTGGAAGCAGAAGAGACCTAGAATAGCAAAAGCAATTCTAGGCAACAGAGACATGGCTGGGGGTATCACAATCCCCAACTTGAAACTACTACAAAGCTACTGTGATAAAAACAGCATGGTACTGGCAAAGAAATGGACACAAGGATCAGTGGAATAGATTAGAAGATGCAAAGACAACTTCGGACATACTCAGCCACCTCATCTTTGACAAAGGAGCCAGCCATCCTCACTAGAGGAAAGATAACCTATTTAATAAATGGTGTTGGAAATACTGGATTTCAGCCTGCCAAATATTAAAACTAGACCCATATGTATCAACATGCACTAAACTAAGATCAAAGTAGATTAAAGATATAAATATTAAGACTGAAACACTAAACTTGCTGGAAGATAAGTTAGGTAGAACTCTTGAAGACATTGGCATAGGAAAAGACTTTATGAACAAAACCTCAGTAGCATGGGAACTAGCACAAAGAATCAACAACTGGGATTTCATCTTGTTAAAAAGCTTCTGCACTACAAGAGAAACCACCAACAGAGCTAAGAGACAACCTACAATGTGGGAAAAAATTTTTAGCAGCTGTACCTCAGACAAAGGTCTACTATGGAGAATATATAAAGAATTGAAAAAAATCAGACCCCCCAACTTCAAAGACCCGATTCAGAAATGGGCAACTGAAATGAACAGACATTTCTCAGACAAAGAATTAAAAGCAGCAAATAAATATATGAAAAAATGTTCAACATCACTGGTCATTAGAGAGATGGAGATGAAAACAACACTGAGATTTCACCTCACCCCAGAAAGAATGGCTGCTATCAAGAAATCAACCAATAACAAATGCTGGTGGGAGTGTGGGGAGAAAGGAACCCTTCTCCATTGTTGGTGGGAGTGCAGACTGGTGCAACCACTGTGGAAATCAGTATGGAGATACCTCCAAGAACTAGGGCTAGAGGTCCCATTTGACCCAGCTATTCCCCTGCTGGGTATATTCCCAAAAGAATTTAAAAAATCATACCAGCCCAAATGTCCATCAACTGGAAACTGGATAAAGAAGATGTGTTTTTTTTTTATAAAATGGAGTACTACTCTGACATAAAGAATGAGAAACTAGAGACATTTATAGATAAGTCATAAATGGATGCATATTGAGGCCATACTCTTAAGTGAAATAAATAGGACACACATGTGTAAATACCGAATAGTTTCTCTAGCATGAGAAGCTGAAAGTGTAAATAAAGATTAAAATGATTAAAATGAATAATTGATAATTTGAAATAGGAAAAGGTCCAAAGGTATAGGGGTGGTGGGAGGGGAAGGGGAAAGGAAAGGAGGGAAAGGAAAAATTATGAGAAAAGAAAAAAAATGGAAATGAAATCTATGTAAATAGGGAAGGGTGGACAGGGTGAAGGGTGCACAGGTAATGGGGAAAAAAACAAGAGCTAAGATACATCGTGTTCAGGTACAAGCATCCAATGATAAATGTAAATTTATTGTATACCTAAAATGTACCAATAAAATAACTAAGGAAAAAATGACTCATAGTGGCTAGAGTCTCACACATGACCTGCAATAATTTTCTTCACTTGGAGCTCATATAGACTGCATCTCATACATCCAATTATAACAGAGTGAATTATGGGAAAGAACATGTGCAGTAGATGCAGCAGACATGACTCAGCACCCTGTCAATTACATTGTCAGTCTTGCTGTAGAGGACTCATTGGGAAGTGCCCCAGATCCTGTGCAAAATTTTAAATTCTTAAACACAATGCCTTCAGTGTCATTTCTCTTTCTACCAGAGTGAGTAGTCTTACTCTGAGAGTACTGTCACCTAATTAAAACTTTGTGGCTTCTTGTACCTTGATTTCTTCATCCATTCATGACTTGCCTGAATGTACATAGGAAAACACCTGTTGAGCCCTTTACCCAATGTCTTGAGTGTGCTTAGACCCCAGCTACCCATGCTTCATCCCTACTGTCAAACTGGTATCGATGAGGCATATTACATGCATATCTTTTTGTAACCACTGATAGGCCTTTTTGTGAAGCATAATGGAGAAAGAGAAAAGTCTTTCCAGATTCCTCTTCTGGGAGCAAGGGTGGGACTAGAATTCTTGATTTCCTTCCATTGATTATGAAAAGTTTTTACACAAAGCTGGCATGCATTTGCTTCTCTCCTGGGGAGGAGGTTGGGGAGAGTTGCTGAGTGGATGCATTTGCATCACAGCTTTTTGGAGTAAACTGGCCACTCCCTAATGATTTGTTATCATGCTAAATGTGTCTCCTCCCTTCCCTTCTGGAGCTTTTGCAGCTGTTCCTGGAAGGAGATCCAGTTGAAAGGGGCTGTTACGACCAAGGAACAGCTGGGATCTTTAATGATCTGTCAGCAGCTCACAGCAAAGTTCCAGCATCCTGAGGTAGTAATGGGAGGGGGCAATCTCAGAGGAAGAGTGGATTATGCAATAAATTGAAAGGCCCTTTGGGACCTGGTGACACAGCTTATGAGAGGCCAGGGGGCTGGAGAAGGACTTGGGGAAGGCTGATGACAGAGGAAGTTCCTCTCTAGGGATGATTTGAGAGCAAACAAATGAGATCCCATGGAAGACTTCCAGTATGGGCAAGAGAGGAGAAATTCTAGGGCCCAGGGAAACAGGCTGTAATTAGCTGGTCAGAGCAATCAATAGCCATGTCAAGTGGCATTTGCTGCAATTTGCATGCCTGGTATCCCTCAGAAAAACCTGGCCACAAGATTTAGGTAGTTGTTTGTCCCATTATTCATCACAATATCAGCCTCAAGATGTTGGGCCTCTGGATTCCATGGCAGGGTGTAGAGGACCTAAGGAGTTAGTCTGGAGAGGCTGTCGGCAGAGGGGCATTTCTGGTGGCCCATTCAATTTTCAGAGGGACCAAGAAGAGATCGAAGGCTTCCGGGTTTAGATTCTGAGGGGTGGCAGTTATATTTTGATTTTTCCATGACAAAGATTACTACCCTACAGTTTTCAGTGTTTTGTTTGTTTGCTTGTTTTTTGGTTGTAAGTTACAAAAGTCCAAATCTAATTAATAAATTTGAAAGTGTTCACTTCACATGTCCTCCAGATGCTAGTGATTGTAAAGCCCTATTTTTCTAGTCATGAACTAAAAGTCCCTTCCGGTAAGGCTGAATTCCCAAGACCACCCAGTCCCAAGGAGCACAGTAGCCAAATGCCCCTTCCCCCAAACAATAAATTACCAAATGAATACCAAAGCCATGAGCTGTAGGAGGCCTTTGGCAGATAGAACCCATAAACAAAGACCTGCCTCCCATCCTCAAGACTGCCTGCTCCCTGGGGAGTTGAGAGCATCCACCAGCATATAATTAAAGACAGTGTTGTATGGGGAAAAAAGTAAGAGACTGGTACAAGAGAGGACTGGGTATGAGGCCTGCTGTGCCACTTACTGGTCATGTGACCTTAGCTTTCACATAATCCTCCTTGAATCTCAGATTTGTCATCACACAGAGGACAACAGTTATATGTGCTTCTAAGTGCTGCTGTGACACATGATGATATTTGGGAAAAATAATCTCTAAACTGTCACACTCTAAGAGCATAGTAGTAACTAACTGAGATCCTGAGAATGTTAAAGATACCCTAGAAAGTGCTAGAGAGAAAAGCAGAGGAAGACACTGACGTCACAGATTGCTCAAGCAGGAGAAATTGCTTTAAGAAATCTTGCACAAAATCTGGTTTGGGTTGAGATTTCAAAGAAGTCTTGTGCGTAGTTTGGTAGGAGGCAAGAAAAGTCAGAGGGCAGCTCTGAGGCTGAATTATTTCCAAAATTCATTCTTGGAACCCCTCACTGCACAGCTTCGAATATCTTCTCTTGCTGCGAACCAGTCATGTTCAACAAGCGCCAGAAAATTTGGAGAGCCGAGAACGCAGGGACCTGAGGTTCTGGTGTTGTTCAAGGAGATCATTTTTTCAAAGTCTGGAGTGGTCCAATGTCTTCTCAAGATGTTGGAGAGTTGGTCCTCTCCTGCAGTTTCAGAGAATGGAAATGTGACCGAGATATATCCAATCAAATGGCCAAACCTTTTGGCCATAATGATTTCAGTATGGACATATGTCCCAGGCTAGACCAGTCAATAAAATTACTTTTTGGGCTCTTTTGATACAGACACTAGGAAACATGTTCTTTACTGGGTTGCTAGGTTTGCTAGGCTGTCTTGGGTAAGCAAAAGCTATCATGGAGGGATGGCATAAGGAGATATATCTAAGACATGGAGCATGGAGAGGGAGACACTGTTATGGCTGTCTAGATGTCCCCTGAGTCCTCATGCAGTCATAGATGGGGCTTTTCAGAGGTGGTTGCATCTAGAGTGTGTGATGCTAGGATTGATTCATGGTGCAATGCTAAGCTCAAGGGCACTAGGATTAAGGGTGTGAGTGCTGCCCACCCTAAGTAGCCTGGATAAGATATAAGGGACAAAAAGAGCTGTGGTCATCCCTTGTTGCTTGATAGGTCTCCCACTACCTCAGCAGCTATTATGTATAGTAGCTGCCCTCTTCCTATAGTGCCTTGCCCCCTCCCCTGTGTGATGTCATGCCAAGATGGTTGCTGCCACCAAAGAACAAACCCTTCTTCCCAGCATGCCCCTGGTCCCACCTAGAGAGTAACCTAATACTCGCTCACCTCCTACCACCTAGTGATGTCCCCGTCTCCTCCACTCCCTGATCACTGCCTCACTCAACCCCACCTCAGCCCCTACAAGCCCCACCCCAGTCTGTATAAAAGACTCTCCCTGCCCCGGCCATGCTTTTTTTGTCTCTCCTTTGTTCAGAGACAGCCCGGCAGATCTAGTCCCCTAATAAAGGCTTGTTGTGGCCTGGTCTGGTCTTGGTTTTCTACCCTTTTACCTGACATTGCTTTGCTACCTTCTGCCACCATGCACTGTTGCCCCTCTGCCATGCCACCGTGCTTTGGAGTCAGCCAATTATGGACTGAAACCTCTACAAGCTCTGAGCTACATAAACTTTTCCTCCTTTAACTTTGGGTGTCAGGTACTTTGTCTCAGTAATGAGGGAAAAGTAAGTATGACAGTCACACACAGCTCAGCTCACGTATTTTGAATATCTGGATCCAGCAGTATCTAAGGCACTCATTTGAATTCCCTGTTACATGAGACTAAAATTTCAGCTTATCAAGCTTCTATGACTTACAATTGAAAGGATTTTGGTTAATATAAGTACCAAACCCAAAGATAAAAAAACTTCCCTCCTTAGCAATACTCACCTGAAGTCATTAGTTTAGAGGCATCTAGGCATTAAGTACAAGATATTCATCTAGATGTTAGGGTGCTATCAAGATTCATTTGTTCATCTATCAATAACACTTACTGAGTTACATTTGTGAATCAGGTGCTGTGGATGCAGAAATTATGATGCCATGCTCTTTTCTTGCCCTCGAGGATATCATACTTTAGGAAAAACATATAAACAAACCATTAAAGACCACAGAGTGTTTTGAGAGTTCAGAGCATGATGATTCATGGTTAGAAATCACTTCCAAAATCTGATAAAAATACCAAAAATTCTTGTAAATGTGTCTAAAACATGGTTCTTGCTCTTAATGAGTTTGCTGTCAAGAAAAAGAAGAGGGGCATGCAAAATCAAATAAAATATCATGGGCTAGAAAACAGTGTAAGACTGGAACCAAATGGCAGATGCTATGTTCAACTTCTTGAAAACTCAGACGGGGAGAGAGCCCAGAGAAGTGTCATTCACCAAGGAGGGCTTCCTAGACAAGGTTGGTCTTGGAAGGGGCTTTTAAGGCTAGGTTGGATTCAGATTGCTGTCCATGAGTAAGCAGGGGAATTAAAGCCTGTAGGTAGGCACACCAGTAAGAGGATGGCACTCAGCACCAAGCAGGCAGATTGTCCCTGACTGGTGACTGGGGCACCCTTGGGGAGGGAGTGCTGGAAAAGAGCTTGAGGTGAGAATGTGCTCGTGACAAAGCCTGATCAGCCACAGATCTCTTCCTATCTCTGTTCATTACAGCAGATTTAGTTCTATCTGCAACAACAAAGACCCCAAATATTTGTAGTTTAAGAAAAGTGATATTTATTTCTCTCTCAGATGACTGAAACTAAGCATTCTGGGACTGACATGGTTTCTCTATGGTCCAGGGACTGGGGTTCAGGCTGTGATGTGCATGTTGTGTTACCTGATGCAGATAGTATGAAGTAGTAGTGGGTTTGGGAGATGACTAAGGCAGGGGAAATTGAATTAGTGCCCTTACAAAAGAGGCAGCAGTGAACTCCCCTCTCCCACCATGCGAGGGTGCAGCAATAGCACCTCCAGTGAAACACGGATGGAGTCTCGCCAGGCACCTTGGTCTTGGGCTTCCAAACCTGTGGAACTGTGAGTAATAACATTTCATCATTTATAAATTACTCAGTCTAAGGCATTTGTTTAAGTAGTGGGAACGGACGGAGATCAGCTACTGTTATATCAGGGTCGGCTTTCCATGGGTTAATCCCCTTGCCCTCATTTTCCCATGCAGTTCACTATGACTGTCAGGCTCAGAGAGTAGGGAAGAAAACAGGGGGATGTAATCCCTCCCTCATAAAGCCGGGACCTAAAGTGAATTCATCACCGCCATTTACAGCCCATTGACTATTAGCCAGTTGCGTGGTCACAGCTGCTTACAAGAAGGGCTGGGAAATGTAGTTTCATTCTGAGTATCTGTGGTAAAACCCAAGGACTCCAGACTTGAGAAAAAGTGAAATATAAGAGCACAACCTATCTCTGCCACAATCTTCCTTCCCAGGGGGCTGTTGAAGAGTTAAAGACTAAGATATGGTTGCACGGAGTCTCTTAATAAGGGCTAATCGCTTCTTTCTTTTAGCCTCATCAATTAGCCTTATAATTAAATTAGGACAAATATAAGGAGAAGAGAAGTAATATCAGCTGGGCACCATTTCAGGAAATTTCCACAGTGGGATAATCTTTACAACACCACAGTGAAATAGGCAATAATATTGTCAGTTTAAATAAAATGCCATTAGGGAGCTTTGTGTCACTACAATGAAATGCCTGAGACAGGCCATTTTTGAATTAAAGAGTGGTTGATTTATCTCACAGTTTTGGAAGTTCAAAGTCCGCTATTAGGAAGGGGCTCCATTGGTTGGACCCCTGCTGAGGCCAGGGGATGGTGTGTATGAACAAAGTGTCACAATTCAAACCAAAGCAGAGAGAGATGGAGCGGTCATGTCCCACGATCTGAGGCCACTCCCCCCACTGACCTAACATAGGCTCTGTGACTTGGAGTCCATGACACTGCCCAACACCTGACAGGGTGAGAAATTTGCATTTTTGGACCTGTTACAAAGAGCCAAGTACTTTATATTGATTAAATATACCAAGAATTTCATGCTTATTAACTCCTTGGGTCCTCAAGGGTCAATTGGATTAAATATTATTTCCTTTAATATAGGCGGACACCAAGTCAGGAAGGTAAATCTGAATTTGAATCCAGGTCTAACTCCAAAAGCCAAAGTTTTTCCATTACACAAACTTACTACTTCCTGTCTCTTTTAGCTATATTTTTGGTGTGAATTTATCAATTTATTGACTCACTAATTAACTAACTTCAAAAAAGATTTTAAGCCCCTGGAAGTGGTAGCCCCCAGTTCCTGAGCTCTTTGGGCTCACATTCGAGGTGGGGAAATATTCATGCACTTAAACGAATGATACCTATTTTGAATAAGACCTGTGCTATTACAGAGACAAGTATAATGCTTGGCATTTAGTAGGACTCAGTAAATACTGATTTCATGAAAGACTTAGCCCTCCGGGACACCATAGCCTATACGTTCATACTCAAAACAATGTGAATTTGGGAGAAGAAGATCTGAACACATTGCTGTCTTGGCTACAGCTGCAAACCCAAACTGCCTCTGAATCAGCTGACTGTGAAGATCTGTTGGACACAGTTCTGTGGTGACAGTATCTCACATGTACAGACATGCTCTTTATCTGATCACCCCAAGAGGAGAGTCTGCTCTGAAAACCAAGGACATGCAAAACCCACACAGGAAGTAGGGCCTGAACTTGAATCCACTGAGTAGCCGATGAGCTCACATCTTGGCCAATGAGCCACATCATCCCTGCCACGTTGAGTTTTTCTACTAAAAAATCTGGTCATGATTTCAGGGTGACTAAGGGCAACCTGAGAAACAGAGAAAAAGACAAGAACCCCTTACATACATCTGTGTCAAATAATCTCTGGGTTTGGTAATCAACATAAAGCCTCTCTGAATCAGATGAGCCCAGATGATGGGAAAATGTTACTAAGTACTTTCTGTTTATTGTCTTTTCTGTTTCCCTCCAACTCCCATCTCCCTTCAGGGAACTTTTGATCACACATCTAAGGTTTATCTATGCAGGAGCCAAGAGTAATGATGGCTTTGTGAGGGAGATTTCTTCAAGGAAGATAGGAATTTTGCTGTCTGGATAGATGCCGGGATGGAAAAAGGGTGAGGAGAAGGAGCAAGCATTGAAAAAGAAATGTTCTAGAATGGAAATATGTAGGCTGTGCTCAGGATTGTCGCTGCTCGGGGCACTTCTGGGGGAGGCTGGATGCTTCTCTGGGGGGAGGCCAGCATCTGCATTCCCACTTGGCAGCTGGCTGCTGACAGTTGTCAAGAAAATCTGATTCTGAAAGAAAGAAATGGAGGTTACTGGCATTTCTTTTTTGAACATGCGACCATCTGTGAACCTGTGGTTTATGGGATTGTGTTTTAGGTCAAGGGAATGGTTAAATATGATTTGTTAAGTCTAAGGACTTTAGTCACAATTGAGTTCACATCCCTGTAGTAGCATCATTGGGGAAATCTATAGAAGAGAAAAAGATTAAAATTAACAAGTAAACTATTCAAATGGTTATGTTCCAAAGCAGTGTTGCCCTTGACTTAGTTATCTCCAAATGTTGCATACTGATTCCTGTAAAACTACAACTTAAAACGCAGTTTTGGAGTTTTTCATTTTTTTTTTCAAAATGCTCTTACAGTCATGATCTGTACCCTTCAGTAAAAGAATTCTCATTGTTTTTACTTATTCTTTGTTTAAAAATATGTTTGTAATTTAAGAAGTGTGGTTAAAAAAAATTTAGGGGAAAAAATGAAATGCAGTTGATATCTTTCATTGGGAAAAAAATGCACTCTTGGCCTGTGGATGTAGCTCAGCCATAGCAAGTGGGATCAATTCCCACAGCACTATTTCCAATGATTAAGCAGCATATATTTTTGTAGAAAATAACAATAAAGATAAAAATAAGAATCTGTAATCCAAGAACTAAAAAAAGAATATAAGTAACACTTCCAAGCTTTCTAATGCTCATGTAGGTGACAGGTTGGAGGACTGTTCTCACTGCTTCAGTGAAAGGTAATTTCTCACTGTTTTAATCCCTTTCCTTGTCAGTGAGAGACAGTACCTGACACCCACAATTTAAAGCAGGAGAGCTTTACTTTGGCTCACAGTCTGTGGAGGTTTCAGTCCAGAGTCTAGTGGCTCCTGGGCAGGGCAGCATGGCAGAGGACTAGCTGCTCAGGTAATGTTGTCCGGCAAGCAGAGTCGAGGGAGGAGCCAGGGAGGAATGGATAATCTACTCTCTCACCCCAGTGACTGACTCTTCTGACAGACCCCACCTCCTAACAGCGAGTCAGCTGTAAACCTCCATGATCCAGTCACCTTCCAAAAGCCCCATCCTTTGTGCACAGGAAGCTTTGGAAGAACATCTAGATATAAACTACAATATTCCATTTTTCTTATTTCACATTTTCCATTTCTCCTCTCTTCTCTCTATACCTCAACACACATACATACTTCTGGAAAACCCAAAACAATGAAAAAGCCACTCATACCTTTGAATTCAAGTTTGAATTTCTCTGTGTGTGAATGTTTTCCTCTAACATTCCTTAGAATGTTTATGTATGTGGATTGGATTTGAAGGGTGGAGACTGGATCTTGGAGATCATCAAAAAAATAATCAACCAAGGCCTTCATTTGGAGGATTAGGCTTATCATGGAATTAAAGCAGGACTACCATACAAAGGAAAGAGAGATAAATTGGAGTTTAAATACAGCAAGTAGCATGGCCCTGGAAGGGAGCTGACATGACCAGCAGAGGTTGAAGAAGAGAGAATAATGGTGTCTGTCTACCCAGTTCCTCAGCAATGGAAAAACCTCACCTGGTGCATCCCTGTGGCAGGACTCCAACAACCACTGTTGTGGCAATAGTGCAGAAGCCTCCTGAAGCCAGGCCCGTGACAAGTCCAGTACCATGAGGAGTCCATTTCTACATCTCTTTACTTCACGCTTTCCTCTAGAATTGCAACTTTTGTCATCCAGGTGTATGTTGAGGAGTCAGTGGCGACAGAGAACACAATCACAGCCCAGTGGCAGGCAGCTCTTTCTTCTCTGGGTACCACCCAAGCCCTGGGATAGTAGGAAGATACAAATAAACATGAGTGTGGGCAGGGGGAAGGGATGGAGAGAGGAGTACCAACCTTTCCTGACTTGCAGATACAAAGGGATGTTTTGTATGCTTCCTATGCTTCCTTGCAGATACAAAGGGACTGTAAGCCGGATTTCATCAAAACTAGCTAGATGAAGAAATGTGATAGTTCTTGGACCTGCACTGAAAGAGGAAATTCTTGCTGACTCTAGATGTGTTTTTTTAAAACACAATGAGAGTTGAATCACACTGTATAATGTATCCTGATCATTCCACGGTGCTAAATATTCTCTTGCAACATAATTTAAAATAGATACCTAGTAACTTATGTGTAGCCAAAGTATAATTTTTCCACTTCCTCATAACTTCTAGTCTCTATTATAAAAACTTCTGAGATAGTCAATACCATTACTACATATCTTTTATTATTACATTAAGAAAATTAGACTGCATCAAAGAAGCATTACAGAGTTCTGAAGTTTTGAACTCTTGATACAGATCAATAAATTGTTCCACAGAAAGCATCAACTTACTGAACTGGGAGATTAGGGTGTGGCAAATTGGCTGGGCAAGTGGATGTGACCTGCCAATCATGGAGATACAGGACAAGCACCCAAACTATGCACCTGGGGCTAATCAGAGAATGCTATCTTCAATTCTCCTCATGAAAAATCAAATGGGTTTTCGGTAGGACGGCCTAGCTCTGGTATCAGCCTGAGAAGTGGGGGATACAGAAGATGGTGGCCATTTTCCTCGCAGTCACTGTGTGCTCTTTCACAGTGTTCCACCCTAACCCTGCACAGTGCACATCTCTTCCTACTTTTAATTGGCCTTGGCTCACTCTGAAGAAAATGTTTCTTTTCCTACCTTTAATAAATGTAAAATCTTGCTACTTTTGTGCTTGTTTTGTCCAATTCCTTGTGCTGGGCAGAAGAACCTAGAAAGAATCTCTAGAAGGAGCCTCCAGCACCCCAGAACCTAGTAACATTACCTTTTATGGGCACAATAAGAAATCATTTATTTCCTGGCACTCTTCAATTCTAGGTACTAACATTTAAAAAATATTGGCAGTTGAGGTGATGAAAAGTGGTATTGTCATCATTTTTTTTTTTTTTTCTGGTACCGGGGATTGGACTTGAGACCTTGTACTTGAGAGGCGGGCGGTGGAACCACTGAGCTAAATCCCTGACCCTAGTATTGTCATCTTTTAACACATCATTTATCTAAATCTTGAAAGCAGCCCCTATGTCCATTAACATATGAATGGTAAAGAAAATGTAGTATTTATATACAATGGAATACCACTCTGCCATAAAGAAGGATAAATTTGAGTCATTTGTAGGAAAATGGGTGCACCTGGAGGCCATAATATTCAATAGAATAAATCAGACATGCAAGCTAAACTGTCCCCTGGTTTCTCTTAGATGAGAAACCCAAAGTATAAATAAATTAAAAGGCAAAATAAAAGAGAGATACTAGGAAATTGCGAGACAGAGCTTTTACAAATGGAAAAGGGGCCAAGAAATGGAAGGGAACACAAAGGAATCAAGATGTGTTACATAATGTACCAACTCCTCATGATAAATATAAATATTATGCACTGCAAACATGTAGTAATAAAAATAAAAACTAGAAAAAATCTTTCCCTTTAGTTTCAGATTTCTGACTAAGTTTTGGACCTGAATCTCCTCCGTACATCTGCATTTGCCCTGCTGAAGACAGACCAAGGATGTACTGCTGTCCAGTAGGATGGCTCCTCCAGAAGGCAAAGGGGAGGATGGAGCAAGGGAGGCAGCACTGTTAAATAAATGCCCCTGGTTCATCAGCTACCTTGCAGCAAGAGTGCGGTACAGAGAAGAGAAAGTGTACATTTGGGGCCTGCTCTCCACTTTTGCGACAACTGCTTGTCAGCTGTGTGCACCTGGGTGGCTGACTTGACTTTGCTGTTTCTCATGTTCCCATCAGTTAAACTGGAGAAGGTAACCATGCCTGCTTCACTGGCTCATTGGAGGACTAAATGGGACAGTTCCTCTAAAGCACTGGAAACAACGTTGGACACACAACAAGATCTCAGGAAGTATCACTATTATTATGAACATCTAAGTCTTTATTTATTCTGGATTTCTATGTTGGAATATACCCATGTCTTATTTTCTCAATGAAAGTTTAGTTCTCCAAGAAATACAAAACACAAAAAATTTGAAACTTATACAGAAAAAGGAAGAAGAAAATCTAACACCAAATTTTTCTATGTTCATTCTAGTTTTTATTTTATATTTTAATTTTTTGAAACAAGGTCTTGCTACAAATTTCAGCCTGGACTTGAACTCACTATGTAGCATAGGCTGTCCTCCAACTCACAGCAATCCTCCTGCTTCAGCCTCCCAAGTGCTGGGATTATAGGCATGCGTCACCACATCCTGGTTCTAGTCTTTATTTGCAGATGTTTGCATAGCTATAATCACTGTGTATATGTAATCTTATAACCTAATTTGCATATTTATATTAATTCTTACTCTGGTATTTTGTTTTTTTATTTGCTACTTTTTGGTGTCTGTATACTCTCTTGAGCAAACATCTTGAAATTCATGTGATGATTCCTTTATTATTGGACATTTGAGAATATTCCTAATTTTTAGCTTTCATAAGTACCATGATGGTGGACCTTTTCTTTCTCTCGGCATTTTCCATATTTTGACTTACTTTTCAGGTATTGTGGCCGGAAATGCATTGCCAAATTGTATTTACCAACTGAAAGTGCCATCAGCAAACAGAAATGCACTGTATTACACTGGAGCTAGCAAAGCTTGCTAGCTTCTGGTTGCATTTCTTATGCAAACTTGCAGAAAGTAACCTCAGCACTTTGACTTGCATTTCTTTCATTACTTGTGATGCAAACTCTTCGTCTGTACTTACTAGATGGAGTTGTTTTTCCTCTTTGATTATTTTTTTCCAGGAACATTTTAATAGCTTCTTGGATTGAGTTGTCTAAAAGTTGCTCTGACCTCAGCTCTGACCATCACCACATTGTCATTAATGGTTACTCAGTGCTTACTTTGTGCACAAAGCTGTCTTGGCACTGGGCATGGGCACAATGATGGGAGAGAGCCAGTTGGGACAGTGACATGCAGAAGAGGGTAGGGAGACAGGGCTCAGTCAGCAGGGCAGATTGAGCCCAAAATAAGAATATACGAAAGCTGAACATCGTCCTTGTATATATTTATTCCACTTGATTTATTCTTCTAATCATTATCTCATTAAGTCTTTGGCTGTTTTCTTATTTTTTTCTTGAAGATTTACAGATTTTTATCTGTTTCAATTATGATTTGAAATATTTTCTCCTATGTATGTGTGAGGTAGAAATAAACATGTCTAATATCTCCATATAGATTGTATGTATACAATTGCTAGGGCTGCCATAATAAAAACCACAGATTGAGTGTCTTAAACAGCAAAAATTTATTTTCCCACATTTCTAAGGCTAGAAGTTTGAGAATAAGGCATTAGCAGGTCTGGTTTCTCCTGAGATCTCGCTTTTGCTTATGAATTGTCACCTGCCCACTGCGTCTTTACATGGCTGTCCCTCTCCCTTAATGTCTCTGTGTCCAACTTCTTCCTCTTCTTCCCTTTCTCCCCTTCTTCTCCCTCCCTCCCTCCTCCCCGCCCTGTCCTCCTTCTTCTTTGGAATCAGCCACTCAGTTGGAATTAGGACCTTCCCTAGCAGCCTTATTACAACCTACTTATTTTTTAATTTTTTTGGTACCAGGGATCGAACTCAGGACCTTACACTTGCAAGGCAGGCTGCAGAACCACTGAGCTAAATCCCCGACCCCACAACCTACTTATTAAAGGCCTTATCTTCATATACAGTCACAGTCTGAGGATTGGAGTTTGGATTTCACCATCTGAATTTTGGGGAAGACACACTGATTTCAGTATAGAGCTATACACACATACATCCATGCATATCTTCTAAAATTTATTTATGGCAAATTTCCATGTAGTAATCATTTATAGTTTTATTTAATTAATTCAGGTATCATAGTTGAGTTTCATACCAACAGAGGCTAAGGTAGAGATGACAATGCAAGAAGAGAGAATCATATATAAACTAAAGAAATTGGGCCAGGAAAGGGGAAGAAGCTAAGATGTGGTTAGGTCTGGACTCAGTTTCCAGAGGTTAGGGGAAGTAGCTCACAAGAACTTATAGCCCAGGAGGTTAAACTATCAAAGTGTAATCCTCCAATGAACCTCAGGTAGCACAGCCTTGAAGAAACCAACATATTTCACTCCCAACAGCAAAGAGGTCCCAGGACCAGGCACAGGGAGCACTTGTAGCGTCAGTTTTGCTTCATCTTTCTGAGCTGTAGCTCACAGGTAGAAAAAAAAAAAGGATCTTTAGTATTTGCTTATATTTCCTTCTAATATTTTTATGTCTTTTAGAAGTCAACTTGAAATTTAGTTTTCTATATGATGTGAAGTAGAGATTTAATATGATCATTTCCAGGCAGCTAATGAGTTTTTCAACACCTAGGAGTAAAATAGAATACTGGGACCTCACACGGCCACAGTACATAGGAAATTGCTGTGTGTGCTGAGTGTAGAAGTTAAGAACACAAACTTTTGGCAAAAGTTCTTATCCCCAGTTCTGGACTAGTTCTCCTTGGTAAAAGACCAAGTGTTCAACCAAACTTTACTCGCAGAGTGAGCCGGTGATAGAGCCATCATAAAACTTGGTGCTAGGGAAAGAAGCTGAGATTCAGCTCTGTCAGTGGAGTCCTCCCATCATGTTTGGAGGTTTGTTCTTACGGGTAGTGTCCCTCCCTGACGGACTGGGATTGGGACTGTCTCTCACTGACCCTTGTGCTCATAATTGCTCCCATACTTACTGGACATTACACTGGAAATTCCTGGCTTGAGTATTTCCAAGTGGATGTCCCAATTCCCTTCCTCCTGGAGATGTTCTTGCCCCATGGTTGCATTTTCTTCCTAAGGAAAGCACTTCTGCCTTGCCCAGCAGTGCCTCCCTAGTGAAAACTGAAATCACACTCATTTCTCTGTAATGTTGAACTCTTCTGGCAAATGACCTTCCTTCCTATCTTGGCAAAACCCTGCTGAGTCCTTACTTAACTTCTCATTCCTTTTATAGTAGAAAAAGAGTCGTTCTATTATTTAGCTTAACTTCTCATAAAATCTTCATTTCATTCTCTAGTTCACTTTCTTATCATTTTAATGCACTCCCTTCACCTCCTGGTAAACTTCACTTTCCTTCTAGGTACAGCCCCCGATGTGTATATTTCTGTAACTCCTGTTGCTTTTTCTTATCTCTGATTACTTCTGGTTAAATTAGCTCAGTCTGACCAGGGGCACTGACACACATGATTGCTTTAGCAGTACAGTGACCTTGCCAGAAAGGTCTCCTACTATTGTTGATGAACTATCTGAAAAAATGCTGACTTTAGAGTGTGACTCATGGCACAGATGGGAGTGGGACATATCCCTAACACCAGACCTGTAATTTGCTCACTCAGCTGAGTTGCTCTGAAGCTAATTTACCAGGAAGTAAGGCATCCTGGCCATAGAAAAGAAGGAAGTAAGGTGACTTTCCATGGTAAATTATAGCATGCCATCATTAAGTGGGATGATGGTCAGGAGGGTGGTGAATTTCCACATAGAGGAATGGTTTCTTTGAATCAGCCTACACGTGATAGTGTCAAGTCATGGTCAATGGAAAGGACAAGGCTTTTGGGTCTAACTTTGGGCTGGGGATGTCAGAGCTCAGTGGCACCCATGCTGGGTGGTAGCCATTCATCCTGACATCGCCTGTCATGGAACTCTAACAAGTTAGAGATATCTGGAGGATAAGATCAAGGTAACCTCTCTCTCTTCACTCATTCATTCATCTTTATATAACAGCCTAATCTTAGGCAAAGATTGCAAAATAGGTAGTTTATATGTTTGTTACTGTATCAGAGTTCACTAGAGGAACAGATTTTATATTTATTTATTTATGGATATATAGATAATTTAATTATATATGATATATAAAAAATTTGCAAGGTTGGCTTACAATAGACACCTGCAGTCAGGGGTGGAAGAATGCAAAAGGACCACGTGAACACTGGAGGGCCCGAGGAGGATCCAGTTAAAAGTCAAAGTCCTGGAGCTCACTGCAAGGTCCTGTGTGAGTTTATACCGGGAAGCTGAAGAAAGGCCTACGCTGGAAGCCTGCAGGCTGACGTCCAAAGGTGATGGCCAAGACTGTAGCTCCTTTGAAGAAAAAAAGGGGTAGATTTCCTTCTTCTTTCCCTTTTTATTCCATCCAGACCACAGGCCTATTGGCTGGTGTCAGCCACACCCACGGTCTTCCCGCTTCAGTAAGTCAGTTATTCAGACACAACCAGAGCTATGTTAGACCAGTCTGCCCAGCATTTCTTATTCAAGTTGACAACACTATCAGTTACCACACTGTCCTCTCTCCTGCAAACATTCAATAGTGTTTCTTGATTTCTCTTATTTCTTGCCTCTCTTTGAGTCTAGTCTCACAGATCCCTGTTCACAGAGCGATCTGGTTCACCACTCACCTGAGGTGTTAAGACATGGCAGACTTAACTCAGCCGTGAATTACCAATATGGGTATTTCCAGCATCAGGGAGCAGTTTGGAGAAGATTTTTAGAGAGGGCAGGTGTTGGAGGCAAGTTAAGGGGTCAGTGGAGAATATGCAAATGGCTGCCTACTTTCAAAGTATAATTTTCCAATTAAGTCAGAAAAAAGACCTTCATAGAAATATAATGAATTCACATCAAAATGTATTCAGTTCATTAATGAGGGAACCAGAAATATGGCAAAGATAATTCAAGGAAAAATAAGAGAACTAAGTATTTAGAGCCATCATAAATGAATATTAGATTAACACCGGTAACTTGGAAATGGACTGCTAGATTTAAAAAATCTGTATACTGTCCTATAGAGTGATACAGCCATATCCTAAGGGATTATCTTTATTGTTGGACAGAAATCATTTGCATGCATACTGGACATGTATAGGTTAACTGGACCAGTGTCTAAGTTTTAATCATTAGCAAGAAAAAGGCCAGGGGGCTGGGGATTTAACTCAGTGGTTCTGCCCCTGCCTCTCAAGTGCAAGGTCCGGAGGTTGATCCCTGGTACCAAAAAAAAAAAAAAAGAGAGAGAAAAAGGCCAGACAGAAGTACATTCCGTAAGTAACTAAAGATAGTATTTGGGCCCATGGAATGAATGAAAAGAGCATGAGGGCCTCTTTCTTTCCCCCAACTTTGCAGTCCTGACAATGTCCGTTGTCTTCAAGTAGGAGAGACTTCCGGTGAAATGGATTAGAGACCCTGCAGCACCTGGATCCTTGGGTTCATGCACGCGGGTTCTCCGAGGAGAATAGGGGAGGCCGCCTCAATGAGGGCAGGACCCTCCTGCAGCTCCTTACTTGGCGGAACTCCACAGCGTTCAGAGGGCCGGTCCTGCCTGAATCTCACAGCCCACCCGGGTCTCGCAGCCAGTGTGAAACGCGCGGGGAGGCACAAGTCTGGGCACTTGGGACCTTCGTGCAGGTGCAGCCGGAAGCCGCCGAGGCGCCGTGCTCGTGGGCAGAAAGCGCCCCTGTGAAACCTCGCAGATTGCCTCTCAAAGGCCCAGGGCGCCCTCTTTTCTTGGGTAGCTCCAAGACTGCTTTCGTCTGTCCGCTGTGTCCTGTAATTTCTCAGCCGGGATGGTACCTGCACTTCTTCACTGCACTTGCCCTTTCTCTGCCCATTCTCGCATCCTGTACTAGAGGTCAGGCTCAGCTTTCTGCTGCGCCCTTCTCCCTGGCCTGGCGTGTAGTGTGGCCGCTGTGGCTTTCTCTCGTCGTCCCTGGGAGAGGCAGGAGAGGAGTGTGTCAAAGAAGAGGCATCTAGAAACCCCAGAACACTCCTGGAGAGGAACCCCGAGAGCGAAGGCCCGCTGTTTCCTCCCTTCTTTTCCTCCCTCCTCTCTTCCTTTCTCTTTCCTTTTCTTTCTTTCTTTCTTTCTTTCTTTCTTTCTTTCTTTCTTTCTTTCTCTCTTTCTTTTTTCTTTCTCTCTCTCTTTTCTCTTTCTTTCTCTCTCTCTTTCTTTCTTTCTTTCTTTCTTTCTTTCTTTCTTTCTTTCTTTCCTTCTTTCTTTCACATTGGGGATGGAACCCAGGGAAGCTTGACCTCCATCCCCAGTCCCCCCCCCCCTCCTCCTCCTCCTCCTCTTCTTCTTCTTCTTCTTCTTCTTCTTCTTCTTCTTCTTCTTCTTCTTCTTCTTCTTCTTCATTATTTTATTTTAATTTTTGAGTAGCTGCCTTGCTTGTGGAGATGTGCAGTCAGGAGGGGAAGTGCAGTGCGGACACTGACTTCCTGGCCTGTCTTCCCAGGTGGCGGAAGTCACCGTCCTCAAGCCCTTCCCGGGGAGCAGCGCCTGCCTCAGCGTGGTGAAGTGGAGTGTTTCCACCCTCCAGGTGCAGAGCCTTGGTACTGAGGTGACTGTCCCACTTTAAACTGGTTTCCAGAAAGCAGTCCTAGCTGCCCTGCGTCCCCGTCTGACCCCTCTGCTCACAACCTGGCTTATCTCTCCTCCCTGCAGTCCCAAGGGCTCACTGGCTCTGCTATGCGGAGGCAGGAACTTCCGGCCACCTCTGTGGGGACAGCAGTGGACTTCCCGCTGGCCTCCCGGAAAGCTTGCTCTTTTCCTTGCCCCTGCGCTCCCACCTCTCTGCATTATCCAGTCACAGGACAGCTTCAGACAGCTTAACTAGTCCAAGGCCACTTTCGTAACCACAGGGAGAACAGGGAATAAACAGCTGCAGATGTGGAGTAGCCTGGGAAAAGATGAAAAGTCATACTGGTGCCAGGTGTGGGTCTGAAAGCCCCTGCATCAATCCAAAAGGTGGATGCTGCCATCCTCGGCCACGGGATGATAGACCCCGGGCTCAGGGAGGTTAGGTGGCCCCATGTTGGAGGATCAATAAACGACAGAGCAGGGATCAAACCCAGGCGAAATGTGAAACTATTGAGTGGTGACTTTGGCTTAGCCTTGTAAGATAGCTGTACATCTCTAGAGAAGGTGCAGGATACTCAATATGTTTTATTGTCATTTGCATCTCTAACTTCACTTGGAAGATAGGATTCTTCACCAAAAACTTCCTAGAAAGGATTGTGAGCAGAGGATTGTTTCCTAATAGTAGTACACATTTCTTTTTCTTTTTTTCCTGATGAGGGCAATCATTTTTTTTTTATTTTTCTCATTAAGTTTGTTGGTACATATTAGGTATAAAATACAGTTACATTCATCAGTGGGATCTTGTACCATTACATGAGTATCTTGGTTCTTATTTTTTTTCCCCTTCCCCTGCCCTCCCCTCACCCCCTCCACCCTTCCCTATGTGCAAAGACTTTGTTTCCATTTTTTCCCTTTTCTCATATTTTTTCTTTTTCCTTTTTTCCTTTCCCCTACCCCTCCCACTTCGCCTGCTCCTTCAGACCTTTCCTTCCTGTTACACAATATCAATTATACATTTTTAAAATTACAATATCAAGATCTAGGAGACATTACCAAAGATTTTACAGAATTTAAAAGGATATAGAAAGCATATTACAAAAATCTTTTTGGAAATAAATTTGACAACTACTAAGAAGTACCTTGGAAGACAAATTAATGAAACTAACTCTGGAGGAAATACAAAATATGAATAGCACCTATTAAAGAAAGTATATTCCTAGCTTGAAAACCTACCTATATGACAACAGCAGGCTCATATACATTTTAACTGATAAATTATATAAAACATTTAAAGCAGAAAAAAACAGGAACACTTCTCCCTTCATTTTAGGAACTCAACATTGTGCTAATCCTAAAACTGGATAAAGATAAAAGAAGAAAAAAGTATGAACATAGATAGAAATTTGTTTAACAAAACAAAATCTTAGAAGTCAGATCTGCCAGTATGTAGAAAGTAGTTTTGTTATAGGGATGGCAGTGTTGGTTCAGCATTGGAAGATACACCCCCCCAAGTCATCATTTTAACAGAGGAAAGGAAAAAGCCATATGATCCTGTCACTAGTTGGAGAAAAAGTATTGGACTAAATTCTACAGCTGTTCATGGTATAAGCTATCAGGAGACTAGAAGTAGAACAGAACCTTCTCAACAGATTAAAGACATGTACTCCATACTTCCAGCGAGAACACCTTATATAAATGGAGAAGATACAATGCTTTCTCCTTAAGGTGGGGAACAAGGGCAAATATGCTTACTCTTTATCTGTCCATTAAACTTTGAAACCTAGACCCAACCAAAATAGTCTGGCAATAAAATGACACAATTAGGATAGGATTGGCAAGGTAGAAGCAAAATCTTTATATGTAGATGAAATGATCATCTACAGAGAAAATATTAAGAAATCTCTAAGAGCCCCTAGAACTTGTATTTGAATTTAGCAGGATTAGAAAACACAAGGTATATATAAAAATTCAGGTCTGGGTATACCTGCTGTAAATGAAGAATTGGATATTGAAATTTAAAAGTTATGTAGAAGTACAAAGGACCTAGAAAAGTTAAAAAAACAAAACAAAACAAAAATAACTGTTGGAAAACATTTAGAACCTAATTTTAAGACTTCTTCTAAAGCTACAGTAATCAAGGCAGTGTTGGTATAAAGAAAGACATATAGATCATTGGAATAAAACAGAGAATCTAGAAATAGAACCACACATATATGGTCCACTGAGTTTTGAAAGATTATTTAACATTAGCATTTTATAGAATATAAACTCAATTCAAGAGCTGAGGAAGAGATAGTGTTTTCAGCAAATGGCACTAGAACACCTGGTATCTGTATATAAAAAATTAACCTCAACCCTTTATTTCCATACATGAAAACAACTTGAAGGGATCTATGAACCTAAATATGAAAGCCTAAAAATATAAAACTTTAAGAAGAAATTATAAGGGATAATGTTTATGAATTCAGGGTAGGCGAGAACTACCTACGATACAAAAGACATGATGTATAAAAGAAAAAAATTGATAAATGAGATTCCATCAAAATTTAGAACTTTAAATGACATCATTAAAATGCAAAGTAGTCCTTAAACAGACCATATTTACAATGCATATAACCTATGACCAGAATATATAAAGAATTCTTAGAGTTCATTAATAGACAACCCAATTAAAAAGTAGACATAAGAAGATGATAAATAGCCAGTACAGCACAAGGAAAGGTGTGCAACTCTAGAATCAGAAAAATTCTAATCAGTACAATAACAAAATTGAATTATACACTCATTAGGGAGATGAAGTTAAAAGTTTTAAAAGCCTTGTCATGACTTTTTCTTTTTGTTGGATTCTCCCCCTTTGCGTTTAATTTGTCACACCCAATGGATTCATTCTGCTGGGTTTCCTGGGGTTGTGATCCTCATTGTCTTTTCCTAGGGTATTGTCTAAAATTTTTTGGAGTGCCAGTTTGATATTCATGAAGTTCCTGAGGTGCTCTTCATCATGAAAGTATCTTATTTCTCCATCAATTTTGAAAGATAGTTTTGCAGGGTACATCAATCTGGGTTGGAGGCTGTTTTCCTTTAGGGCTTGAAATACATCACTCCAAGCTCTTCTTGCCTTGCGGGTTTGCACTGAGAAGTCTGCTGTGATTCTGATGGGCTTTCCTTTGTATGTGATTTGTTTCTTTTCTCTCACTGCTTGTAGAATTTTGTTCTTCTGTTGGATTTCTGGAATCCTAACTATTATATGCCTACGTGTAGATTTTTTTTGATCAAGGCTATTTGGAGTCCTGTATTCGTCACTTATCTGTATGTGAAGTTCTTTTCCCCTGCTTGGGAAGTTTTCTGCCATCACTTCTGTGAAGAGTTTTTTTATGTCATCTGCACTCTCTCCCCTTTCTTCATTGAGTCCAATCAGTCTTATGTTATTCTTCTTTGCATCATCTAGCAGCTGCTGGATTGATTTCTCGTGTTCCTTTACAATTTTAAAGCAATTTTTATTTTCCTGGTCACTAATTGCAATCTTTTCTTCTATATCTGAAATTCTATCTTCACATTGGTTCATTCTGCTGCACAGACTTTCAATGGAGTTTTTAATCTCCTGGAAATCTGTTGCATCTGTTTTATGGATTCCATTTGTTTCCTATGTTGGGATTCCATCATGTTCCTCAGATCCTCTTTTTTTTTTTTCTGTGTCCTCTCTAGATTTATTAATCATGTCTTGCACCATGAGCAAAATCTTTGCTGTTATCTGAGTAATTATTTCTGATTTCATTTTTCCCAGATCCTCTTTTGTTGCCAGTTCAGGGAGTCCAGGTAGTTGAGTATCAGAGTGTTCCATCTCGTTTCCCTTTGGGGTTGCTGTAGGTGATCCAGAAGTCTGTTTTTGAGGCTTGTTTACATGTCTTCTCATTTCTATGGGGGTGGTGCTTCTGGTGCCATGTGGCTCCCCTTCTCTGCCCTAGGAGCTTGGGATGGCCGCTCATTAGTACACATTTCTAATACAGTGAGGGCTGTTTGGGTCTCCTTCTCAAGTTTGTGGGATTAGAATGCTTGTATGCAATGATAGCTGTTGCTATTTGCAGAGTTAGGGGTCCCAAGCCTGCTCTAAGGACAGCTTTTCAGTGTGATTTTTTTTTTCAATTTTTATTTTTATTAGTCTATATTTGCAGTACAGAATATTATATTCCTTGTGTGGAGTTGGTATGTGCACATAACACATCTCAGTTCCTTTTCTCATCCCCTCCTCCTCTCCCTCCTCCATCTCTCGGCCCCCTTCCCATTTGAGAAAGATCTAGCTCCCAGTTTCCTATTATCTGTCTTTTACTTTGCTCTTTATTTATACTTTGCATTTCTTGTATAAGAGCAACCATGTGATACTTAAGTTTGTGTGTCTGATTTATTTCACTTAACATTATGGTTTCCAGGTGCATCTGTTTTCCTACAAATGACTCACGTTTATCCTTTGTGGAAGAGTGGGGTCCAGGCTTAATGTCCTTATTGAGCACCCGGGTCATATTTGATGGATAGCCACAGCAGCCTGGGTAATTTGCAGATGAGTCCTTCCTGCTTCCCACCCACGCTGGGCTGTAGCTTGAGCTCTGCTGGTCCTTGCACTGATAGAGAGCATAGTTTCCAGCATGGGGAGCTAGGAGCTCCAGGTCTGTCAGGCTGTGAGCCTGGAAAGTAATTGGAGCCACAGCCTCTGTTGAACTTGCAGTGCTAGGCTGAATGGGAAGTTAAGACCCAACTGCTAACAGGCGCTGAGAGAGCATCAGCTCCCGAGGTGCAGGGAAGCCTGTGCAGGAGATCGATGTGGCAGAAATTCTCCCACCATCCTTTCTCACCGAGTCTAGGTAATGGGAGGGACATCCCCAGAGTGCACTATTAATTTTACATGGAGGCTTGGGGGTGAGACCGGTGAAGCCAACAGCCACTCTTTCAAAGTGAGGCTATTGACTGTCCCCTTCTTCTGGAGGAGAAATCTTTTCTTTAAAAAAATTCCACTTGGAAATTCAATCTTGAACAGAGTGAGCAAACAACAGGTGCCTGCGGCTGCTCTGCGTGGCCTGGCAGGTTGGAGGCCCCTGCTGAGGTGTGCATGCTGCTGTACCCAGCTTCTCTTCCACAGCCTCCGTGCAGCTTCCTGCGGCACACAATTGAGGGGCTTTGGATAGCCCAGGGCCCACCCCAACCAATGCACTTCCTGACATGTGTGTCAGTCCGTAGTATTATATTCCTTTGGTGAGCTGGTATGCGCACACAGCACATCACAATTCCGTTTTTCGGCCCCTTCCATCCCTGCTCCCTCCAGCTCTTGGTTCTCTTCCCAGCTTTTCATCCTCAGTGGGAAACAGTGGAGACAAGGCCTGGACAGACCGTCCAAGAGCCCCCATGGCTTCAGAGAACCCACTCCTGAGCACACCCTTTTGTGGCTCTTTCTCTCTCTCCATTTTCATGGCCTTTCACCATGTTTCCTAACATTACCTTAGTCCCTCCCTCAGAGCCCAGATTTGGGGAAGTCGGACAGAGAGCAGAGGTGCTCTGGTGTGCAAAGGTGGGGCCAGTGCTAGACCACTTGGCCCTAGTCCCGCTCCTCATGCACTTTGTCCCCGAAACTCCAGTGGAGCCCCAGGTATGCTACTCATGAGCTATCCATCCCTTTTCTAAAACTGAAAATACCCAGGCTGAATCAGTGTCTCCCCTCAAGTCCTGTACTTTGTTTTGCTTTCCTCATCTTTGACAATGACCTCACCACTGCCCCAGTTCCCACCACCTATGTATGACCCTATACTTCTCATGTCCATCAGCTTAACTCCTGTTAATCATCCCTGCCTCCCCTATGCAATTAGTCATATGTGCTCCCAATTCTACCATCTGAGTACTTCTTGGGCACATCTTCTCCTAACTACCTGCACTGCCATGCCTGCTTGAGAACATATCTGTGCTAGGCAACATGGCTGCCTGAAGTCCTCTGTGAGAGAGGCTATTGGGACTACAGGCAAACTACTTCATAGCTGCTAAATCCATCCATTTCCCCATGTGCAGTGAGTCCTGTGGCCAGAAGTGCACAACTTCTGCAGAGAGTGACCTGTGGATTATGAGAACCATCTTAGCCAAAGACACTGGGAGTTGATGCTTCCTATTTGTTAAGAGCTTCTGTTGACTGACAGATGCAGAGAACAAATGATGTCCAGTTCCCTGCCTCAAAGTGGACAAGGTGTGCCTCAGGTCAAGAGTATTCCTCATGTGGGTCTAAATCCTTGCTGCGTTTCCATCTCGTACCGTACCCTTCTTTCCTCAGTCCCACACTTACCTGTTTTCCCCAGAGAGCAGATCTGCAGTAAATGACGTGCATTGTCTTAGCCTCTGCTTCCAGGTTCCCAAACTAAGCATATTGAGTTAGGCTACAGGAATCCATTAGCAAAATCCAGCCACTAGGATTCAATGCTCAGGAAATTCTTCCAGGCAATCTCATCTATTGGTTGCTTTCAACCTTGTTTGGGGGGTTGAGTTTTCATTTCTGCTGCCTTATTCCTGACTTTTGACCTTCTCCCTGGCCCTTTTGGATCAATAGCCTTATTGGACCATAACATTTTATGGTTAAACTTTGTTAAGAATTCTTGTACCCATTTTCAAGAGGAATGTTGCTCTTTAGCTTTCTTTTCTTAAAAAGTCTTTGTTTGGTTTTGGTATTGGAATAAACCTGGCCTCATAGAATGAGGTGGTAAGTAATGTGGAATTGGTTTAAACTCTTCCCTACATATTTAGTTGAACTTGCCAATAAAGCCACTTGAGCCTGCAGTTACCTTTCTTCTCTTTTGTTCTTTCCTTCTTGCCTCTCCTCCATGTTCCATGGTAAATCCTGCCCACTCAGCACTCTGATTAGATTGGACCTTCAAGGTTGAATTTTCTTTGCCTCTGGATATCACTTATCCCCCTTCCAGCAAAATAAGGACATTCTCTCTTCCACTCCTACAGTGGTCCATGCATGGGTTACATGGAAATCACTGTGTGGTTGCAAGTGCTTTGTAAACAATGGTGTACACATAGTGCCTGCCTCTCTGGATTCCCAAGCCCCTCTCAAGGCTGCTGTCCTGAGGCCTTCGATAGCTAGATTTGGAGATGCCAGTGGAGTACGAGTGTTGCCAAGGCAACACTGTGCACCCCAGTTCTGGGCACACTGGCTTCAAACATAGCTGACATGGGTTTGAGATCTGGGCCCAGGAAACCCAGGGCTACCACCATCACTGCTTGTTGGAGAAATTCACCAGAGAATGTGCCAGCTTGTCTTCCTCCAGTATCAAGAAATATGCAGACTAGCCCCTGATTTGTGTGTCAAGCTTGGTCTTGCTGGAGAAGGCAGTGGAGTAGTGATGACTTGTTCTGACTGTTTGAGTGGTCTGCAGGTTTCTTGGGAGAGAGGGGAAGCACTTCTATAAAAGATGGCCAAAAGCCACATGCTTAGGAAGGAAGAAACATCAGAGAATACTGGGAAAGTTCTTTAAATCTCAATGTCTTCTTCTACAGAGGAGAGAAATAATTTCTAGACCAGAGAACTGTTGCAAGGACTGATTGAGATATCACATATATTGTAAATGACCAGCACCATGCCCATAAATGTTTCAAATGTATGGACTCTCCTTGTCCTTTAATGTTTAAATAAAAATGTCCCAACCTTCCTTTGCATGTAGAGTGGAAAATTCAATGCACCCTAACCCTGTCTACCTGCAGGAATTCCAGCAGAACACCCACAGCTCCTGATTGCCACTTCCTCGTTTCCCCGCTATACCTGACATCCTATTTCATCTAGTCCTCTCCATATTTGATTGTTTTTTCTTTCTCAGTTGAAGAGGAACCCTTGGCATTTTGCTTCATTTCCCTAGACTTCTCCACGTAAGACATTTTTGTGCAGCAGTCTTGCAAACAATGCAGACTTTACAATAACAACAGGTTTTATAAAGCTGAAGGTCTCTCACCTTGATGTCCATTGCAATGGGAAGTATATTCTGCTCCCTCTACTCTGGACTTGGGGGAAAGTCATGCTCTGCCTATGCTCTGTCCTGCCACAATAAAGGCACAGTTGCCTCCCTAACTTCCTCTAGCACAATTGCAAATAAGCATCATGAAGGCCCAGAACCTTGGAAAAACTTACACACTGCATAAGATTCTACTATTTGAGGTCCCTAAATGTTCCTTTGTCCTGGTCTGCTCCTGTGTGGTCCAGTGTAGCTTTCCACACACAAGGGGAGAGACTTAGCTTTCTCCAGCACTTGGATTACAGTTGAAGCTGGGTCTTTTTGCTAGAGGACAGCAGGAAGGTTTTCTTTACCTTGGTCTAGGACCTTCCACTGAAGTATAGCATTTCGTGCCCGTGGTGAAACACTTCCTAGCATGGCCTGTAGTAGAAAGATCCATTCCCTTCTGAAGAAGCATCTCCTTCTCCCATGGCAGTGTGGTCCAGCCCTATGCAGGACAGACAAGATATCCCACACGGATGTGGTTGTCAAAGTCTGGTTGTACAGTTCTGTGCAGTCTTACCCCTGGTTACCTTTCCACTCAAATGTGAAGCAATCTGCTAGTGCCAAGGTCATTGCTACCAATTATAACATTGCTGATTTTTGTAATGATGATGTTGATGATGGATTTTACCTGATGTTGACATTTATACTTTTTTTTTCCTTCCCAACATCTAGCCTCTCAATTCCAGAATGCTGTGAGGCCTGCTATGGCTCTGTTATAATGCTCTGGGACTTATTTTTCACATTTACAAACTGAAAGTATTAAAATATAGATATTTTAAAGTCCCCAGCTGTATTAGCATCTGTACTTCCAAGTTTAACCTGTATGTACCTTAAATTTTACCTATTTAAAGAGGGGAAATTTCCACTCTTTCTTGGTGACTAAGAGTCCTGTTATTCCCTTGATTGATATAATAAACTCTGCAGGCATACAGCAAATATATAAACATCAAACAAATATATATTTCTAATGAATTATTTACATTGTGTATCAGCATTGGTGCCAGTGGTTTTGTTGAAATGGAATTACAAGTAAAAATCAGTGCTGGGTGAAGGGAATAGACTCTTGCTTCACTTCCAGTTGGTGGCAAAGATTGCTGGGAAAAGTGCAGATTTTAAGGACTTCTACATGAAGGGGGGCTGATGCGGGGAGGCCCAAAGACATTCTGGAAAGGAAAGATAAGAAAATCTTCCAGTCATAGGATGTGGAATAAGAGACAAGTCAAAATGAAGGAAAAAGAAATGCTGGGTTTTGTTTAGCTGGATGGCCTCTGAGCAAAGACGAAGCCCAGGACTTCTCCCTACACCTATGGGCCAATTCTCACAGTGCCCAGGAGTATTATGAAAGTCATTCAGGAAGAGAATAGGAAGCAGCATGGAAATCATAGCCACAACAGAAAAGCATAGCCAATATTTAATGAATGTTGACAACGTGGCAGGTGTTAGACGGAGTGCTTCGTATCATGACCTTGTTTAATCATCCTGACATGTGGAGGTCAGCGGTAGCACTGTCACCTGCCCTCTAAATGCAAAGACCCATCTACACATCCATGTAGCTGCAGGCTACGGTGTGCCCAGGCCTGCAACTACTGAATGTTGGATCTGAGATTCAAATGAAGGTCTGTCCAACTCTAAAGTGCCACACTAAGTCTGGTGTACTGAGTAAAATAAATAAATAAAAATAAATGAACAAAACATATATCTAGAAACGACCTAAGTTCTGAAGATATATTGATTAAGCAAACTCTTCAACTGGAAGGACCGTAGGTCATAACCATGAAATGTTCTCTTTTTTAGAACATAGAGTATTTAAACCTTGGAGAATTTCTAGAGAGTCAAACAATTTTCTCAAACATTGACTGTTTCCTGTTCTGACTTATAATTATTAGTGGAATAACATTGTCCCTGGTAGCTAAACCTTTTGCATCATCTCCGTTTGAAGAAATGTTAGTGTGGAGGCGTGGTCTTTGGAAGAGGGAAGTCTGTCTTCCTATATTTCCTCCCTCCCTCCCCTGGCTCCTTTCCTCTTTTTCTCATGTCTCTTTCTCTCTCTCTCTCTTCCTTCCTTCCTTCCTCTTTCTTTCTTTCCTTCTTCTTCCTCTCTACCCCTTCCTTCCTCTGCCCTCAGCGCCCTTCTGTCCCCTATCCCTTCCTCCCATGCCAATCTAAATAAGGCTCTCCATTTTCCTTTCGTGTTCCAAAAAGTTTTGCTTTTCAAACGATATAACACCTCTAAGATTTTATTCCAAAAGATATTAAAATACAAGTTTCAAGCAACAAAATTTGATAAAATTTCTCATGAAGTTGTCATTGATAATTGAGCATTTTCAAAGGGCCATATCAGTGCTTAGCACATATTCTTTTTCAGAGCTGGGGAGCTAATGCAGGGCCTTGGGAATGGAAGACAAGTGTTCTACCTCTAAGTGCCATCCCTAGGCTGAATGTACATTATCTACGACTCCTTGGGGTGTAGATATTATTACTGCCCCCAGTTTAAGTGCTAGTTTTACTTGGAGACTTGGAGAGAATAAGTCACTTGCTCCAGGTCACATAGCTAGTATGTGGTGGGAACAAGATGGAGCCTGAGCACCCGATCCAGAGACTGTATGATCATGTCCCTGTGTGGCATGGCCCCCAGAAGGGAGCGTGGTCAGCCACATCTGGTCTGAGGACTTCCCTTTCATAGGGACAGGAAATGCTGGGTAAGTAACTCAGTTTGCCCTACTTTCTCTCTGCCATAGCAGGCTTAGCAGAATTCAGTGTTCAAACTCCTCTTCTAAGGGCTTGTGCCTGACATATGTTCAACAGTATTCTCTATCTATTGTGTGCTTGGTACTGGAGAATACAGAGTCCTTATCTTTAAATAGTGCCCAGTACATGATGATTTTCTTATGTTTTATAGCACAGTGGTTTCTAAATGCTGATCCACCACAGAGTTCAACAGCATCACCTACTGAGCTTCTCAGTTCATTCTCTTTTGTTGAGAATTTGTAGCACAAAAGTGATTAGTGGACTCTGAAACCTGACTGCCCCCATTTAGATTCTCTACGTCTCATCATTAAGGATATAACAATTCCTAACTATGTAGTTAAAATGAAGATTTAGAGAGATAACATTATACATATGATATCGAGAAGAAGGACATACCATACACAAGTTCTATAAAGTACTAGTTATACCATTATTAAAAGTTTAAATCATAAAACTCCACTCAGATGGATTGGATGAGAATCACTGAAACTGGAGCCCAGGTTCCTGTTTTCAGACCTTCCGAGTGGTTTTACTTCTAGGTTGATTTTAGACCCCTGATATAGAATGCCCAGCAAACAAAAACAGAAAACAAAACAAACAACAACAACAACAAACGTTACATGAGAGTCTTTACCCTAGGTCTCTTCTCCCTTTTTGAGCCAAATTGCTTTTATGGCTGTATGTTCTGCTGGAAATTGCACTTCTTCCAAACATCTTTTTCTGTTTCTTGTCTGGGCTCTATTGAGGCCCCCTCAAGATTTGATACTGACTGAAACTACTGCTCAGAAGCCAGCAGCTGAGAGAGTCTTCCCCGCAGCGTGGGATCCAACTTCCCTGGCTGGTGGAAGTTTGGCTGGCCCTCTGTGGTTATAAATCCTTTAGTGTAGGCTACATCCACAGGGTTACATACAGTCAGAGCTCAATTTTGTCAAGTTTGTAATGACCAAGACACATAGTTCAGGCAGGTGTTCTGATTATATGTGCTGCAATCATTTATGAGGGCTCCATTCAGCTGGTGTAAGTACTTCTCTTAATAACTGTCATGATAAACAAGTAGCTAGTAGATTTTTTTATGAATCTTAAGACTATAAAATGAATGGAAAAAATATCACTTATTTTATACAATACCATGTATTTTAGTTTACATGTCTCATATATCTCAGATTCACAGTCACTATCATTAATTCAGTATAAGATATTGAACACACAGCCAAAGTAAGACAAACAGAATCAGGAGAGGATTCTAAGAATAAAGTAAGGAGATTGAACATGCTTGCTAGTAGCTACGCACCTAATAACTCCTAGGTGAAAGACAGTTAGCTTGGGTGATACACACTGGGGTGGATTCCTTGCCAACAAAAGTCCTCCTAAAGCTGTCTAGAAGTTGTTCCTTTCTGTCCAACCATTGATTCTGGCCCTGATTTATTGAGGGAGTGGATGCAAGGGAGTTTTGAATTGAAGCTGCAGATAAGGAGCATCTAGATGTGCTTATGCCCTTGGCCAGTTTTGTGCTGCTGGTGGATTAGAGTGAACCGGCAGGGAGTGAGATGCACCGATGCGAGATGGCAGAAGGGAAAGAGCTCGTGGTATTTGAGGCCCTCTTTTAATGGTCCCAGCCTAACCCTAACTTGGTGTCTGTGCAAGAAGTGATTGCTTTCTTTTTTGATTATATCAATGTGATTTGGTTTCATCGGAAGCCATAGAATTTGGAGTTGGTGCAGTGGAATTAAAGTTAGAGTTAAGGTCCTTCCAAACTACTTTCTCCTATTAATAGAGGTGTATAAAGATACATTTTGGGAGGTTCTGCACAGTGTCTCATCAGTGACTCACAGCAAAGTAGAGGTTAACTAATATCCCAAACATTTTTCAAATAAATGATTGTCAAATTATAGTTATGCCTTTTTGCAATGTGCTTTTATTTCTTCCAACTACATGCAAGATTTTATCTTTCTTTCTTTTTTTTTTTTTTTGGTACCGGGGATTGAACTTGGGTCCTTGCGCTTGTGCAGCATGTGACAAAACCACTGAGCTAAATCCTCAGCTCTATCTTTATCTTTCTTAAACTCTATCTTGTTGGTTAGGGTCCAGTAGTCTCACTCATGAAAGGTTTGAGCGTTGATTTTCATCATCCGTCATCCCTTTAGAGTTTGCGACATCTGGACATATATGTATATACGTGATATCTTCATTTGCACATACATGTTTTACATATTTAAAATGCTGAAAAACTTCCTGAGCTTTTTTGACCTTGCAATTTCCCTTTTATGCATATAATGTCTTCTCACATCTACATAAAGAAATATGCTGAAGGACAGCTGTTGCAGAATTTTTATAGTAAGAATTGAGAATAACCACAATATCCATAGTAGGTAAATGGATGAACTCCATGCAGTATACTCATACAATAACATTACTACTGCAGTTAGAAGAAATGAATTAGAATGCTAATGATTAATCTTTAAAAATATTAATAAAAGAAGCAATGTGCAGAGTGATACTTGTACCCTACAATATGATATTGTGACAAAATGTTATTGACAGAATGTTAAAAATGGACAATTCATCTTGGTAAGAACATGAGTGATTATTAAATTGTACCTAGTTTCTGTATTTTTGAAGTGTCTCATTGCACTATCTGTGATTCCCAGTATAATTTGTTGCACATAAATTATATGAGGGAATTTAAAAAATATAATTTTATTTTATTGTAATAAGAGCTACGTGCAATGTATCATCTTTTAAAATAAAAATTATTTTAATATATCAGCAGATATTAATAAAATAAAAATCACTCTTCTATGAAAGAGTACAATAAAATTTCATAACAAAATAATTAGAGAATAAGAATAGCTAATAGACTATTTATCATGATCTTAAAAGAATGGCCAAAATGTTGCTCTGAGTACTCAATCCTCTTGATAATTTTTCAAGTGTGCAGTGCAATATTGTTAACCCTAAGCACAACCTTATACAGCAGATTTCTAGAAGTTATTCATCTTGTGTGAGTGAAACTTTGTATTTGTTCAACTGCAACTCTACATTTCCTCTCCTAAAAGATCCTGAAAACCACAAATCTACATTCTGCATCTATGAGTTTTACTATTTTTGGTTCCCTGTAAAGGTGGGATCATGCAATATTTGTCTTGTGAATAGCTACTTTCACTTTACATATTGTCCTCAAAAGTCATCCATATTATTACAAGGTCAGAATTTCATTCTTTCAAAGGCTGAATAGTGTTTTAAAAAAAAAATATATATATATACGATATTTATTATATGTGGGTACATACACACATTTTCTTTATCCAATCATGCATTTGACAGACAATTAAATTGTTTCTATATTTCAGCTATTGTGAATAATGCTGTGATGAGCATGAGAAGACAGATATCTTGAGATCCTGATTTTAAATTCTTTTAAATAAATAGAAGTGGTATTTTTAGGTTATATGAAGCTCCATTTTTAATATTCTGAGAAACTTCTATACCATTTCGTATAATGGCTGTATCACTTCACATTCCCATCAGTGGGTGTACAAAAGCTCTAATTTTTCTGCATCTTTACATTTATTGTCCTTTGTGTTTTAAATAATTGTCATCCTACCCACTGTGAGATAATATTCATTGTGATTTTGATATGCATGCTTCTGATGATTAGTGATGTTTACCATGATTTCACACAGCCATTGGCCATTTGTACTTTTTTTTTCTAATTCCAAAATATAGTATTTGGTACTCCAATAACAACATCCATCACTGGATTGACCTGTTTAATAAACTTATCAAGAAAGTGTATTTGGAGTGGTATGGAAAATTCAGCAGAGACTGGCTAGATGCTCCCTGATGCCATTCTTCTTCGGCATAGAGGGTGATTTTATTTTCCAATAATCCTTGCAGTGGGGTCTGGGCCATGTGATTGGATTCTGGTTTACAGAAAGTGGACAGAGGGGATGTAAGCTACTTCCAGGTTTGGTCACCAAACTCCCTGCCTGAGCCTCCGAACTCTTTGCTCCCTTGCATGGCAGCTGTGGGAGCTGAGGCGTGAGAAGAGTTACCTACCAGTCAGCAGGCAGCCATCTTGGCAGCCATCTTGGGGAGCAGCCCTGTGTGTCCCAGACTGAAGTTGATGATGAGAAACACTCATTAGTGTTGTTTTACTGAGAACGGGGAGATTGTTTTTCACAGTTAATGCTGCATATCCTTTTGGATACTAGCTCCTTTACAAAGAGTTATTTACTGAATGAATATTATTAAAATATTAAAAAAATAAAGACATAACACTCCACTATCCTGTCAGTGTTTAACATTTTCCCCTTCCATTATAGTCCATAGGCATAGTCTAAAATAGTCACAATTAGCTTGATGCAACATAATCTGAAATAACATTCCACAGGGACAGATTTTCTAATAATTTTTCTTCTTTTGCAGGTTATTTTAAGACACATTCTTTTTTTTTTTTTTTTTGGTACTGGGGATAGAACTTGGGACCTTGCACTGGCGAGGCAGGTGGCCGGACCACTGAGCTAAATCCCCGGCTTAAGATACATTCTTGAAGTATAAATCTATTAAATATTTTGAAAATAATTATATTGATTTACAATACCATCAACATATTTCCCGCATTATTATGAATATTACCTTTTAATAATTTTATTTTTGACATGAAAATTGTTGTACTTTCTACATATAAAATATTATGATTGAAAACCTCAGATAGTACATAAGTTGTATGGAAGAAAGCTAAAATAATCCCATTGCCACTTACTAGTAATCTCTAGTATATTTTGGTGTGAGATCCTCAGGTACCTGTGTGTTTGCTCCCACACTCTTGAACACACACAAAGAATTTAATTCTAAATGCTCTTCTTATAACCTACTTTGGCGATGAATTATGGATGTTTTCATGACAACAAACATAAGTCTATGCTGTTGCTTTAAATATGAACTGTTCAGTTGAGAAGCCTCTAGTCAATTGGCTATTTTAAGTAGGTTTAAATTATTGAAAATTAAATCAAGTTGAATAACATTAATAACTTCTGTTTTCTCACAGCCACCTGTGACTACAGGCTACTGTACCTTACAGTGCACATACAGAATTTCCTTTAGTGCGGGAAGCCTATTGGCCAAGCTGTTAAGAAGTTATAAAGGTTTGTACACTTCTCTTCAGCAGATCCTCTATTCTTGGCTATACTGCAATAAATAACTTTGTATCACGCTTTCCAGATTCCACAGTGGGGCTGAACTCCAACACTGCAACTAGGGTTCTGATTCAGCTCCTGCTACAATTATTTCCTAAATTTCTCTCTTTGCTTGTGCTACCTTGCTATGAATCTCATTTATATGTTTTGTTAATTCATGTTTTAACTGTAGTTTCACAGATCTATTTTATCTTTACTATCTAGGTAGGTAAAGAAAATACTGTCTAAAGCTCTCTACTCTTTCTGGAAGTAAAATTCCTGAGAGATTATTTTCCTTTTCCTTTTCCTTCCATATCAGCCAGGCTGTCATGCTGCTCTAGCAAAGATCCTCAACTCAGTGGTTGGGTTTCATTTCTCACTCATGCTGTAGCAGTTGCTTCAGATTATCCTCGCTCTGGGATCAAGTTGATGGAGTAGCCGGTATCTGGGTGGTAACTGTGATCGAGGGAGAAAAAGCTTAGGGAATTCATGCACTAGCTCTTAAAGTTGATGCAAGAGACTCTCATTGTTTCAATGATCAAAACAAGTGACATCATTTTGTGTAGTTTTGAAGGAGGTGGGAAATACATGTGCCTGGGACAACAATCAGAAATACTTGGTGACAAGCATGAATGATGTGTCCAAAATTTATTTATCATTTATTATTGCAAAATTTTTGTTTAGGCATAATAAAATAATGATGATGATAATGATACCTAATGTTTATCATGTGTTGAACATTTTGGTAATTATTTGGCGTATTTATCTCATTTAATCTTATTGCCCTTCTTTTATAAATGAAACATTGGAAGGTTAATTACCTTGCTCAAGGTTGCATAGCTGGTAAACAGTAGATCTGGGGTTCTGATTCTACAGCCTGCATGCTTAAATGCTTCCTGTGCTATTTTGTGGTCTCTTACATCCATGCTGCTGTTGGTTTTTTTTTTTAATTTAATCTTTTTTGAATGAGGAATGTTCTATCTGGACTTATTTCTTCTCACTAAGTAATGCAAATAGGTAAGCTTCTTGCTATAGTTATTTGAGTGTACTGGGCCCTTTCCTCATAAAACGCAAGTGGAGATCTGGATGAAGTAACACCATATGAGCAAATAAGTCTTCATCGACCTAAGAAATGACAGCTGCCAGGTGTGCTAGTGCATACTTGTACTTCCAGCACTTAGAAGGCTGAGGCAGGTAGGTCTATTGCTACAAGTTCCAGGCCAGCCTGTGCTACATAGGGAGAACTTGTCTCAAAATTAGAAAGAAAAGAAAGAAAGAAAAGAAAAGAAAGAAAGAAAGAAAGAAGGAAAGAAAGAAAGAAAGAAAAAAAGAAAGAGAGTGAAGGAGATGGAAAGGCTCCATGACTTGGGTGCTTTGCATCATTTTTCTTTGCTGAATCAGCTGCAGAAATGTTGGCTGGGCTGGGGTGCATCTAGCCCTTTGTGGAGGGTCTTTCCAGTTCTGTGTTGAGCCCAAGGCTTAGGGCAAAGGAATAGTGTTAGAAATTCAGTTAAGAGAAAAACCCTTTGGCTGGGGGCCTTTCTTCTTGATGTGGCTGCAGATATAGTCTCCCAAACACTAGCCTTTCCTTCTGTGATGCTTACTTCATTAATTCCCACCTTTCCCAAGGGTGCCTTTCCTTCTAGGCCTTACAGAAACCCCCAAACCCTCTCTTCCCCATATTAATACTAGTGTCACATCACATGGTCAAATAACGGTGAATAGCTGAGATTTTCTCTTCCCCTCCTTGCCAAAAGGATTGTCCCCGGCCATAGGGGAGTGGACCCCAAGTCTGACCATCCTGGATCCTCTCTTGCACTGCTGCGCATGGACACGAACTTAGTCATAATTTCCTCTCTTCCTTCCCGCATTCACCATTGAGGAAAGGTAGTTACTCTGCACAGTCAGTACTAAAACTGCCAGAAGTGCCTCACTTGGTGGTTCCTATGTGGTTGGCATGGTCCCCTGGCTCACTGGTGGTGTTCATGCCCCACCCCACCTCCCTCCTCTGTAATTTCAGTCTTTTCCTGGAGGAGAGTGGAAAGTGAGTTTACTTTGTCATCCTTCCTGTAAGTCTGGCTTTTGTTTTTTCAAACTTTTAAAAAAACTTAGCAGATCTTAAAAAGTTGCCTAAATTTGCATTTCTTAATTACAAATCAGTTTGAACATTTTCCCAGACATTTGTTTCCTGTTTGTATTTTCTCCTGTGTACTCGTAAATCTTCTTGGTTTGAGACTTGGTCGCTTAGCTAGTGGAATCCTAGGGAGAGTTTCTAAAAATATATGCATGTATTTTGAGATCATTTAGGAATTGTTCTTTTCTGTCACTTTTGATGCAAATAGTTTCTTATTCAGCTACATCTCTTTTCATCTTATGTACATTATAGTGGCTTTTCTCTTATGTTATCACTTCTGGGAATGATTTTTTCCTAATCTGTTTACCTGTCAGGTGCCTGTCCCCTCTTCTAGCATCAGGGTGGGCAGTGTGAAGCCTGGTAACTCCTTCACCACTGCCTTCCCAGTACCTGGGCAGGGCTGGGTAATTTTTATTACATAAAATAGGCTTGATTGCTTCAAATCCTTCAAAGTGACCATCTCTGGTAGAAGTATTTAATCAGGGTCTTCTAAATTTATGTGATTAAAAACACATAAGGTTCTTTGGTTTAACTGGAGTGTATATATATATATATATGAAATGCTTTCCTTTCATGTTATTATCTTCACCCCATACATTATGTGATGTTTCCTTCTTCCAGTGTTTGTGGTTTTTGTTTCTGATATTTTTGGTTTTGTTCTGGGATGGGGTCTCACTGTCCTTCCCAGGCTGGCCTTGAACTTCTGATTCTCTCACCTCAGCCTCCTGAGTAGCAGGTACTACAGGCATGCACCACCATGATTGTCTCCTTCTTCCACATTTAAAGCATTTTAAAATCATATGCAAAATTATCATGTTTTATGGATTGATTTTCCTAACTTTGAAATAATTACCATCTGAGTTCCATTATTAATGCTAAACTGAAGTTTTACAATATTGCTCATAAGTTTAATTTTCCCTTATAGTTCTTTTAAGAGTAATCATTTAATAAGAATATTTATTCTTTCAAGTTAATTTTGGAATCATTTGATGGCCTTTACCATATTTCTTAAAAACCTGGAAGACAGATAATGGTAAATTCGGTTACAGATTGGCAGCAAGATTATCTGTTTGTCATTTTCAATATCCATCCTCTGCCTTATGAAACTCTTAGTAATATTTTCTCAGCTCTGATCATTTGAAGTCTTTTCCATTTTTCGAGATTCATTGGATGTTAGCGGTGGTAGCTCTGCAACTGCACCTGTTTCGTGAGTGTCCTGGAATGCAATTCTTTTTGTACTGTTGGTTAAAATTCATTAAATGAAAAGTGTTTTTTGTCTTGCTTTCTTTTGTTTCTCAATACTGGGTATTGAACCCAGGGCCTTTGCACTGAGCTAAATCCCTAATCCCTTTTTATTTTATTTTATTTTGAGACAGAGTCTCACTAACTCACTAAATTGCCTAGGTTGGGCTCACAATTGCAATGCTCCTGGCTCAATCTCCCAGAGTGCTGGGATTGTAGGTGTGTGCCACCATGTCTGGTCATGAAGTGCTTTTTAAACAATGTTTTCACTGATGTCTTCACTTGTGATTTTTTTTTTTACCCTGTATGTGTTTCATCTTTCTGATTTATCCTACCCTTCCTTCTTTTTTTCTTTCTTTCTTTCTCTCTTCCCTCTTTTTGTGGTACTGGGAATTGAACTCTGGGCCTTCATTCTGAGCTACATCCCCAGCACCACCACCCTATTTAAAATTTTAAGACAAGGTCTTGCTAAGTAGCTGAATTTCCCAGGCTAGGTTTAAACTTTTGATGCTTCTGCCTCAGCCTCCTCATCTTGTATATATAACTATGAAGCCACCCTTTAACTATCTGTATTCACTCAGTCAGAAGTGTGCTTATTCCATCCTTTGTGTTAGAATTTGGAGCAAAAAGACCATCGTCCCTGTCTTCATGCAGATTAAACTCTGAAATCTTCTTTTTTCTCTTAGTCTCAAAAATAGCTAGAAGAAGGGATGGAGAGGGATAAAGAGATTTTAGATTTCTAACCAGTACTATAGACTTTTTGGAGGCACATTTCAGATTTTTTTCCCAACTTCATCATTTTTCCACAGTTAACCATCAAAAGTGAGTAGCAATTTGTGGGCTAGATGAATGTCGGTGGACTCGGCCACTCCCAGATGTGTTTCACAGCCACAGACCTATGCAATGGTGTGGTCATGTCTGAGCCCCATAGGGCCTCACCAAGGGCCTCCATGAGACTTCCCCTAGTTGAGGAACCAGCAGTCTTGGCAGAAGTGCAAGCCTTTACATTCTTCTTAGCAGCAATGCAGGCGTATCCTGCCTCCCTGGGAGGTTTGAATTCCATCTTCAGGTTCAACTCTGCAGGACTTTCCCCATCTCTCCTCCAGTGTCACATTTTTTGCTCTCCTACTTCTCATCATCCATTCTTGGTTGCTTCCCAATGTATACTGCCCTACAACCTTCCCATTTCATTCTTCCCATTGGCCCACTTTAAAATCTATCACACTCTTGTATAGGGTAGGATGATCACTTCAGGTTCCATTTGCTTTCTTCTGTGACAGGTAGTTACATAAAAAGCAAATGTCATTAAATCTTCAACATGGAATTCCAAGGTCCCTAAAATGGGTCTTTGAGATTCATAATTCACATACATGGATTAAGTTAACTTCAAACACTGATCCCCCTCCTGGAATCTCTGAAAGCCTTGCAAATAGAATTTAGAAGAATCAAGTTGTTTATCATGGAAATTATAAAGTTGAGAGCTACAAATGTAGGCCAGGCTTGTGGCAGATATAGGAGTCAATAAAGTAAATTAGAAGAAAATATAAGGCGTATAAAAAGGACACCGTCTAGGGAGAGCCCAGTTGCATTAGATCTAATGAAAAGTCTGAGTCCTGCTGTAGTCAGGAGATGGATGACTTCAAGAGTGACTTGAACTTACTAAATCACCCTGCTCTTTGAGGTGATCCACAACCAAAATGATTAAGGTTGGTTTGATCAGTACATTCTCTTTCTGTAGCCAAACTACATTTGCCAATTCAACATTTTGGGGGGAAACATCTGCATTGTGCTAGACATGGTTCTGGGTTCTGAGGTCATAAGAGAGAAAGAAAGACCTAACTTTTAATGTTAGGAATCTTCAGGAAATATTTAAATACTGAGAAGCAGATAAATAATACAAGAGATAATGGTGATTGTGATACAGGAAGTGCAGGATGCTTAGCTCATGTAGAGGAGAACCGAGAAATCTAGATTGGGGCCTAACAGGTCCAAGGAGTGAAAGAATCATCAGCTGTCAACTGTGCAAGGAGATGAGTATGAGTGGTGGTCCTGACCGGGGGACGTGGGGACATAGATATCTTCTCTCAGCTTTGGGATTCTATTTCACCATAAGTAAGTTAAAGCCAAGATCCACTTACACTCCATGCCTCTTCTCAGCTCCATGCTGGAATTCTATTGCTCTACGCACTGGAATAGTGTAAGTCCCGTAGCCAACATTCTCTTCTCCTTGCAGTGCTCGTTGGGCATTGACAATATTGGCCCTGCATGGCTTCCTTTTCTGTCTGTTTTCATAATTGATCAACTTTCCCCTTTTCTTCTTCCCCAGTTCCAAGACTCATCTAACCTCAAAACTATGACAATATATTAAAGTAGTTTTCTGTAAATTTCTGTTGGCTTGGAAACCAAGCTGTCTCCATCAAGCATTTCTACGTCTGTGTGATCTGACCCATTGTTCTCATTTGCATCCTCACTCTCAGAGGCAGTGCAGTTTTCTGTTTCTAGGAGAACTCTTTTGTGGCTAAGCTCTCATGCTGCTAACTTACCGGCTCCTTTCTTTTGTGCTGACACAAAAGGGCACAACTTTCACTTGGAATCAAATGGATCTGTTGTCCAATAATGGATCCTGCTTAATTACAAAACATTCATGCTGTGTTTGTAATTATCTATCTGACATTGTACGTATATGATTTTCACAGTCAAAGGAAGTTGTCTCTGTCTTCCAAAAATTCCTCAACCTCTAGACTCCTGTTTACAACTAGCAGAGAATTCCTCAGAAGATAAATGTAAGTGTTGACACAGCTCCATGGTGTGCAATCTTGTAAATGAAGATAAAACATCAAAATCAAAGATCTTGAGGCCTATTATTCTCACATGGAAAGGGGAAAACTACCTTTTTGAGACAGTTGGCTCAATAATACTGCAGAAAAATCAGATTGTGCTGTAGATGACCTTTAGGGCCTGTCAAAACAAGTGGAGAAACTTTTTAATAATTGTCAGATATATTGACATCTTATGTGGTGAACTTTCTTGGGGAAATCAGGGGACAGTTTGCCATTATAAAGTTTCTGTTCTACTTCTGTCTTACTGTCACAACTTCTGATCACATATATTATTTCTCCTCTGTACCTTTTTTTAAAAAATGAAAATGCTTTAGAAAATGCCATCTTTGTGAGTTTTGGTTGATGTTTCGGGGTGTGTCATTTTTGTTAATCATCATATGGCTCTGTGTCATTACATCAGTAGTAAGAATTATGGACTAGAAAATTTTATGGAGTGATAATACTGATCACTCGTACAGAAGTGTTTAGACCGCTCTACTCTGCAGGGCTGTTTTTAGAAACTACTAAGTGTGAAGTTAGGAAACTTTCCCTAGCTCTCATTTTCTTGAGAAATAACTAGGTCCCACGGAGTTGCATGACCTTTGACCTCCAGTAGGAGGGAATGAAGAGGCTTTGGTGATGAACTCATCCAGAGGTTGCTGGCCAGTGTTTGTGTAATAGTTAGACAGGGCCTCAGACAGTATGGGTGCACAGAGAGGTACCTGGGAAATGTAATATACTTTAAATTACCAAGAAGTAATTTGATCTGAATAAGGCAACTTCCAAAGAGAGCTCATTATGTTTCACCAAAATGCAATTGCAAACTGTAATTGGATTTCTTTTTAAGATGAACAGCAAACTTAGGGAATCGGTGCATTTATCATTTTTGTCAATCCCTCTCTGGAATCTGAGTACTAGGGACGAAGGCGCATCATGTCAGCCCCTTGGGCATAGAGTATTCTGTAAATCGGATGGGACAAGACATTGCTGTTGCTCTTCTGCACACGGTGGGTGGGAATGTGAATAGAAGCAAAGCAGGGACCATTCAGGGGACAGTTTTAGAGAGTTAACCAGAGAGCAGTGCCTAGAGATCAGAGGTCGGAAAATAAAGTGGAGGAGGATAGCAACCGAGGTTGCTGCACTATCCCAGTCCCATGATGCTGGGGCTTGGGCCTGGGTCAGGACAGTGGGGTTGGAACAGAAGACACGCTTCAAGTAATCATCGAGACAGTTGCGCCCAGAACCCTGAATAGCCAGTTTCTGGTGTGCAGTGGAGATGACCCTGGCCTAAGCATCAGGAAGAAAGGGGTTCTAGGGTCAAGTTGAGGCTTTGTTTTCTATTTTATGAAGTAAAGAATTTGAACTGGGATGCTCTCTACCTCCTTTTCAGACCCAACATTTGAAGATACGATGGTTTTAGGGCCTTAAAACTTTCCCTCCATCCCCTGCAGAGAAGGCTCGTGTCGGGAAAGAAGCAAAGACCCAGTTCGTGTTCAGTGTCCTCCTGACTTTTCTCAGGGACCCAGGCACCCCAAGCATCCCTGCTGACTAAAGCCTTCAGCTTTGCAACCATATCACCTTTCTGGCCTCTCTCCAGAGTAAAGACCTGTCCTAGATGTTGATGGACTGAACCTCACGAACTGATTTATAGGGAAGGATAACCTATGCTGGCTAAAGCCTTTTCATCTCAGAGATGACACTATTCTGTCTTTTGACAAGCTCAGTTTTCCTAAGTATTCACATCTCATATTCCATGAGGCACATGAGCATGGAAGACGTCAGTGTACCCATTTGTCAGATGAATAGACTGAGGCTGGGGACAAGTAAGTAACTTGCACCACATCAGAGTCATTAAGTGGCAAAGATAGAAGGTAGGTGTTTTGACTCCACTATGTTAGCACAGTTATAGAAATTTTAAATCCCTGGCTGAGAATATCAAAGAAGCATTTCTGGGTCAGAGGCATTTGAAATCATTCAAAGATCACCATTTGGGCTGCTTTTCTATTCCCAAGGACTGTGCCTGCAGTCATCTTGCTTTGGATAGTTCTGACAATACTCTCCTTAGTAACCCTCAGCAATAATGATCATACTCACACTTTCTCCCCAACCATCCCCAAGAACACTTGGTGTGTTAATGTTGTTCATTAATCTTCACGACATGCCAGCCAGTGAAGCAGCTTGCAGGTCAGCTGTCCCCCTTGGCCGGCTGGGAAGCTGAAGCAGGCACAAGGGTGCAGAGCTGGCTCCAGGTGGGATCGGTCAGCAGTCGATCCCAAGAGCAGCCTTCTCACAGCTGAAGCTGAAGAGGCTGTTGCAATGGGGCTCTTGCTGTTCTCCTGAAAAGGTTACTGTTCCCTCACCAGAAAAGAAAATTGCCACTTGAAAGCCAAGATTTCCTCTGCTCAGTTATTTTTCAATGCTTTTGACTTGGCTATTTGTCTTCCTTTGGGATTCCCATACTTTTGTGACCGAGGTAGTTCAATGTTACCTTCTAAGAAAACATGCTTACTTTTCCTGCAGTTCACAACAGGCCCCTTTACCTTGCAGTGTCATCTCTGCCTTGCCTACTCTGAGACCGGAAAAAGGGTCTCTCAGGAATGTGTCCCATTGTTTTCTCCAGTGACCTGGGATGGGGTCTTCGCCGCACTTTTTCCCTTTGGGAGAGCATTTGTTTTCAGTGTTATATTTCAACATGCTCTCTCCCTCAGGGAAGAGGCTGAGTAATTTCATCTCTCTATGTTAGAAATTATGGCCATGTCCATGACCACGTGCTCCGACCAGGCTCTGTGCAGTCTCTGAGACTGGCCTGGTACAGCAATGACTGATTGCTGTGTGGTGAGGCTGCAGAGTTGCTCTCTGTGGTGGGGAGTCCGGTTACACAGGAGGAAAGGGAATGGGATTCCTGCAGGCTGACAGGAATGACTGTCACTGTGCTATTGGGTAATGTGGTTGCCTTTGACCTGGAGCCTGACCAGAGAATCCTGTTCCGGTTTACTTTAACACTGTATTTAAACCCCCTACAATAATGAGCCATCTTTCAAACATCACCAGGGAGTGGGTTATCAAAATACTACTACTCTGATGGTAAAAGTATCTTTAAAAGCTTACACCACTTCACTCAGCAAAAATAAAAAGGCTGAGCAAAGCCCACACCAAAACATTACCAAAATATCTACTGAGTTTCTTTTCAAGACCATTTTCTGTGACCTTTTAATTTTTTTGTGACCTTTAAAAGAAAAGCTTCCTGTAACACAGACAGCTATCTTTCCCCAGGTATGGGAAAGAGCCCATGGCATAATTTCACTGAATATTTGTTCAATAGACTTACCTTCTGTGACTTGATTACAATGCTGGCAGAGTTCTAGCAGTTTCTAGGGTAGGACGGCAAATACCTGCTACACAAGTTGCCAGCTATCATTCCAACTTCATGGCAGACATCACTAATGGATCCCATCACTCTTCCCCACTGAGCCTGTTCTCATTCACAGCCTTTTCGTCATGTCAGTAACATAGCCACAACCCTACTGTAGGACTTGGTTCTCCAGTTGAAAACTTGTTACCAACCTAGAGTTAGAAAAAACTGACTTGTCCTTCAATCCTCCAGAGTAAAACCAGAGGTACATGGAAGCCAACTGGGGGTGGTAGATGAGCCTGGCTGGTATTAATATAGTTCAGGCATTTCCCAAGAGACATGAGCTAATTTAAATTCTGAGACTATGACAGAATTATCTCCTAGGTTAGGGTACTTTAAAGTACTGCATCATTAATGAAAGAAATGCAATTTAAAACATCATTGCTTTACTTTTTGAATTAAAAGTTGGATAGTATCAAGAGTTTGGGGAAGATTTGTGGAGCCATGTTTTCACATATCTTAGAATAGCATAAACATGTCATATTTTTGGAGAGCAATTCTCTGAAAAAAATTAAGCATACATATTATTAGATTCAGTAGTTCTATTCCTACAGATATGCTTCCTCAAGTATTTAAAGATATGTGTTTTAAGAATAACTATTGTAACATTGATTTCAAAAATAAAAATAAGAAATCTATGTATCTGTCAAGAGAATACAGTGCATATTTTCAGAAGAATAGGGTATATATAATATGGTACCTGGCATTGTTTCTTTACAATTCTTCAGTTTCTTCCCATCCTTGCTCTGCTTCCTTGCTCCATTGAACTTATGCTTGGCCATAGAATATGTCTTGCCCATGGGATATAATAGGTGTGATATTTGTATTCCAAAACAAGAAAATGTGTTGAGCAGGCCCTCTTGGAGCAGAGCCAGGTAAGCCCAGCTAAGCCAAGTCAAGCTCATGGAATGAAATTGGACTTGCAACTGTTGTGTAACAGGAGCAATCAATAACTATTTTTGTAAGCTTAAAGATTGTTTGTTGAATGCATAGCATTATTATAGCAAAATGTGACTAATACATCTCATATAGAGATGATATCAGGAGTACACATGTGAAAATTAAATTAGATAACATTATCAATCTAGGTGACATTGGAAATCACCTATTCATCCATCAGTCATCCATCCATCCATCCATGCATCCATCCATCCATCCATCCATGCATCCATCCATGCATCCTTCCATCCATCCATCCATGCATCCATCCATCCATCCATCCATGCATCCATCCATCCATGCATCCATCCATGCATCCTTCCATCCATCCATCCATGCATCTATCCATCCTTCCATCCATCCATCCATGCATCCATCCATCCATCCATCCATCCATCCATCCATGCATCCTTCCATCCATCCATCCATCCATGCATCCATCCATCCATCCATACATCTATCCATGCATCCTTCCATCCATCCATCCATGCATCTATCCATCCTTCCATCCATCCATCCATGCATCCATCCATCCATCCATCCATCCATGCATCCTTCCATCCATCCATCCATCCATGCATCCTTCCATCCATCCATCCATGCATCCATCCATCCATCCATCCATCCATGCATCCTTCCATCCATCCAGTCATCTTTGCTTGCATACAAACATAAAATATATAAATAGAGTACAGAGAGAACTGATAGCAATAGGCAACCAAAAAGGCTGACCCTAAGCAGAACTGGGAATTGGGGAGGGGGGGGAGAGAAAGAAAAGGGATTTAGCTTCTAATTAATATTCTTTACTCTGAATTTTTCGTAAAATGGGTCACTCAATAATAAAAAATTAAGAAAAGTCTCCCTTTTAGTATTTGCCATTACAAACATTTTTTTCCTAATTTTGATGACTGATTTTTATCACATCGTTATGTTTTTAAAGTACTATGAGTCCTGGTGGGAAAAAGAAATCTGTGAGAAATATTCAGGCTCTGGTAAACAAAACACAAATGAGCTCTGTACCGGTTCCATGGAGATATAACTTGAGAAATAACCCAGAGACTCTCCCAGATGTTAAGGAAAAAAGGGAAGAAGCATGAAGGGAGGTGGCAGTGAGAATTTTCCTCCTGGGTTTGCCTTCCTGAGTCACCAGGACAAAGGCAAATACTGAGAAGTTGGAAGGCAGAGCGGTGGATCTTTTTCTGCCAGAGTTGACTTTTTCCTGTGAAAAGGAAGGAATCATGTTTATGGAATGTTTAACATTTTCGTAATTTAAGAAATAACAAAAAAGGCTGGCCCCAGGCAAAACTAGAAAGTACTTAGTCCTTTTCTTGTTCTTTCCCAGCCAAGAAAACCAGACTTTCCTTCATCCTTCATTTTATTCCTTTGTGATTCTTCCGCTGGAAAAACAATGGCCTTTTCCCTCTGGGGCTGTTGTTGTCCCTGCCATTCTGCAAGCCTGGGCTCTCACTCTCTTATCTGTGCTTTTTACCTCATTAATTCTTGGTTGCCTTCAGGGCTGAGATGTCACTGGGTTCAGATGCCTGCCTTGTCCCCCAAGGGCAGGTACTTGGCCTTCCTTGTGTGCTCTGGTGTGATTGTGCATACAGCAAAAGTGTGAGCTATCATGTTCTGCTGTCCTTGACTATTTATTTGTCTCTCTTGTCCACTAGACTGTAGGCTCTTTTTTATTCTGATTTTTATTTGTACAAATTTGCAGTGCATAATGATAACATTCGTCTTGGAGAATTGGTAACTGCACATAAAACATTTCAGTCCTTCTTAATTCCCCTTCCCCTCCTGTAGGGACTTTAATATCTGGCCATGTGGCTTATTTATTATTATATCTCTAGTATCTCATCCCATGTAATAGGTGCTCAATAAATATTTATTAAATCAATGAATAAAGTATGCCTATTTGATAAGTAATTTGTATTCAGAAGGTGAGGTCTCTTTTTTAGGGATTTTTTTTCTTTTAATGGAAAAACGCGTAAAATTTTCAATGCCTCCATTAACAGGCCAATTGGTAATCTGTTTTTTCCAGGGAATCTTCATAATTAGAAGTACACATTTTTTTTTTGTGGTACTGGTGGATCAAACTTGGGTCCTTGTGCTTGCAAGGCAGGCGGTGGAACCACTGAGCTAAATCCCCCACCCAGAATCTTCATAATTATACAGTGACCAAGAGTAATGATTTTCCTGGGTGTCAGGGGTTTTCTGGGATATGGGGCTTTCAATGTCCTGGCAAAATTGGTATAGTTACTCAGGCTATGCTGAGGTCAATCACATAATCAAGACAAATGGCATCATCTCCTCTCTCTCCCTAAGTCCAAGAAGAATACTACAATGCATCTCTTGTCAGTATTTCTATTTCTCCTTCTTCTCCGGGATCATCACATCTCCCCTTATAATTCATGTGGTTTCACAATGGACAAATTAAAAATCTTGATTAAACTCTTCCATCCTTTCTTGGGTGAGTGGAAGGGTGTCAATCCACAGGAGGAACTTACTAAGAGCGGGGTATAAATGCAAGATGGCAGGGAGCAGGCTGTTTTTATAGGGACAGGAGTAGCATTAAGTGGATGCTGCTTTCTTATCGGAGCCTGTGCATGCCAGTAGATGGTGAGACAGGGAAGGGTTCAAGACTGTTAGGCATACCCTGAGTAACTGCAAGTTATTCAGTCTAATATTTGCCTCCTGCAAACACAGCTCAAAGAGTCCTCCAAGGGATTTGGTATGCCAAAACTGATGAGACAAGCTCTTGCCTTTGCCAGGTCTTTACATGGTTTCACAAGAAGCCAAATTGCTTCTCCTCCAAGGGGAAAGGGCCTGCTCAGAGTAGCTGGTGAGTGCAGCTGTGAAATACAGCAATTTCCTAATCTGGGCTCTGTCAGGAAATGAGCTATGGCCCACAGCTGTGCTACAGCTGTATGCTCCCAGAAGACAGCTAAGACCCAACTACTGGAGGTGCCTGTTCCCAACAGCTCAGCCCTGGACACCAGCACCGCTCTGGAAGCATCAGATTACGTCAAGGAGACGTTTCTCCAAACTGTGGCTTGGCGAGGTTGGACCTCTCCATAGTACTCTCTTTTTGTTCTTTCCTCTGGAATTGAAGCTCTGGCCAGTAAGAGGCCCACATGAGTGGAAGCAGAAAGAGAATTTTTTTTATGTTATTAATTTTATTGGTACTTTAGGTATACAATATAATGATATTCAAAATTGGGAATTTGCACCTTTACATACTCTATCTTGGTTCTTTTTTTTTTTCCCCCATTTCCCTGCCCACCCTTCAACTCCTCCGTCCCTCCCTATTTACAAAGACTGTTTCCATTTTTTGCATTTTCTCATGTTAATTCCATTCCCTTCTTTTCTTTCACCTACCCTTCCCACTTTCCCTTCCCCTTTGCCACTTTTCTTCCTATTTCACATTATCTACTTTACCTTTTAATCCAAATTTACACTTTCCATTTCTCACACCAGAGAAACTATTCAATATTTACATGTGTGTCCTATTTATTTCTCTTAAGAGTATTGCCTCAATGTGCATTCATTTAGCTATAAATGTCTAATTGCTCATTCTTTATGGCTGAGCAGTACTCCATTTTATAGAAAAACCACATTTTCTTTATCCATCTCCAGTTGATGGGCAATTGGGCTGCCTCCAAGTTTAAACTATTACAAATTGTGGTGCTATGAACATAGGTGCACATATATCACTGTGGTATGATTCTTTTAATTCTTTGGGGAAGATCCCCAGCATGGGAATAGCTGGGTCAAATGGGATTTCCAGTCCTAGTTCTTTGAGGTATCTCCATACTGATTTCCACAGTGGTTGCACCAGTCTACACTCCCACCAGCAGTGGAGCAGGGTTCCTCTTTCCCCACAGCCCTGCCAGCATTTGTTATTGGTTGATTTCATGATAGCAGACATTCTTTCTGGAGCGAGGTGGAATCTCAGCGTTGTTTTCATTTGCATCTCTCGAATGAACAGTGATGTTGAACATTTTTTCATATGTTTATTTGCCATTTCTACTTCTTTGTCTGAGAAATGACTGTTCATTTCAGATGCCCATTTTTGGATTGGATCTTTAAATTTGGGAGATCTGATTTTTTTAAAGTTCTTTATATATTCTAGATAGTAGACCTTTGTCTGAGGAACTGCTGGTGAAAATTTTTTCCCATACTGTGGGTTGTCTCTTCACACTGCTGGTGGTTTCTCTTGCAGCGCAGAAGCTTTTTAATAAGAAGAGATCCCGCTTGTTGATTATTTGTGCTAGTTCACAGGCAGCTGAGGTTTTGTTCATAAAATCTTTTCCTATTCCAATGTCTTCAAGAGTTCTACCTAACCTCTGGTCCAGCCCGTTTAGTGTTTCTGTTTTAATATTTAGATCTTTAATCCATTTTGATTTTAGTTTAGTGCATGGTGAGAGATAGAGGTCTAGTATTAGTCTTTGGCAAGTTGAAACCTAATTTTTCCAGCACCATTTATTAAAGAGGCTATCTTTCCTCCATTGAGGGTGTTTGGCTCCTTTGTCAAAGGTGAGGTGATTGAGTGTGTCTGGAGTTGTTTCTGCATCTTCTAATCTGTTCTACTGGTCCTCAGGTCTGTTTCTTTGCCAGTACCATGCTGTTTTTATCACAGTAGCAATGTAGTATAGTTTCAAGTTGGGGATTGTGATACCCCCTACCTTGTCTTTATTGTCTAGAATTGCTTTTGCTGTTCTAGATTTCTTATTGTTCCAAATGAATTTTTGGATTGTTTTCTCAAGGTCTGTGAAGCAGGCTGCTGGAATTTCAATTAGGATTGCATTGAATCTATAAAGCAATTTTGGAAGTATGGCCATTTTCACTATGTTGGTTCTTCCTACCCAGGAGAAAGGGTTGTCTTTCCATTTTCTGATATCATCTTTGATCTTTTTTTTCAGAGTGCTGTAGTTTTCAGAGTAGAGATCTTTGATTTTTTATGTTAGGTTGATTCCTAGCTATTTCAATTTTTTTGGATGCTATTGTGAAAGGAATTGTTTGCCCTATTACTCTCTTAGTGAGTCTGTTGTTTGTGTAGAGGAAAGCTGTTGATTTTTGTGTGTTGACCTTGTATCCAGCTCCTCTACCACAGTTATTTATTAAGTCTAGAAGACTTTTGGTGAAATTCTTGGGGTCTTCTATATAAAGTATCATGTCATCTGCAAGTAATGAAATTTCATTTCTTCATTTCCTATCTTTATTCCTTTTATTTCTTTCTCTTGTCTAATTGCCATGGCTAATGTTTCCAGAATTATATTGAACAAAAGTGGTGATAGTGGACATCCTTGTCTTGTTCCTGATTTTAGTGTGAAGGTTTTCAGTTTTTGACCATTTAGTATGATATTGGCTGTTGGTTTTTCATAGATGGCTTTTATCAGATTAAGGTAGAGATCACCTATTCCAATTTTTTGTAGGTTTTTATCATAAATGCATGTTGGATTTTGTCAAATGCTTTTTCTGCATCTATTCAGATGACTATATGGTTTTTGTCCTTGGCTCTATTGATATAGTGTATTACATTGATTGATTTGCATATGTTGAACCATCCTTGCATCCCTGGGATGAATCCCACTTGATCAGGGTGTATAATCTTCTTGATGATCTTCTGCATTCTATTTGCCAATATCTTATTAAGGATTTTTGAATCTATGTTCATTAGTGAGATTGGCCTATAGTTCTCTTTTTCAGTTGGGTCTTTCTCTGCTTTGAGGATCAAGGTGATGCTTGCTTCCAGGAATGAATTTGGGAGTATTGCTTCCCTTTCAATTTCATTGAAGAGTTTAAACAGTAGTGGGAGTAGTTCCTCTCTAAATGTCTTGTAGAATTCAGCAGTGAAGCCATCAGGGCCCAGGCTTTTCTTAGTTGATAAGTTTTTAATTACATTTTCAATTTCATTGATTGATATTGGGTTGTTTAGAATTTTTAGGTCTTCTTTGTTCAACTTTGGTAATTCATATGTGTCTAGGGATCTGTCCATTTCTTCTGTGTTGTCCATCTTATTGGCATATACATTCTTGAAGTAGGTATTGATGATCCTCTGGATTTCTTCTGAGTCTGTTGTAATTTCACCCTTTTCATTCCTAATTGCATGAATTTGGGCCTTTTCTTCCTTGTTTTGGTAAGGTTGGCTAAGGGTTTGTCAATTTTGTTTATTTGTTCGAAGAACCAACTCTTTGCTTCATTGCTTTTTTGTATTGTCCTCAATTTCCATTGCATTGGTTTCTGTCCTTATCTTTATAATTTCCTCCCTTGTATGAGGTTTTGGTTTGTCCTGCTTTTCTTTTTCTAGAAGCTTGAGGTTCAGCATCAGGTTGTTCAATTGGACTTGCTCTATTTTCCTAATGTGAGTAGTCACTGCTATGAATTTCCCTCATAAGCCTGCTTTCATTGTGTCTCATAGATTCTGATATGTTGTATTGTCATTGTCATTTAATTGTAGGAATTGTCTGATTTTTTCTTTAACTTCCTCTGTGACCCATTGGTTGATCAGAAATGTGTTATTCACTTTCCACGTGTTTATGAAATTCTTGCAGTTTCTTCTGCTATGGATCTCCAATTTCATCGCACTATGTTGTGATAATATAACGGGGATAACTTCAGTTCCTTTGCACTTACTTAAACATATTCTATGAGCAACTATGTGGTCGATTTTGGAGAATGACCCATGTGCAGCTGAAAATAATGTGTATGCTGATTTTATGCAGTGGAATGCTCTGTAAACATCTGTTAAGTTCATTTGTTCAAGAGTTTGATTGAGTTCTAGTATTTTGCTATTTACTTTTTATCTAGTTGATCTATCTATTTGTGATAGTGGAGTGTTGAGGTCCCCCACTACAACTGTATTAATGCTTATTTCATTTTTCATGTTGGTTAGTATTTATTTTATATAGTTGGGCACACTAGTGTTTCATATATTTACGATTGTCATCTCTTCCTCTTGGATTGTTCTCTTTACAAGGATGTAGTGTCCTCCTTTTACTCTCTAAGTCAGTGTTGGTTTGAAATCCATTTGATTTGCAAAGAGGATAGCTACTCCTGCTTTTTGGGGGGTTCCTGTCTCATGGAATGTTGTTTTCCACCCTTTAACTTTCAGGCTATGAGTTTCTCTTTGAATTAAGTGTGTTTCTTGTATCCAGCATATTGTTGGATCTTGCTTCTTGACCCATTTTGCCAGTCTATTTCTTTTGATTCATGAATTGAGAACATTGATGGTTATAGCTGATATGTATTGACTTATCCTTGCCATGACTTTTTCTTTTTGTTGGATTTTCCCCTTTTGCATTTATTGATTGATTGATTGATTGATTGATTTTTGGTACTGGGGATCAAACTTGGGACCTTGTGCTTGCCAGGTCAGCACTGGAACCGCTGAGCTAAATCCCAGGCCCCTGCATTTAATTTGTTGTCATACTTGATGGATTCATTTTACTGGGCTTCCTGGGGTTGTGATCCTCATTGTCTTTTTCTAGTATATTGTTTAAAATTCTTTGGAGTTCTGGTTTGGTATTCATGAAATTCCTCAGGTGCTCTTTGTAGTGAAAGTATCTTATTTCTCTATCAATTTTGAAAGATAGCTTTGCAGGGTATATCAACTTGGGTTTGAGGTTATTTTCTCTTAGGGCTTGAAATATATCACTCCAAGCTCTTTTTGCCTTGTGGGCTTGTGATAAGAAGTCTGCCATGATTCTGATGGCCTTTCTTTGTATGTAATTTGTTTCTTTTCTCTAACTGCTTGCAGAATTTTGTTCTTCTGTTGGGTTTCTGGAATCTTAACTATTGTATACCTATGTGTAGATTTTTAAAAATCATGGCTAGTTGGAGTCCTGTATGCCTCACTTATGTGTACATCAAATTCTTTTCCCCAGTTCTTGGGAAGTTTTCTGCCATTACTTCTGTGAAAAGATGTTTTTATGTCATCTGCACTCTCTCCTGTTTCTTCATTGACTCTGATCAGTTTTATGTTATTCTCTTTGCATTGTCTAGCAGGTGCTGGATTGATTTCTCATGGTCCATTACTATTTTAAAGCAATTTTTCTTTTCCTGGTCACTAATTGCAATCCTATGTTCTATGTCTGAAATTCTATCCTCACGGTCGCTCATTCTGCTGCTTACTTTCCATGGAGATCTATTTGCATCTGTTTTATGGGTTCCATTTGTTTCCTATGTTGGGATTTCATCATGTTCATCAGCTCCTGTATTTTTTTTTATCTGTGTCCTCCCTAGATTTATTAATCATGTCTTGCACTATGGGCACAATCTCTGCTGTTACCTGAGAAATTATTCCTGATTTCATTTTTTTTCCAGGTCCTCTTTTATTGCCAGTTCAGGGAGTCCAGGTGGTTGAGTACGAGATTGTTCCATCTTGTTTTCCTTTGGGGTTGGCTTAGGTAATCTCGAAGTCTGGTATTGAGGCTTGTTTATATGTCTTCTCATTTCAACAGCTGCAGCCTGCTGTGCCTTTGTTGAGGCAACTTTTTGCTCATACAGTGGTCTTCAATTCTCAGCAAGCCACAGAGCTGCCTTTTCTCTGCTGCTCACCAGTACACTAATTCCTGGGTTCAGAAAGGTGGCCTTCTGGATCCCTGAGCTGACCTGTTGTCTGGGTAGGCTTCTGGGTGGGGCCTGTGCAAACTTGAGATGATATCTAGGTATGCCTCTGGCTAGGGCCCCTATGTAGCTGTTGTCTGGGAGGGCCTTTGGCTGGGGGATGTGCATCCCAGACCCTGGTGTCTGAGCAGGCTTCTGGCTAGGGTATTTATGCATGTAATGATGATATGGGATGGGCTTCTGGCTGCTGCTTGTATACCTGTGCAGCTCCTTTTTGGGCTACACTCTGGCTTGGGCTTGTGAGCTCAGGCCCCTAGGGTTGGGGCAGGGCCCTGGCTGGGATCTGCCTGTAGCTGTGAGGCTCTCTGGTCCCTACTGCTGCTCGCCAGTATCTTGAAAGAGACTATTAATTCAAAAAGTATAATGCCTTGCCCATTCATGAATTCAGCAAATATTTGTGGAGCACCTGCTGTCAGTTGTGTGTTTTCTCTGTGGAAGTGGGCAAGGAGCAGGAAGTTGTGTGTGTGACTTTGCTCCTTGGTCAGGAGATAGCATAGGATAGAGCAGGATGGCTTGTCTCTGATCCACAATGCTTGGCACCTCAGTTGGGAAGACCTGAGGACTGGGAGTGACATGACAGATAGAGGTTAGAATCATCTGAAGGCTTTTTACTTACATCATTGGAGGTTCATTTCTATCATCTGAATTTTTTTGACCTGAAATTCTTAGGTTGAAATTTTAATGGCCATAGTGATGGTATGAAGATATCTCACTTTGGGAAGGCTTTGGCTGCATGATTAAGATGAGAGCTATTGGGAGAATTGTGGAGTCACTTCTCCCACAGGAGGACAGCCAGAAGGCACTGTCTGTCAGGAATCAAACACACCAGGCACTGGAGCTGCCAGCATCTAGATCTTGGACTTCATAGCCTCCAGGACTAGGAGAAATGAATTTCTATGTTTTATTAAATATGCAGTTGGTGGTATTTTGTTATAGGAGCTGGAAAATACTAAAACATTGAAGCTGGCTTTTGGCTGAGACCTCAGCTAGGCTGTTGGCTGAAGCACTTCAACTCTCTTTGTGGTCTTCCTGCGTAAATGAATTTGGGCTTCCTTCTGGCATAGTGGCTGGTTTCTAACAGCAAGTGATCCTTGACAACAGAATGGAATGTGGGACATTTATTATGATATATCCTTAAGGCAACTTCTGTCTGACTCAATTGTTGAGTCAAGCTCAAGGGGGAAGAGACCTAGACTCTATCACTTCATGAATATAATGATTCATGAGGAATCATCATTGTAAGTTGAACATGGAAGTTGATCAGTATTTTAGCCTTCTTTGAAAAACACCATCTGCCTCATCTTAGAGGTTATAACTTAGAAAATGTTGGGAAACTGAAAGCCATGATGGGTTTTTCTTTTTTGAAAAATTTTCTGATTTTTTGAATATGCTGTGTTGATTAATCTTCCATTCCTTTGCCCTTCTTGTTCACTCTGTCACAAAAGTGCTTCCCATCTTCTTTGTCAAGCATACTTTGAGTTACAGTTCCACACAGTTCCACTGGCACCTCATTGGTAAAATCTCTGATGAGCCAAGGTAATGCATTTACCATGCACATTTCTCTGAGCTCCGAGTAATAACTAATATTTAATGAGCATTTTTCTATGCACCTGACACAATTATAAGTAACACATGTTTTAAATATTTTTCCAAAACAGGTCTATAAGGCAGAGAACATTAGCATCATTCATATTCATAGATGAAGAAACTGTGGCATAGCAATATTAAATAACTTGGCTAAGGGAATACAGCTTTGAAGTTGCAGAGCCAGGAAATTCCAGTCCCTTAGCTGCAGTGCTGTACGGCTGTTCCAAAGGACTTAAATTTCTTCTTTTATGATTCTTGTCACTTTGAACTGTATTACTTTGCCTGCTTCATCTTTACATTGTGATTTTTACTCCTGTGAGGGTATTCAATATTTATTTGTTAAATGAATTAGCAATTCTTAAGAGTCAAGACCCCACGGCCTTATCTTAGTGGAAAGAATTTAGTTAGATTCATTTCCCTTGTGGAGCATTTAATGGTACTTATATTTAATTTATTTACCATGTATATACATATACTTAACATATTTTTGCTTAGAAAAATTATAATGCCAGTGCTAGTGCCCTTAACAAACCAGAAGCAAGAATTTTGGAAACAAAGGAAAGATGGACATAGAAATCCTGTGGCCATCTAAAGGCTGGGATACAAGCAAGAAATTGGGGTGTCAAGAATGAGTAGCTTGCAAATCCTAAGGAAGAACTGACAAAGGAAATTTTTAGGAAATGTATATATCTGTACATATATATATATATATATATATACACACACACACACACACGTAATGTATTCTGAGTTATCAGTTATAATTCAGAGAAGGAAGTCGTTTGTTTCTTTTTTTTAAATTAAATTCTTTCATTGGTACATTGTAGGTATACAACACAATTACATTTCTCATTGGGAATTGTACCTTTACATAATGCATCTTGGTTCTTATTTTTTCCCCATTCCTAGCCCTCCCTTCATGCCCTCCACCCTTCCCTATTTACAAAGACTTTATTTCCATTTTTTCCATTTCTCATCATTTTTCCTTTCCCTTCTTTCCTTTTCCCTGCCCCTCCCACTACCCCTACCCCTTTGGACCTTTTCTTCCTATTTTACATTATCGATTATTCATTCTAATCATTGGTACATTTTAAGTATACATATAATGATATTAATCATTGGAAATTTGCACCTTTACATAGTCTCTCTTGGTTCTTATTTTTCACCCTTGCCCAGCCCTCCCTTCAACCCCTCCATTCCTCCCTATTTACAAAGATTTTGTTCCTATTTTTCCATTTTCTCATATTAATCCCATTCCCTTCTATCCTTTCCCCTACCCCTCACACTACTTTCCCCTTTGCCCCTTTTCTTCCTATTTCACATTACCTATTATACATTTATTCCTTATATACACTTTCAGTTTCTCACACCAGAGAAACTACTCGGTATTTATACATGTGTGTCCTATTTATTTCACTTAAGAGTAGTGCCTCAATGTGCATCCACTTAGCTATAAATGTCTCTAATTTCTCATTTTTTATGGCTGAGTAGTACTCCATTTTATTAAAAAAACACATTTTCTTTATCCAGTCTCCAATTGATGGGCATTTGGGCTGCTTCCAAGTTTTAGCTATCACAAACTGTGCTGCTATGAACATGGGCACACATATATCACTGTGGTATGATTCTTTTAATTCTTTGGGGAAGATCCCCAGCAGTGGAATAGCAGGGTCAAATGAGACTTCCAGTCCTAGTTCTTTGAGGTATCTCCATACTGATTTCCACAGTGGTTGCACCAGTCCACACTCCCACCAGCAGTGGAGCAGGGTTCCTCTTTCCCCACAGCCCCACCAGCATTTGTTATTGGTTGATTTCATGATAGCAGCCATTCTTTCTGGAGTGAAGTGGAATCTCAGCATTGTTTTCATTTGCCTCTCTCGAATGACCAGTGATGTTGAACATTTTTTCATGTATTGATTTGCTATTTCTACTTCTTTGTCTGAGAAATGTCTGTTCATTTCAGATGCCCATTTTTGGATTGGATCTTTAAATTTGGGAGATCTGATTTTTTTAAAGTTCTTTATATATTCTAGATAGTAGACCTTTGTCTGAGGAAGAGCAAGTGAATATTTTTTCCCACATTGTGGGTTGTCTCTTCACACTGCTGGTGGTTTCTCTTGCTGTGCAGAAGCCTTTTAATAAGAAGAGATCCCACTTGTTGATTGTTTGTGCTAGTTCACGGGCAACTGAGGTTTTGTTCATAAAATCTTTTCCTGCAACGATGTCTTCAAGGTAACCTCTGTTCCAACTGGTTCATAGTTTCTATTTTAATATTTAGATCTTTAATCCATTTTGATTTTAGTTTAGTGCATGGTGAAAGATATAGGTCTAGTTTTAATCTTTGGCAAGTTGAAGCCCAATTTTTCCAGCACCATTTATTAAAGAGGCTATCTTTCCTCCAGTGAGGGTGTTTGGCTCCTTTATCAAAGAAGAGATGGCTGAGTGTTTCTGGCGTTATTTCTGCATCTTCTAATCTGTACCACTGGTCCTCAGGTCTGTTTCTTTGCCAGTACCATGCTGTTTTTATCACAGTAGCTTTGTAGTAGAGTTGCAGGTTGGGGATTGTGATACCCCCTGCCATGTCTCTCTTACCTAGAATTGCTTTTACTATTCTGGGTCTCTTCTTGTTCCAAATGAACTTTTGGATTGTTTTCTCAAGGTCCATGAAGTATGCTGCTGGGATCTCAATTGGAATTGCATTAAATCTATATAGCAGATTTGGAAGTATGGCCATTTTCACTATATTAATCCTTCCTACCCAGGAGCAGGGGATGTCTGTCCATTTTCTGATAACATCTTCAATCTCTCTTTTCAGAGTGCCACAGTTTTCAGAGAAGAGGCCTTTGATTTCTTTTGTTAGGTTGATTCCTAGGTATTTCAGTTTTTTTGATGCTGTTGTGAAAGGAATTGTTTGCCCTATTTCCCTCTCAGTGAGTCTGTCATCTGTGTAGAGGAAAGCTATTGATTTTTGTGTGTTGACCTTGTAACCAGTTACTTGACTGAATTTGGTTATTAAATCTAGAAGACTTTTGGTGGAGCTCTTGAGGTCTTCTATATACAGTATCATGTCATCTGCAAATAATGACAATTTGACTTCTTCATTTCCTATCTTTATTCCTTTTATTTCTTTCTCTTGTCTAATTGCCGTGGCTAGTGCTTCCAGAACTACATTGAACAAGAGTGGTGATAGTGGACATCCTTGTCTTGTTCCTGATTTTAGTGTAAAGGATTTCAGTTTTTGACCATTTAGTATGATATTGGCTGTTGGTTTTTCATAGATGGCTTCTATCAATTTGAGGTAGAGACCATCTATTCCAATTTTTTGTAGGGTTTTTATCATAAATGCATGTTGGATTTTGTGAAATGCTTTTTTTGTATCTATGGAGATAATCATATGGTTTTTGTCCTTGGCTCTATTGATATAGTGTATTACATTGATTGATTTTCGTATATTGAACCATCCCTGCATCCCTGGGATGAATCCCACTTGATCAGGGTGTATGATCTTCTTGATCTTCTGCATTCTGTTTGCCATTATCTTATTAAGGATATTTTCATCTATGTTCATTAGTGAGATTGGCCTATAGTTCTCCTTTTCAGTTAGGTCTTTCTCTGCTTTGAGGATCAAGGTGATGCTTGCTTCCAGGAATGAATTTGGGAGTACTGCTTCCCTTTCAATTTCATTGAAGAATTTAAACAGTAGTGGCAGTAGTTCCTCTCTAAATGTCTTGTAGAATTCAGCAGTGAAGCCATCAGGGCCCAGGCTTTTCTTAGTTGATAAGTTTTTAATTACATTTTCAATTTCATTGGTTGATATTGGGTTGTTCAGAAGTTTTAGGTCTTCTTCGTTCAACTTTGGCAATTCATATGTATCTAGGAATCTGTCCATTTCTTCTGTGTTGTCCATCTTATTGGCATATAGGTTCTGGAAGTAGGTATTTATGATCCTCTGGATTTCTGCTGGGTCTGTTGTAATTTCACCCTTTTCATTCCTCATTGCATGGATTTGGGCCTTTTCTTTCCTTTTTCTGACAAGCTTGGCTATGCCTTTGTCAATTTTGTTGATTCTTTTGAAGAACCAACTCTTGGCTTCATTGATTTTTTGTATCATTCTCTTAGCCTCCATTGCATTGCTTTTTTCCCTGATCTTTATAATTTCCTCCCTTGTATGAGCTTTGGGGTTGTCCTACTCTTCTTTTTCTAGAAGCTTGAGGTTCATCATCAGGTTGTTTAATTCGGCTCATTCTGCTTTCCTAATATGCGTATTCATTGCTATGAATTTCCCTCATAAGACTGCTGTCATTGTGTCCCATAGATTCTGATATGTTGTATTGTCTTTGTCATTTAATTGAAGGAACTATCTGACTTCTTTAATTTCCTCTGTGACCCATTGGTTATTCAGAAGTGTGTTGTTCAATTTCCACCTGTTTATGAAATTTTTCGAGTTTCTTTTGCTATGGATCTCCAATTTCATCTCACTATGGTCTGATAATATACAGGGGATAACTTCAATTCCTTTGCACTTACTTAAACATGTTCTGTGTGTGAGTATGGGGTCTATTTTTGAGAATGACCCATGTGCAGCTGAGAAGAATGTGTATTCTGATTTTGTGGGGTGGAAGACTCTGTAAACATCTGTTAAGTGCATTTGTTCAAGAGTTCAATTGAGTTCTAGTATTTCATTACTTATTTTTTGTCTAGTTGATCTATCTATTTGTGACAGTGGGGTGTTGAGGTCCCCCACTACAATTGTATTAGTGCATATATGACTTTTCATGTCCGTTAGTATTTGTTTTATATAGTTGGGTCCACTAGTGTTTGGTGCATAGATATTTATGATTGTCATCTCTTCCTCTTGGATTGTTTCCTTTACAAGGATGTAGTGTCCTTCTTCATCTCTCTTAATCAGTGTTGGTTTGAAATCTATTTGATCTGCAAAGAGGATACCTACTCCTGCTTTTTTTCGGGTTCCTGTCACATGGAGTCTTGTTTTCCACCCTTTAACTTTCAGTCTATGAGTTTCCTTTTGAATTAAGTGTGTTTCTTGTGTGCCGCATATTGTTGGATTTTGCTTCTTGACCCATTCTGCCAGTCTATTTCTTTTGATTGGTGAATTGAGACCATTAACATTGATGGTTATAACTGAAACGTATTGACTTGTCATTGCCATGACTTTTTCTTTTTGTTGGGTTCTCCCCCTTTACATTTAGTTTCTTGTCATGCCAGATGGGCTCATTCTGCTTTGCTTCCTGGGGTTATGATCCTCAATGTCTGTTCCTAGGATATTGTGTAAAATTCTTTGGAGTGTTGGTTCGGTATTCATGAAGTTCCTAAGGTGCTCTTTGTCATGAAAGTTTCTTATTTCTCCATCAATTTTGCAAGGTAGTTTTGCAGGGTACATCAATCTGGGTTGGAGGCTGTTTTCTTTGAGGGCTTGGAATATGTCACTCCAAGCTCTTCGTGCCTTGATGGTTTGTGTTGAGAAGTCTGCTGTGATTCTGATGGGCTTTCCTTTGAATGTGATTTGTTTCTTTTCTCTCACTGCTTGTAGAACTTTGTTCTTCTGTTGAGTTTCTGGAATCTTCACAATTATATGCCTATGTGTAGATTTTTTTTTGATCCAGGCTATTTAGAGTCTTATATGCGTCACTTATCTTTATGTCAAGCTCTTTTCCCCTGCTTGGGAAGTTTTCTGCCATTATTTCTGTGAAGAGATTTTTTTATGTCACCTCCTCTCTGTCCTGTTTCTTCATTGACTCCAATCAGTCTTATGTTATTCTTCTTTGCATCATCTAGCAGCTGCTGGATTGATTTCTCATGTTCCCTTATAATGTTGAAGCAATTTTTCTTTTCCTGGTCACTAATTGCAATCTTATCTTCTATATCTGAAATTCTGTCCTCACATTGGCTCATTCTGCTGTGTAGACTTTCACTGGCATTTTTCATGTCCTGGAAATCTATTTGCATCTGTTTTATGGATTCCATTTGTTTCCTATGTTGGGATTCCATCATGTTCCGAACTCCTCTCTAGATTTATTAATCATGTCTTCTACTAGGGGCACAATTTATCCTGTTATCTGAGAAATAATTTCTGATTTCCTTTTTCCCAGATCCCCTTTTGTTGCCAGTTCAATGGGTCCAGATGGTTGAGTATCAGAGTGTACCATCTCGTTTCTCTTTGGGGTTGCTGTAGGTGATCTGGAAGTCTGGTTTTGAGACTTATTAAGGTGTTTTCTCATTTCAACTGGGGCCAGGGGCTGTTAGTGCCTGCACGGATTACCTCCTCTGAGCTGAGAGAGGTGGGACAGGGGCTGGGAGCAGCGGTAGGGATGGTGTCCCAAAAGCCCTTTCCTGTGGGCTGGGAGCAGCCAGAGGGATGGTGGTGGGGAAACCCCTTCCTCTGGACCAGGAGCAGTGGTATGGTGGCTCAGAAGCCCCTACCTCTGGGCCGGGAGTGGTGGGAGGGATGGTGGCCCAGAAGCCCCTTCCTCTGGGCCAGGAGCAGCAGGACAGAAGGTGGCCCAAAAGCCTTTTCCTCTGGGCTGGGAGCAGCAGGAGGGATGGTGACCAGGAAGCCCCTTCCTCTGGACCATGAGCAGTGGGACGGTGGCTCAGAAGCCCCTACCTCTGGGCCAGGAGCAGCGGGACTCAGTACCATGCTCTTGTGGTCTGGTGTCCTCTGCGTCTTTGTAGTGTGGAACTAGGTGGCTGCCTGTCTGCAGCGGGGTGATTTGGCATCTTCCACATGACTCGGGACCTTGGTAGGGCGTGCACAGACCTGCCTGTCTGCAGCGGGCTGATTTGGGGTGTTCTGTGTGACTCGGGACCTCGGTAGGGTGTGCACAGACCTGTCTGTCTGCAGGGGGGTGATTTGGCATCTTCCGTGCCACTGGGGTCCTCGGTAGGGTGTGCCGTTTGTTTCTTAAAATGTATTCCCCAAAGAATGAAGATTCATGTGTTGGTGAAGAGAAAGAGGTAAGCAAAAGTGTAAATGGAACAAAATCTTGACAGCTTCCTTGAGTACAATTTGGATCCATGTAGAAATTTAATTTGACCTGTAAAGTACATGGTACATGGTAAGGCCTCAGTTAATGCTGGTTATTATTATTATTAATTGTTATTATCATTGTTATCATCATCTGGAAATGGGGATACTACTAAGATGTATACTGCTTGCGTTTTGTGAGAATTAAATGCATATAGATCCTTTACCAGTGAGGCCAGCACACATTATACTCTAGTTCTAAGTGCCTATTAAGGAGAAATGACAGCAGTTCCCCATAACGAAGCTTTCAGTAGCAAATCATTAAGGTTGAGGTGCAGACTTAGGCAACCATTGAACAGTAGAGGAGCATTTTTTAAAAAAAGATGTGGAAAAGATTTCCATTCTGGGGTGGGAATTGGAACTTTAGCCCCTGTTGGGGGAAAAATACTACAAACCGAGGGTTTTGAACAACAGAACTTTATTTCTCACCGTTCTGGTGGTTTGGAAAGTCTAAGATCAAAGTGTCTGAGGAGGACTTACTCTTGACTCACAGGGTGCAGTCACCCCTCATGGACTCCCACTTCTAGTGCCATGGCCTCTCAGGTTAGGCCTTCGACATAGGAATTGTGAGGGGATATAAGGGTTCAGATAGTAACCGCCAGCCCTGCTTGGACACGTGCATGTGTCTAAGGACACAAGGATGGAGAACATCGTCCTGAGGCATGAGACAGGTTGGAGAAGAGTATAGTTAAAATGCAAACGAGTTATCTTGTTAAAGGTAAGTCACAGCAGACTTCAGCATACGCATTTATATCTGCTCACCCTGTGACCTTGAACTGGTTGCAGCCTCACAGACCCAGTGGAGCCTGTCTGCAAAACATGCCTAGGGTTTGTACCTAGAGCACTTTCCGGTCTTAAAGGACACTTCTCTTCCCTCTCCTTCTCCTTCCCAAGCTGGCAAATGGTCCATTTCAGGATTCTGCCTTATTTGCCCAAAACTTCTTCCTTTAACATATTTTTTAGGGTTAGCTGCTTTTGAGTGTGTTGAATTCCCTTTCATGGCAAGCAGTAACTCAGCTTTGTTTAGTTTTTGTGTATTTTTTTAATACAACAATGGTCACCTTTGCATTTTTGACCATGTAAATGGCAGAAAACCTAAGAGTTTGTTATTTTGTGTTTTAGAAGATTCTCTAAAAATAAATGCAATGTGACTGACTATACAGCAGTGACAAGCATGGGTGCGACCACAGCTGAGGCCTCCTGCACGGTGAGAAACTTCATGATCAACTACAGGAGGTCTACATGCACTGACTCTGTCCCTTCAGCCACTCTAGGTACCAACTCCCCCTCATAGTGTGCAATGGATCACATAATTGCTCTTATATGAGAAACTCAAAATATAAATGAAGACCAAAATAAAAAATAGCTAATAGGAAACAAGGAGGTAGATCTTTTGCAAAAGGGAAGGGCACTGAGAGCTGGAGGGAGGGGAAGGAGGGAACTGGAAGTAGATGAAAGAAACTGTGTTATGTGCATATACCAACTCCCCATATTAACTGTAAGCGCTATGTGTTGTAAACATGTACTGATAAAAAAATAAAAATTTAAGATCGGACATGGAAGTATTAATAGGAAATATTTTTTCTGCAGTACAAAATTACTCTTTAAAAAGGAGCTGAGAGAGATCAGACAGGACACAGTGTAAAACCTTTATTTCATAAGTACCGCTGTGAGGTCAGAGGGGTTAATGACGTGACAGTTTCTTCTCTCCCCATGGAGAGAAGTTGCATTTTAAATAGCTTCTCATTTCCAACTTGGCAGAGCTCTGCCTTTGGAAGATGCCTCTAATTTCTCAGAGGCACAATCTGCCCTTCTTGAGAATTCTGGCAAATGTAGGCATTTTACTTTTGCTTCCCAGGCTTACCTGCCCACCCTCCCTCCCAACAATATGCTTATGCCTAACCTTAGGCTCCATGCACCACTTTTAAAGACACACTGAAGTGAATGGGCAAGATGTATTCCAAAGTCACTGGGTCATTCTTAATTTTCTTGAAAGAAAATAATTTAACCTGGAGTCTGATTGCATGGGTAGTTAGCACCAAATGTGCAAATAATGTTTGTTTCATTTGGGAACAGTTAGTGGTCAAGATGCAAGGGATTAAAAGTTTCAGAATGAATGAGGGGAACTCAAATGTTTCAGATGGATACTCATCATTCAAACTTAGTCTTGGGTTTTATTTCTTGCAAGAGACTTTCCAAAGCTCACACAGTCCCATTTCTTTGGTGTTCCTATTGCTGTTATGGTCACACACCCTGAAATCTCCCTCCAAAGTCAAAGCGAGGATGCGAGAAACATGGGAAATTTTCCTAGCTTGGGAAATCCAACTATCTTTTTCAACCAGAGGTGTACAACATGACCCATTACCCATGAGTGAGGTGAAAGTGCTTAACTGCTATATGACTCTATGGGACAAATTTCCATCCACCCCAACCAGTAGGACAGTCCTCTGAATACCACAAATTGTCCTGCAATTAATCCTTTTACAGCCCCACTTACTGTTATTAGTGTGAGAGTGAATGGTAGGAATCTACACAGATAATGCTGTGTAGATAACAGTAATGTTTTCAGACTGAGCATGTCAGAATTTAAGACTTAGGGAATTTTCATCAAGTATTCTTGGTGGAGGTGGCTGATGGCCTTCAAGCATGATCTCCGCAGGCCAGCACTTCTTCTGATGAGTCTTGAGCCTTGGCTGTCTCAGTCATTTTTGTTCTCTCTTCTCTTGAGTTTTGTGAAATGATTGATTGAAAATGTGTTCTTTGAGCTGAAAACCATTGATGCATTTTTTCTTTCCTGTTTTATTTTACTTTTCTATTCCCTTGATTCTCAAGTAAAACTTCAGTTATGTCAGATTGGCTCTGTCTGTGGCTACTTCATCCTCAACTCAATCCAAACACATGGTTTTGGAGGGAGGATACATGGGGAAAAAATGTAAATTGCTGTACTCTGTTTCAGCCATCAAATATCCTTTGTTAACATTCTCATTTTCCATTAAATGAGCTATTGTTGCTGCAAGTCAGTGGTTCCACTACAGAATTTGCAGCACAATAAACAAACTGTAAAATGTATGTAATGAGGGCTGCCTCTAATTTCCCTTAATTGCACATTGAGTTACAGCGAGCATGACCCTGACACCAACATTGCTTCCTCAATGCACAGCCTTGATGTACAGCAAATTTTTCTTCCATGATAGGTTTATTTCTTTGTTGAAGAATTGTTGAAGAGATATTTCATTGTATGTTGCAACGATGTAATTGGGCTCTGGCTGGTTTATTCATTTAATAGGTGTGGTAATAATGATGTGTCACTTTTTAGTATATGGGCTCCTTGCTCCTCTCCACGTTGATTACTTAATCTAGGGACACTGAATGGAGTTGCTCCAAAATAACATCTGTGGGAAGATGAACTGCAGATTTATTTCTTTCTCTAAGCACAGGGCTTTGGCATCTTCAGAGAAAAATGGCAATTTCTTATCAAATAGGGCTCAAAAAGAAAGTAGAATTTATCCACAGGATTACTTTTTTTTTTTTTAAAGATTAACTGTGAAATTTTGATCTTCATTTTAATAAGATTTCCTTTCTTTTTTTTTCCCTTAAGTTCTTTTATTAGTACATTTTAGGTATACAACACATTTACTTTTATCATTGGGTGCTTGTACCTATACGTGATGTATCTTGGTTCTTATTTTTTCCCCATTCCTTGTCCTCCCTTCGCCCCCTCCACTCTTTTCTATTTACAAAGACTTTGTTTCCATTTTTTCCTTTTCTCATAATTTTTCCTATCCTTTCTTTTCTTTCCCCTTCCCTTCCCATTTCCCCTACCCCTTTGGACCTTTTCTTCATATTTTAAATTATCAATTATTCATTTTAATCTTTTTAATCGTTATTTACACTTTCAGTTTCTCACACTAGAGAAACTATTCGGTATTTACACATGTGTGTCCTACTTATTACACTTAAGAGTATGGCCTCCATATGCATCCATTTAGCTATAAATGTCTCTAGTTTGTCTTTCTTTATGTCTCTTTTACTTGATGTTTAATGTGTATTCTTTTTGGAAAATTTTGTCAGGATGGCAGGAAAAATCTCTAGAGATAGTAGAGATATTAACCACTCAGCAACCAATTACTGAATATAAAAGGGATGGTATACTTGGGTTAAGTCCTAGAAAAGCATTCATGGTGCTGAGAGATTTAATCCATATCACACTATTGAAATTAAAGTAACTTTTATTTTATGCTTTGCATCTCTAGACTTAATTCTAACTGCTGATGTACTTTGGGTGCTTTTATTCCACTTTCTGTCTCTATTTGTTTTCTTACCTGTTTGTTGAACCCAAGCTGAATTCACCATAAAATCCAGAAATGTCAACATAAGTATTAAGAATGGGTAGAGCCAGTAGGACAAATGCAGTTTAGAAGGGACAAGTGACACTGGGCTTGAAAGACGTGAATTCTCAGCAATGGTCTGATCTGCAGGTTCATTGTCTTGAGACATAGCAGGGTGGTATTGTTTAGCTAAGCAGTAGGATTGGCTTAGCTGCAGGAACTCTTGTGATGACAAGAATGGGGTTGGCGGTGGTCCTGAGAGGTGGCTGCTTCAGTGATCTTGCTGCTGCACATTCTCAGTGGTGGCAGCATCAGCAGCAGAGTCTCCATCAGACAAAAGCTTTAGTCATGGTGCCTTCGGTGGGCACTGATGGCAAGACTGACATTTTTGATGCTGAGAGTGACACTGATGTTATTCTCCCAGTAAACCAGAGGAAATGAAACACTGTGGTCTCCAGTTAAACCGGTACGCCAAGGAAGCCAGCCACTGTGTATTATCAGGATGGTGTGACCCCGCTTTAGCTGTAGGGGGGAAATTATTTTTCCAGGAGAGCTGGTGGGGATGAAGTCAGAGTTATAGTACATGTCTTGTAAAATTCTTGTTAGATTAAATTCAGTTACACATGTAAAGCACTTAAGTCAATGCCTACACATATTAAAATTTAGTTAATTTTTTAATATAGCATAGCAATATTATTATTACAGTTCTCTCTTTTTGAGCATTCAAGTTCAAGTATGGGACTGAGGTCTTTATTTGTATAATATTGGTAAAACTTTTCATGCTACAACTATACTGCATGTACCTATGAATGAATTGTGTTCCCCCAAAATTCATATTTTGAGACCCTCACTGCCAAGGTGAATGCTTTGACTTTTTGGAAGATGAGACCTTTAAGAGGTAATTAACATTAAATGAGGCCATGCAGTAGGACTCCTGCACTGATGGAAGGAGGAAGAGGCAGCAGACACTTGTTTTCACTCGCCACCCATTTCTCGTCGTGCACAGGTGAGCACACCTGCAGAACAAGGCAGCGGCCTCAGCAGAATGGAGCCCTGGGAGCATCTCCATCTTCAACTTTGAAACTGCAGAGATGAGAGAAAAAATATTTCTGTTGTTTAAGCCTCCTCCAATTTCCCTTCGTTTTCTGTAATTCAACTTAGATATTTTCTGTGACTTTGTCTCTTGCCTTCTCACCCTGTGCATAGGGAAAACTCTTGATTTTGCTGTGTGAAGCTTTTGGCTTCCTGGTCTTGAAAGGACTCTTCAGACACTCCCTCAACCTCTGCTTTGCTAGAGGTGTCGGGGAAGGGGGTTCCTACTTCTTCTGGAGATGCTGGAGGCTGAGCCCTTTGGTCTTTTTCTGAGAAGGGCTGTACCCATCGCTGGATGGTGTCTCCAGCAAGATGACTTCCTTGCCTGTCTCATTAGGGCCTTGTGGCTCCCCTCTACCTTACCGTGGCCATGTCTGGAGCTGCTGGTCCTCTGGGCCTGGCTGTGTCTCCAGTTCTATCCCTAGGGCTCATGTGAACGCCAAATCTCTATGACCATGGGGCATGAGATGGGGATGAACGGAGGGTACTAGGTGGACAGATGCTCTCAGGCCCTCCCATCAGGCCCTTTCTTCAGTCATTTCTCCTCCGACATTCTGACACCGTGGTGGCCTAGCTGCCCTGCTGATTCAGTCACCTGTGCGAGGTGTGAACTTTGGGCGGGTGAAGAGTGAACACCCTCCTCCATCTTCCCGTGACCCTCACCTGAAATGTCTTATTACCCCAACATGGATGTCAAGGGGTCAGAAAAACAAATTCACTTGTCTGCACTCTGACTTTTCTTCTCCCATTCTCAGGCTCTATCCTGAGATCTTTCACACCAACTGCAGTGACAAAAACTGTCCTTCTGCCTGGTCCTCAGCCTTCCCCTACCTCAAGCACTTAGCTAAAACTTGCATTTCAGCCTCTCTAGCCTTGGCTCTTGATTTGTGAAGCTCAGCTATTGGAATTTAAGGAAAACGCCTTATCAAAATTCTGGATTCCTAAAATTAAAGGCACTTGTCTTGAGCCTATGGTCTTGCAACAAACAAGTCTATTTTCTAAAACTTAAAGCCAAGCAATGATTTATTTAATCTAGGATGTTCCAACTTTCCCCTCAAGCTTTGAATGCCTCAAGGGTGACAGGAAAACAAGTAATAATTAAGGCTTTAAAAGAAATGATGCTGACTAAATATTTTCAAAGGCACTCTCCCTGATCTTTGCCTCTTTAGCAAATCCTTCCTCCTCAACCCTCCTTCCAGTGCATCTCTACCCCATTCGGTGTCCTCCTCCCCGCCCAGACGGTAGGAGCGAAGATCTGTCCAGATTCTGCTGTCTGCACTCTTGTTCTTTTCCATGCAGCTCCATCACAAGTGAAGGCAGAGATTTTGGCGGGGGTGGGGGGCAGATATAAACTTTGAGAGGGCCCTGAATCACTAGGTTAAAATCTGGAGGAGATGGAAGCTGCTACACTGACCACAACACCTATGAAGCCCGGGACTGCTATCTCTGGTCTCTGAAGCCAAAGATCACAGCAGCTGAACAGAAGCCACCAGAAAGCGAGGGCAAGAGGGGGCTTCATGCCTTGAGCCCAAGCTTGCTTCCTGTCTCCCAGTGTCTGGGTTGTCTTCCATCCTGACTTTGGATCCCATTTCTTCCTCTGAAGCACAGCCTGTCCAAAGTCTGTCCCCTACATTCTCACTCTCCTCTGCTTTCCCCCAGTTGTGCTCCCTGCCAACCAATTCATGACGTGGCCTGCAGCTGCTACACTCATTTTCCCCTTTCCGAGAAATGTGTTAGTCTTTCCAAAGATGTTTTGATTTCCAGAAGTGGCTTGTAAAGTGGCTTCTCCTGTTCATCCTTTTTTCCTTCACTTGGTTTTCTCTTCCCATTATTTCTCAATAGGTAAAGACAGTTGAGCTCCAAGTTTAGGATTTTCGATGAGCTCAGAGCCCATATTTCTTTGAGTGAGGAGAGATTTGGGGGATTGACATGTGCTTAGAGAAATCCCATTATTGGATCCATTGCATGCCACATATGGTGGAAGAGGTGTGGAGTAGCATGATGGAAAGACAGGCATGGATGGTGAACTTTGGACCCCTCCCTGGTTCTTATGTTCCCATATTGATCTCACAAATGAAGCAGTGGAGCATTCTTGAGACTTTCACAGGGGCCACAGAACTGCAGAAAAAAACCAATGGAGAGAAAGAGGCCTGAGGTCAGGACAGAAACACTGTAGACGTCAGGGGCCTTTTGACCAGAGGCATTGGCTAAGAGTGTCAGCAACACATCAGAAAGGTCAGGCAAGACAAGTTTTACTTGAATGGACCCCAATTCAGGGTGTACAGGGCTTAGGGAGAGAGCAAGGGAGAAAGGTCAGAGGCCAGTGGCCAAAGGCCAAGCAGAATGAGATGTCACAACTGCAAACTAACCAGGATTAGAAGCTAGGATATTGTGCAAAACATCTCTCTCCACTTGATTTACCCTCAGATAGAAGGTGTAGGGCAGAGGGGAAACCTGGGAAATAATGAACTCTTCATTAAAAGTGTCTATGATTTGATTGGGAGAAAGACTAAGAGAATAATCCTTTAGCTTGGCTGTATAAAAATCACAAAGCACAAATCAATAGACTGAAATATGAAAAAAATATACCCTTTGTTGTAGGTAGGTTGCAAATTTATATATGAAGTTAAATTCTGTTATATGCATGTATTAAAATACCTCATTGAAACCCAATATTTTGTAAAATTCATATGCACCAATAAGATACATTAAAATTATCTTACTTTAAAAAATCTCATATTTATTTCTATGTACTATACATGTCTAATATTTTAATCAATGCTGTGAGGAATCTAGTTTCAGAGAGTTGAAATAATTTGCCCAAGAACATAGCTAACAACGGATAGAGCTAAGATTTGAGACATTGGTTTATTTGGTACAGGTTTGTGAATCTAACTGCTATACCTAAGCACCTAGTTATATGGCTATTATTTTTCTCCATCTGTACTTCTTTAATCTATAGGAGGGTGTGGCATAAAATAAGAGTTCCATATTCTATTACAAATGTTCTTAATTTTCCTTTGGCCTTTGTTCTATATTTTTTTCTATCCTGGTTGTTATAGTTTATATCTAGTTGTCCCCACAGAGCCTCATGCATTCACAGGTAGGGCTTTTGGAAGGTGATCAGATCATGGAGGCACAGATATTCATCCGTGGATTAATCCAATGACGAGTTTGATAGCTACATGTGATGTTGGGAGGTGAAGCCTGGCTGGAGGAGGTGTCACTGTGGGTGTGGCCAGGGTCTATCTCCCCCTCACACTTCCTCCTCTCTTTCTCTACTTCCTCCTGCCCTGCCATAAGCAACCCTCCTCTGCCACGCCCCTTTATCATGCTGCCCTGCCCTGGAGCCAGCCAGCTGTGGACTAAAACTTCTATAAACTGTGAGCCAAAGTAAACCTTGTCTCCTTTAATTTATGGCTGTCAGATATTGTTTCCTAGTGCGATGGGAAAGTGAGTAAGACACCGACTCTCCCATTGCTCTCTCTTTATTCCCTTTCTTTTACTGGTCCTCATTTTATCCTTCACTGACCACTCCATAGAGCTCCAGGGTTGATGGTTATTTCCTCCTGGTGTCTTCTTTGCTTACAGCTAGCTGCATGGTCCTCAGGATGTAAACTGTCTCAATGGAGTCAACTGCCTTGGCATTTTCCCATATCCAGGAGGAAGAACATGAAGATAGCACAGTCTTTGGATGCAGAAGTGTAGGAGTTAAGAGTTCATTCTGTTTCAGAGGTTCCAGGAGAACTGGGTTAAAAGGAAAGGAATAATTATCATCCAGAGAAATAAATTTACTTGGCCAGTTTCCACTAAAATAAATTTTTAAAAAATGTCAGATGAAACCAAAGCATTTAAAACATATGGTGCATTAACTAAATGTTTAAACATTTGCCTTTAGTTGTGTGAGAGCTGATGAGATGAGCTCAGTGAGCTATGTTGAACATCTCTGGCTGAATCACTGTCCAGCAGAGAGCTCAATTTCCTGAATCTCTGTAATATAAACTATCCCCAGATGCTGACAACAGATACCCGATATGCGTTATAATTTCACTGCTGAATGCAAAAGCACACAAAAACGAAAGGTATAAATGAGAGAATGTGTCTGTAATCTCAGTCATTACCTTCCATTTGAAGTCGGTTCTACAAGAGGATGCAAAGAAGAGAATCAGTAGGCAGCAGGGCAAGTTGCTGGGATGCCAGTAGCCCCTTATACTGTGTTTCAGAGGATCCTTTCCTACTTTAATGCATGGTCAGCAAACAAGTAGCAAGTGTGGAAGTGTTCTCCCTCACCCCAAGTCCTTTGCAGACATTGCTAATCAATCACAACTCTTACTTATCCTGCTGAGTCTGCACTTGGCCTGAGATTTTCTCCACCTAGCACTCCAGGCAACCACTACCAATTGATCCAAGTTGGCATTTGGAAAGAAACTTAATTGCAATTCCCAAACACAGAACAATGGCAGAACAGTGGGGTATTCCTATATCTGATATATCCAAAGATGTGATCATTACAGGCACCAGACCACTGAGTTTTGTTGGCTTTCATCTTTAAACTAAAAGGGTAGCTTTGGAGAGGAATCCTTGCTTCCAGAAGAACCCAGTAGGACTTGGCTTAGACTTTATGTAGCTGTAAAAAGTGCCAGTCTTCTGTCTCCCGTGAAAGTGGGCTGATTCCATAAATATCGATGTCCTTTCCTCCTTTATATGCAGATTTTCACAAACTCAATGAAAATACTGAAGATTCTAGATCCAATTTGACACATAATGAATCAGGAACTACCAAAAAACTTGATGCTAAGACTATCACTTAGATTTCAGATACTGGATAGAACTCTGTGTGTGTGTGTATGTGTGTGTGTATTGGTGTAAATAATAACAGCTACTATGTATGTGTCTGAGAATGTGTTAAGCACCAAACCACTTACCACTGTCATTTATTCTTCATAACATCCCTCAGAAACACTCCACTTCCATTTTATAGATGGAGAAATTGAGGCTTGCAATGCTACGGAACTTGCCCAAAATCACAAAGATAGCACATGTTTGTGTCAGATTTGTGGTAGCAAATTCTAAAAGAAAATTGAAAACAATTTCATGAAAGGTCTATCTACACAAGCAAAGACAGCATTAAAGAAATCCACAAGGATAGATGTAATGCCTCCAAAGAGCAGCAAGGATCAGGATCCTTTAACACATTCCTGCTGGCTTGAACCACTGATGGTAATGCACAACTTCTCCCACTGGTGGTAGAAGTGGTATAGTCATGCATGGGACAATCATGCATGTACCACCAGTGGTTCAAGCCACCTGGCACAAGACATAGGAATTATGGCACCGTTGTGAATGTGTTAACAGCCCTGGACACAGTGTCACAGAGAGCAAAATTGGCTTTTGGGAGAGGCAGTTCTTTATTGCCCCAACCAACCATGGCTTGGACAGCAGGTAGGGAAAGAGCAGAGGTGCCTCCCCGGGGCTAATTAACTGGAAGCCAGAAAGTGAAGCCATCTGTCCACAGGTGCAGCCCACAGAGCTCAGTGTAAAGCTGAGTGTGTCTTAGGGGACAATGGGAGTAATGAGCCTGGTGGTGGAGCAGCAATGAAAACCACACACGGAGTGTGTGCTCCGCACCTATTCTCATAACTAGTACTTATACTCCACCCCTTGCCTGAGGGCTAGGAGGTCTAGTTCTAGATATACTAGCTGGTGTTTGCTTTTACTGGTGAGGACTGAGGAAGAGACTAACTTTCCTGTGCACCATGGCAATACACCATCTCCCCTGCTCATAACAAGTGCTCAGTGAGTGCTATTTCTATTATTCCTTCCTCTTCTGTTGTCCTGCCTTTGTCTATTTCCTTTCTGCGCTTCAGTTTCATGATCAAAGTAATGGTTCTCAGTGCAAAGGAAATTGATTTAAAATTTCCGAAGCATTACTTACAGAACTTATTTATAGTGAGATACAAGGTATGTATTCCCGGTATCCCAAAGGAACCTTCGAATCTCACTTTTTTGAGAGCCAGCATTGTTCTAAAGCTTGAAGTATCCTCTAGCAAATATACATTCTTACAGTATGCAAAAGTGTTGGTGAAAGAAAGATGGTAGCTATTTTAAGGCTTGTTAAATTTATCCAGGGTTTATCAAGGCAAATGTTATTCAAGTCATGAACCACAGGTAGTTTTGGGATCCTCTCTTTTTATTTCTTTCTGCTATTTTCTTTGGCCCTCTCCCTGCCATCTCCCATCCTCTTTCTTCCTGTTTTGGATTCCTTTTGCTTCTGCTTCTACTTTCTCAAGTGCTGAAGAGATGTAGCTTAGGCATTCTGATTGTAAGCTCTAAATGCAAACCCTGCATGCAAATTCTAGTTCTCATCATTGAGGATATGATTTGTGTAAATTACCTACTCTCTTTAAGCCTCAGTTTCCTCACATGTGGAATAGGATAATAAAGATGCAGTGATGGTGAAAAAATTAATAATGGGTATAAAAACCTCACTAATCACCACCATTTGTTTCCTTCTTCCTTTTAACGAGTTCCTTTTACCTTATTTTTTTCTTCCAGAGCTATGGTTCTCAATGCCAAAATGTTTGCCGATTTGTAGATTAATAAAGTACAGCATATGTTGAATCCCACAAATCAAGTTCTGGGGTTGCAGCAGGCAGCATCAGAAGTATGTTAAGAACACTTATAGATGAAAAGTTTGTTGTCCATATGTATTTTGAAAATGTTTCTTTTTGTGGTTTGAGAAACTTCTTGGAGGCAGTGTGTCTGTCACGCAGAGTTGAGCAGTAGCAGCAGCAGCCTCCGGGAATAGCCATATTAATGCAGAGATGTTCTTTGGGGCCAGTGCTGTAAAGACCCATGGATTGATAAAAGGGTTGTGTAATTGTTCCATATTTGACTTTCCCTGGCATGGCTCAAAGAAGAAGCTCTGTGAGAAGTGAACGTGTGGATAAATAACACTGGCACGAAAATCTACACCATCTGCAGATATTGCAGAAATGAGCAAGGGAAGCCAATGAGTTGTGAGTGACAGAGATTAATCCTCAAAGTCACAAAGCCATGTAGTTCCATTTGGAATTTAAGCCATGCTGGAGAGTGCCACAGCCCTGGAACAAATGTTCAGGCAATGAAGACATTTGCCAGCCGTCATGGCAAGGTGACTGCTGTGTCCCCGAATCCTTGGTGCTGTGGATTCCAAGGAGCCCAGAAGAAAGACTTTTCCTTTTAAAATTAGGAGAGGCAGCAAGATGATTATGTTCATTTTTTTACTTCAAGCAACTGTCCTAAGGGGTCACCTAGGTGCCATAGAGGAAACTGGCTCACCACACCCAGGATTTGGAATGGAAAAAGAGGGTGCTCACTCCACCCAGTGGGCTTTGCTTCTCTAAGGTGCATGTGGATTCTCCATGTGGGATGATTGGCTGTGGACTTACAGAGGGCTGACTTAAACCTTAAAATTATACTTTTTGGGAAATTTATTATTTAATACACTCGCTTTTACAAAATGCATTTGTCTTTATTAAAAAGTTCTATAGAAACCCATTTTCAAAAGTTATTTCTAAACATAAAAATAAGTCATCCATTTATATTTCAGCAAAATAAAAATACTTGAATATTGATGATTAAACCGATTATCTAAAATATTAAAAATAACATACACAGAATATGATTAATATATTGCACATATATTAATCCATTTTATACCCATCTCTGTTTCTAATGTCATTTTTGTGATATTTTCCTAAATAATTATTTTTTATACCTGAGCTTATTAATTTTTCTCACAAGATCATCACCTTGTTATTCTAAGTATAATTTATGGTTAATAAATTTGAAATTACTAGCATACTTAACTGACTCATCTGCATACCAAATACTTTAAAGTGAATAAAAATTCTTTCTTTAGATACAAAGTATCCCGGAAACAGAGAAAATGTTGCTACACGGAAGATATAAGTATGTCAGTCCAAATATTTTACAAATACTTTTGTTGCCACTATACAAGCTATTTTTGAAAACGTTTTAAACAAAAATTTTCAATTAAATTGTCTCTAAGACTGTTGTGTCTCCCCAAACTAAGATAATACAAAATCACAGGCATTTTTATTTTCACTGTGTTCTAGCTTTAGGATATAAACTTGTCTGAATAAAGGTTCCATCAAAAGAGTCTCATGACAAGTTGAGATATTTCAGGTGGATTTATCCAATTTCAAATTTAAATATGATATGCATCACCCTCCCCAAGGGTTCATCCTCCTTTCCTATATTAATAAGTTTAGTGAAGCTTCATTAAATTCATACTTTTGGAAAAACATGTACAAACTACTTGCTTTAAAAATAGATGCTGACATTTCTCCAGTAGAACTGCCCGTTACATTTCAAATGGTGGTGATATCATTATGATCCCCAAATCGGATGCCAAATACCAGCAAACATTCAATGCAAGTTACAGCTGAAGAAATAGAAATTTTAGTATTTAAAATTTTATTAAACACATGCTTCCATACCTCTAGAATTCATTGCTGCTGAAAAGGGTAATCGTAATTTTTTTCAAAAGTTAACAAATAATAACATAAAGAAAACTGTCAATTTACAGCATATGGTGAGTTATAAAACCACTGCAGTAGGAAGTGTTCTCTACAGTCTAAGGAAAAACCTCCCTTTTTCTACTTCCCACATCTTTCACATACACCTAACCTATAACTTCCCGAGTTCCCCTGGCTCTGTGGCCTTGTGGTACAGTGGCGTCATGCATGTTTGCAGGCTGCCCCACTGGTCATGGTGCCGTTTGCTTAACAGGGATGTCCCCACTGCACAATTCTGCCTCGATCACCAGCACCAGAGACCAGAAGGAGTTTGCTTCTTCCAGCCCCTAGTCTGCAAGATCACTCAATTTTCTCAAAAAGTGGCATTGGTTATATTGCATCTAGAGCCAGTGAGGAGAAGAAAGAAAGGTCATCTTTGGTTGTTTTTCAAATATAACCAGGTGTTAAAACGAGAGCTGTGTTTACGCCATGTGAATTTCATACGCAGTCTAGATGAAACCAAGGCAGAAGCTGGAGGTCAAAGTGGATTTGGGCTTGCTCCTGCTGTTCTTGCCCATGATTTGTTGGCACAAATGCCACAGGATGATTGGCACTCGGGTTCATTTTTCTCATGAAAAAAAATGGAGTAGACTCAAGTAGAATAGAAAAGGGCGGTAATGTGGTAAGGATATTGGTAAGGGATTGAAATTTGTGTCATTATCCATTCAAAACAGGAGGACAGTCATGCATAGTTGAGCACTTTCTCTAAGTCCTGCCCTGGGACAACATGTACTCTTTTTTATAGGAAGGTTATCCTGGTCTCACTGGTACCTTTCCCTATAGTCACCACAGAGGGGAGAATTCTTATCTCTCCAGTTTACAGATGGGGAACTGGAGGTTTCAAGAGGTAAGAGCTAACAAGTGATGCAGTCAGAAATAAAACCAGTGCTCCTAAATCCATGCTTTTTAAATTTTAATCCCTGGTCACATTACATCTCAGAGGTTAAAAATGGCCACATCTGGAATTTTTTTTTCTTAAATTCTTTTATTGGTACATTTTAGGTATACAACACAATTAACATTTCTCATTGGGAACTTGTATCTTTACATGCTGAATCTTGGTTCTTATTTTTTCCCCATTCCTAGCCCTCCCTTCCCTATTTACAAAGACTTTATTTCCGTTTTTTCCATTTCTCATCATTTTTCCCTTCCCTTCTTTCCTTTCCCCTGCCCCTCCCACTACCCCTACCCCTTTGGACCTTTTCTTCCTATTTTGCATTATCGATTATTCATTCTAATCATTGGTACATTTTAGATATACAATATAATGACATTCATCATGGGAAATTTGCACCTTTACATAATCTCTCTTGGTTCTTATTTTTCACACTTGCCCAGCCCTCCCTTCAACCCCTCTATTCCATCCTATTTACAAAGATTTTGTTCCTATTTTTCCATTTTCTCATATTAATTCCATTCCCTTCTTTCCTTTCCCCTACCCCTCCCACTTCCTTCCCCTTTGCCCCTTTTCTTCCTATTTAACTTTACCTATTATACATTTTAGTCCTTATTTACACTTTCAGTTTCTCACATCAGAGAAACTATTCAGTATTTATACATGTGTGTCCTATTTATTTCACTTAAGAGTATCGCCTCAATGTGCATCTGTTTATCTATAAATGTCTCTAATTTCTCATTTTTTATGGCTGAGTAGTACTCCATTTTATAAAAAAAAACACATTTTCTTTATCCAGTCTCCAGTTGATGGGCATTTGGGCTGTTTCCAAGTTTTAGCTATCATAAACTGTGCTGCTATGAACATGGCCACACATATATCACTTTGGAATGATTCTTTTAATTCTTTGGGGAAGATCTCCAGCAGTGGAATAGCGGGGTCAAATGGGACTTCCAGTCCTAGTTCTTTGAGGTATCTCCATACTGATTTCCACAGTGGTTGCACCAGTCCACAGTCCCACCAGCAGCGGAGCAGGGTTCCTCTTTCCCCACAGCCCCACCAGCATTTGTTATTGGTTGATTTCATGATAGCAGCCATTCTTTCTGGAGTGAAGTGAAATCTCAGCATTGTTTTCATTTGCATCTCTCGAATGACCAGTGATGTTAAACATTTGTTCATATGTTTATTTGCTATGTCTGAGAAATGTCTGTTTATTTGCTTTGTCTGAGAAATGCCTGTTCATTTCAGATGCCCATTTTCAGATTGGGTCTTTAAATTTGAGAGGTCTGATCATTTTAATTTCTTTATAGATTTGAGATAGTAGACCTTTGAGGAAAAGCAGGTGAATATTTTTTCCCACATTGTGGGTTGTCTCTTCACACTGCTGGTGGTTTCTCTTGCTGTGCAGAAGACTTAATAAGAAGAGATTCCACTTGTTGATTGTTTGTGCTAGTTCATGGGCAACTGAGGTTTTGTTCATAAAATCTTTTCCTACACTGATGGCTTCAAGAGTTCTACCTAACCTCTGTTCCAACTGGTTCAGCATTTCTGTTTTAATATTTAGATCTTTAATACCTTTTGATTTTAGTTTAGTGTATGGTGAAAGATATAGGTCTAGTTTTAATCTTTGGCAAGTTGAAGCCCAATTTTTCCAGCACCATTTATTAAAGAGGCTATCTTTCCTCCAGTGAGGGTGCTTGGCTCCTTTATCAAAGAAGAGATGGCTGAGTGTGTCTGGCGTTGTTTCATCTTCTAATCTGTTCCACTGGTCCTCAGGTCTGTTTTGTTGCCAGTACCATGCTGTTTTTATCACAGTAGCTTTGGAGTATAGCTGCAGGTTGGGGATTGTGATACTCCCTGTCATGTCTCTCTTACCTAGAATTGCTTTCGCTATTCTGAGTCTCTTCTTGTTCCAAATGAATTTTTGGATGGTTTTCTCAAGGTCCATGAAGTATGCTGCTGGGATCTCAATTGGAATTGCATTAAATCTATATAGCAGATTTGGAAGTATGGCCATTTTCACTATATTAATCCTTCCTACCCAGGAGCAGGGGATGTCTGTCCATTTTCTGATATCATCTTCAATCTCTCTTTTCAGAGTGCTATAGTTCTCAGAGATGAGGTCTTTGATTTCTTCGGTTAGGATGATTCCTAGGTATTTCAGTTTTTTGGATGCTATTGTGAAAGGAATTATTTGCCCTATTTCTCTCTCAGTGAGTCTGTCATTTGTGTAGAGGAAAGCTATTGATTTTTGTGTGTTGACCTTGTAACCAGCTACTTGACTGAATTTGGTTATTAAGTCTAGAAGACTTTTGGTGGAGTTCTTAGGGTCTTCTACAAACAGTACCATGTCATCTGCAAATAATGACAATTTGACTTCTTCATTTCCTATCTTTATTCCTTTTATTTCTTTCTCTTGTCTAATTGCCATGGCTAATGTTTCCAAAACTATATTGAACAAGAGTGGTGATAGTGGACATCCTTGTCCTGTTCTTGGTTTTAGTGTGAAGGATTTCAGTTTTTGACCACTTAGTATGATATTGGCTGTTGGTTTTTCATAGATGGCTTTTATCAGTTTGAGGAAGAGACCATCTATTCCAATTTTTTGTATGGTTTTTATCATAAATACATGTTGGATTTTGTCAAATGCTTTTTCTGCATCTATGGAGATAATCCTATGGTTTTTTTCCTTGGCTCTATTGATATAGTGTATTACATTGATTGATTTGCATATGGTGAACCATCCTTGCATTCCTGGGATGAATCCCACTTGATCAGGGTGTATGATCTTCTTGATGATCTTCTGCATTCTATTTGTCAGTATCTTATTAAGGATTTTTGCATCTATGTTCATTAGTGAGATTGGCCTACAGTTCTCCTTTTCAGTTGGGTCTTTCCCTGCTTTGGGGATCAAGGTGATGTTTGCTTCCAGGAATGAATTTGGGAGTATTGCTTCCCTTTCAATTTCATTGAAGAGTTTAAACAGTAGTGGGAGTAGTTCCTATCTAAATGTCTTGTAGAATTCAGCAGTGAAGCCATCAGGGCCCAGGCTTTTCTTAGTTGATAAGTTTTTAATTACATTTTCAATTTCATTGATTGATATTGGGTTGTTTAGAATTTTTAGGTCTTCTTCGTTCAACTTTGGTAATTCAAAGGTATCTAGGAATCTGTCCATTTCTTCTGTGTTGTCCATCTTATTGGCATATAGGTTCTGGAAGTAGGTATTGATGATCCTCTGGATTTCTGCTGGGTCTGTTGTAATTTCACCCTTTTCATTCCTAATTGCATGGATTTGGGCCTTTTCTTTCCTTTTTCTGACCAGGTTGGCTAAGGATTTGTCAATTTTGTTGATTCTTTCAAAGAACCAACTCTTGGCTTGATTGATTTTTTGTATTGTTCTCTTAGTCTCCATTGCATTGATTTCTCCTCTGATCTTTATAATTTCCTCCCTTGTACGAGCTCTGGGGTTGTCCTACTCTTCTCTTTCTAGAAACTTGAGGTTCACCATCAGGTTGTTTAATTGGGCTCATTCTATTTTCCTAATATGTGTATTCACTGCTTTGAATTTCCCTCGTAAGACTTCATTGTGTCCCATTGATTCTGATATGTTGTGTTGCCATTATCATTTAATTGTAGGAACTGTCTGATTTCTTCTTTAATTTCCTCTGTGATCCGTTGGTTATTCAGAAGTATGTTGTTCAATTTCTATGTGTTTATGAAATTTTTTGAGTTTCTTTTGCTATGCATCTCCAATTTCATTGCACTATGGTCTGGTAATATACAGGGTTTAACTTCAATTCCTTTGCACTTACTTAAACATGTTCTATGTGTGAGTATGTGGTCTGTTTTGGAGAAGGACCTACGTGCAGCTGAGAAGAACATGTATTCTGATTTTGTGGAGTGGAAGACTCTGTAAACATCTGTTAAGTTCATTTGTTCAAGAGTTCGATTGAGTTGTAGTATTTCATTACTTATTTTTAGTCTAGTTGATCTATCTATTTGTGACAGTGGGGTGTTGAGGTCCCCCACTACAACTGTATTTGTGCAAATATGACTTTTCATGTCCATTAGTATTTGTTTTATATAGTTGGGTGCACTAGTGTTTGGTGCATCGATATTTATGATTGTCATCTCTTCCTGTTGGATTGTTCCCTTTACAAGGATGTAGTGTCCTTCTTCATCTCTCTTAATCAGTGTTGGTTTGAAATCTATTTGATCTGCAAAGAGGATAGCTACTCCTGTTTTTTTTCGGGTTTCCGTCACATGGAGTATTGTTTTCCACCCTTTAACTTTCAGTCTATGAGTTTCTTTTTGAATTAAGTGTGTTTCTTGTATGCAGCATATTGTTGGATTTTGCTTCTTGACCCATTCTGCCAGTCTATTTCTTTTGATTGGTGAATTGAGACCATTAATGTTGATGATTATAACTGAAACATATTGACTTATCATTGCCGTCACTTTTTCTTTTTGTTGGGTTCTCCCCCTTTACATTTAATTTCTTGTTGTGCCAAATGGGTTCATTCTGCTTTGCTTCCTGGCTTTATGATCCTCAATGTCTGTTCCTAGGATATTGTGTAAAATTCTTTGGAGTGCTGGTTTGGTATTCATGAAGTTCCTAAGGTGCTCTTTGTCATGAAAGTATCTTATTTCTCCATCAATTTTGCAAGATAGTTTTGCAGGGTACATCAATCTGGGTTGGAGGCTGTTTTCTTTTAGGGCTTGGAATATGTCACTCCAAGCTCTTCGTGCCTTGATGGTTTGTGTTGAGAAGTCTGCTGTGATTCTGATGGGCTTTCCTTTGAATGTGATTTGTTTCTTTTCTCCAGCTGCTTGTAGGACTTTGTTCTTCTGTTGAGTTTCTGGAATCTTCACAATTATATGCCTATGTGTAGATTTTTTTTTGATCAAGGCTGTTTGGAGTCCTACATGCCTCACTTATCTGTGTGTCAAGTTCTTTTCCCCTGCTTGGGAAATTTTCTGCCATTATTTCTGTGAACAGTTTTTTTTTTTTTTTATGTCATCTGCACTCTCTCCTGTTTCTTCATTGACTCCAATCAGTCTTATGTTATTCTTCTTTGCATCATCTAGCAGCTGCTGGATTGATTTCTCATATCTCCTTATAATTTTGAAGCAATTTTTCTTTTCCTGGGGATTAATTGCATTGTTATCTGCTATATCTGAAATTCTGTCCTCACATTGGCTCATTCTGCTGTGTAGACTTTCATTGGCATTTTTCATGTCCTGGAAATCTATTTGCATCTGTTTTATGGATTCCATTTGTTTCCTATGTTGGGATTCCATCAAGTTCCTCAGTTCCTCTCTAGATTTATTAATCGTGTCTTGCACTAGGAGCACAATTTCTCCTGTTATCTGAGACATTATTTCTGAATTCATTTTTTCCAGATCCCCTTTTGTTGCCAGTTCAGTGGGTCCAGGTGGTTGAGTATCAGAGTGTTCCATGTCATTTCCCTTTGGGGTTGCTGTAGGTGATCTGGAAGTCTGGTTTTGAGACTTATCTACATGTTTTCTCATTTCGTCGGGGGGGGGGTGCTGCTGGTGTCTGTGCAGCTCACCTCCTCTGAGCTGGGAGAGTTGGGACAGGGGCTGGGAGCTGTGGTAGGTATGGTGGCCCAGAAGTCCCTTCCTCTGGGCTAGTAGCAGTGGGACAGAAGGTGGCCCCAAAGCCCTTTCCTCTGGGCTGGGAGTGGTGGGAGGGATGGTGGCTAGGAAGCCCCTTCCTCTGGACCAGGAGCAGTGGGATGGTGGCTCAGAAGCCCCTACCTCTGGGCTTGGAGCGGCGGGACGAATGGCATCCCAAAAGCCCTTTCCCACATCTGGAATGTTGAACATTACTCTGTTCAGCCAGAATTTAGTAAGAAAACATGGTTGAACTTATTAACCCATGCATGCCTAGTGTTCCATTTTTGGAATACCACAAACAATAGAAGATAAGAAAAATGTTCCTCTTCAAATTCTTGTTCCTTGATCTTTTCTAGGTAGCATATATGAATTTCACTCCCAAAATTAAAAAATTGCAACCTTTTTCATAAATGGGTTGAGAACCTCAGATTCAAACAGAATGGTTCATCTCTAAATTTACCTAAATAGTAAAATGAGGTGATTTTCAATTTTTGTCTATTGTCAATATCAATTTCCATAATGTCTTTAAAATAAAGAACAACAGAGGGAAGAGTGAAGGCTGCGGGGAGCAACACTGGAGCAGAAGTGGGCAGCAGGGAGGGGAGCTGTGGCAGAGGCAAAGGGCCGCCGTGTGGCAGAGGCATCGAGTAAGGGTCTGGCGGTAGGGTCTGGGAGTCCGTGCTTAGGGTTCCTGGAGTCATGTGTGTGAGTGCTAGGGTACATGTGGTGGGTGGGCAGGTGCCAGAAGCCTGCGGGGTGGTCGTCGGGCAGCAGGCAGACTGGCTGGGCCTGGGCCATGGCAGATGGCGGTGGGCCTATGCCAGCTAAAATTTTATTATATAAAAAAAAAAACAAAATTGGCTTATTCTATGTTAATAACTTATAAATTCTGGTAGTTTAAGACAACACTGGATTATTTCTTCATACTTCTAGCTGACTATTGCAGGTCAGCAGAGCTGACTCCCTAGAGTAGCGACTTGGAGGCCCAGATTGCCAAGATAGTTGTAATTTGTCAGCTTCATATTACTATAAGGAAATACTTGAGGTAATTAGCTTATAAAGAGAAAAGGTTTATGATAGAAGGATGTGGTAGAGCAGACCACCAATATCCTGAGTCAGGAAGCAGAAAAACACTGAGACTGGGGTCCCAAAATACTCTTTAAAGGCACATCCAAGAACCTAACTTTCTTCCACTAAGCCCTGCTTCCTAGAGGTTCTACTACTTCCCAATGGCACCACAGCCTGGCCACCTAAAATGAACACATGGACATTTGGGGGTACTCATCCAAATCATTGCCATAGGCCATTATTGCAGAGTTTGTCGGTTGCCTGCCAGAGGGAGCAGAGAACTCCTGGGGACGTTGTACTTTACCATCCACTCATACCCAATGTGAGTCGTAGGGCAGAAGAAGCTACCTAGTGCCTCCCAACCACAAGGAGGCTAAGATGTACAGAATGGTGCTGTGTGTACAGAAGGGGAGAGATTGAAAAATTTGGCCAACAGCAATGATCATTGCTCACACTGAGATACTGTGAATGCTACAAATTATTATCCTCTCTTTATTTCCATGAAATGCCTTATTTGAAGTGTCAGGTGGTCCCTTCTACATAATACATTGCATTATGAAGCAAACAACCCTTGTTCACATATTTGAGAAAGATTTGTCCTTTTGCAAGGGATTTTTAAAAAATGACATTAACTCCTACCTAGGCAGGACTCTAGAAGTCAATGAGTTCAAAGAAAAAATAAGGTTGGACTGAAAGAATGTGGAATCAAAGATTCAGTTAATGCCTAAAAGATGCCAAATTGGAAAGTGTTACTTTTCCTTGTATCATCCATCACTGAAAATAGCTCAGTAGGCAAAGGACTCTCTCCAGCTGGCAATCTCACCATAGAAATAGACCATTTCAATAAGACTAGCAGAACTATGGAGGTCCACATGGCCAGTGACATTCCACTGTCTATTTCAAAGCCAGGAAGGAACTGAGTGAAACAAAAAAAAAGAAATTCAGTCAAATTCTAATCAGTGTGAAGTTCTATAAATTTGGGAAATATTCTTGTGTTGGAATTTTGGAGTGCCTAAATATTAATTCGCTGAAAATTATTTTCAGGTTATCCTTTTAGCTTTTAGAAATGCATTGCCTTTTTCATAGAAATCCACATTCAATGGTAACAATGGAATTTAATGTTCTAAGCTGAGTTGTGCTTCATAGAAGTGAGGAGTCTTTTCTTGGCACAAGATAAAGAAGGAAATTGCAGTAGATATTTCAAGTACATGGGGTAAAAAGAATCCCAGATGAACTCAGCTTTCAGGGAATTCAGTGCTACATACAGAAAATTCTTGATTGTATCATTGTTAAACGTCTACTGTATTTGGTAATAATGAGGAAACAGTGTAATTCAATTCAACAAATAGCTAGTGAGTATCTACTAATAAGCTGGCAAGTGCTTTTCAGCCTTCAAAGGGCTGTACAAGATGAAAGGTAGTACTGTTATGCACTGTTCTTGAAATTGCCAAAAACACAGGTCAACAAAGTGATAAAATAAATGGGTGGATTAAAGTTCTTGTTATAGAAGGTCTATATTTGTAGAGTGCATCTAGATCTGGAGCAAGTGTTGGTGAAGAAGAAATGATTTATTTTGATGTCTATGTCAAAGCACATTTTATGTATTACAGAGCAAAGAAAACATTTAACCTGGTTTTATGAGTAATTCTGACTTCTAAAGCAGTTTAATTGTCCATCATACCAGCTGATTAATTAAGAAAGTTCTTTGTGTGATGTAAAAACCAATATATTTCAGTATCATTTGTCATAACTCATGACATGAAGAGGTTGCATATTAGGTAGCAGTTCATAACTCTTAGATGTTTTGAAAGATTGATTGTAACACTAGATGCTTTTGAATGAAATATCTTAATGGAAAAACAAGGCCACATGTAAAAGTTCTTTATAAACTTTAAAATCACCAAAATTGTCTCTATTAATGTAACCAATTAATGACATCTCAAATGTAAAAGAATCTTTTGATAATCTTATGATGTTGCCTGAAAAGAGACATGATTTCAGCTAGCTGATATAATTATGTTAATGATATAACAAAATATACTTTAATGAAAGAAGTGCCATTTTTGATAATGATGACCAATAAATAATGATAAAATATTCAATTTACCAGGAAGATGTAATAATTCTAAACTTGGATGCACCAAAAATGAAGAGAACTCTAAGGAGAAAGTGACAACTTCAGTATCTTTTTAGTAACTTTAGCAGGAGATTGTAACATTTTTCTCAATTGACAAATGAAGCACATAAAATGTGTCAGTAACAATGTAGAAAATTTCAATAGTATCTGATAGACATTTATGGAATGCTGTATTCAACAATCACAGAATACATATCATTTTCAAAGAAATGTAAAAGATTTATGGAAATTTCCTATGGCTAAGTCACAAACTTGGCCTCAAGAGATCTCAAAGAATGGGTGTCTGTGGAGAACACCAGCTGGGTGCCCCCTTGATTTGCTTCCTCTTCTGTGTCTACAGCTAAACTATGTTCTGCAGTCTCCTTGCATTGAGCTGGAAGATGGGATTAGTTCTGGTGAAAGAATGAAGGGGAAAGTGATGATACCACTTCCAGACCTGGTCCCTGAAAGTGGCCTAAAGAACCATCACAGCCTCTCTTCCCTCCTCAGCCAGCTTAGTGCAGCAGGGTGTCTGTGAGCCCCAAGAGGACAAAGTTGCTGGATAGATGTGTATATCCCCAGTTGTTGCCTGGAGGATAGCCACCCACGAAAGTGTGCTGGCCACTTGCTTGATGTGACAAACTCTATTCTATAAGTGCCTAGTCACTGAGTTTTGCAACTGCTTATAGTACCAAGTAGCTGACAAAGAGTATTTCACAAACTGCCTCCTCTGACAAAATTGCAATTAGGGTGAGACTCAAGCATAAATAATGGTGAGAAAATGCTATGCACTTGGAAGTTTAAAAACACAGTTTCGAAAAACTCTTGGATGAAAGAATAAATAATGTAGAAAATTAAAATGTATATAAAGTGTGTAATAATTAAAACATCAAGTATTAAGATGTGTGGGTAATAGTCGAAGCAGTGTTTATAGAAATATGTATAACCTTAAATGTTATTGTTAGAAAATAAAATAATGAGGGGTCAAAAACAATGGCCTAGATTTCTAATTAAAGGGATCAGAAAAGCAATGGCAGAATGAAGATCAGAGAATAAACTCATGAAATAGAAAACAAACAGGCAATAGAATCAGTAAGCCAAAAGTCAATTTTAAAATTGAAATATAGAATTCACATACCATAGGACTTACCATTTAAAGTGGACTGTTCAGTGTCCACTTTAATATATTCATAAATATATGCAATTATCATAGCTATATTATTCCATAATGTTTTTATCAGACTCAAAAGAAACCCTGTAGCTATGAGCAGTCACCTCTCAATCCCCTCTCACCTCAATTCCTGGCTACGACTGACCTACCTAACAATTTGCTTATTCTGGACATGTCATGTAAGTAGAATTGTGCAGTATGTGGCCTTTAGAATTTGTTTCCCTATTTAGCCTAATGGTTTTTAAGCTTTATCCATCTGTAGCAGGTATCTGTCCTTTATTATTTTCTATTTTATGGTCAAATAATCTTCTTTTGTATGGATATACCATATTTTATTAATCCAATCATTGGTAGATGGTTATTTGGGCTATTTGAATATTTGGACTACTAAGAATGAAAATTAATATGCAAATTTTTGCATGGGTATATGTATGTATCTGTGTATTATTCATCTATAGATATATAGATAGGTAAGTGTGTATATGGGGATAAAGATGCACGTTTATACTGTACTTATATGTGCCCAGTTGTCTTGGATATATACCCAGAAGTAGAAGTGCTGTGTCTTATGATAGTTTTGTATTTAATGTTTTGAGGAACTGTCAAATAATTTTTCCAAAGCTGCTGCACCATTTTACATCTCCATAGTACTGGAGTGTTCTATATTCTTCACTTCTTCACCAACTCTTGACATTATTATTGTTGTTGTTGCTATTGTTGTTGTTGCCATCCTGTGTGTGAAGTGTTACTGAATTATAGCTTTGTATTTCTTCAGTGATAACTTTTGTTGAACGTCTTTCATGTGTTTATCAGCCCATTTGTACATATTTTTTAGAAATGTCTGTTCAAATTCTTTGTCCATCTTTAACTTGTTATTTATTTTTATTATTATTGAGTTGTGAGAATTCTTTGTATGTTATGGACTTAGGCTTACAAAAGACATATAACTTACAATTAAATTCTCCCATTCTCTAGATCTCTTTTTTATTTCATTAGTGACGTCATTCACAGCATGAAGGTTTTTGGTTTTTAACAAAGTCTAAATGAGCCACCACAGTCTCCCTTCATCTGTGATTTCACTTTCTGTGGTTTCAGCTATCCACAGTCAATTGTAGACCAAAGTTATTAATTGGAAAATTCCAGAAATAAACAATCCATAAATTTTAAATCTCGTGCAACTTTGAGTAGCATGATGAATCTCACGCACAGGGCTCTGCACTGCCGGCAAAGTGAATCCTCCTTTGTCTACTGTGTTATACACTCCTCACTCAACAGTCACAGTACTATCTTGGCTATCAGATTGAGTATCAAAGTCTTTGTGTTCACATAACTCTTATCCTACTTAACAACAGTCCAAAGCAGTGCTGGTAATTCAGATGTGCCAAAGAGAAGCCATAAAATGCTTCAGTGTAGTGAAAAGGTAAAAGTTCTTGATTTAACAAGAAAAGGAAAAATATTGTATACTGAGTTTGCTAAAATCTATAGTTAGAATGAATCTTCTATCTATGAAACTGTGAAGGAGGGGTACTGTGTGTCTCTTTTACTGTCACATCTCAAATTGCACGAATGATGGCCACAGTGTATGAGTGCTTAGAGGAGCTAGAAGAGACTTTAAGTCAGAGAGTTCAGCACTATCATCCCTGGGTCTTGGAATGAGTCCCCCATGGATAAGGGGAGTGACTGTATTTTTTATTTTATTACTTGTGCTTTTATTGACATATGTAAGAGCAACGTCTAATCCAAAGTCATCAAGCCTTACACTTCTTTTCTCAGAGCCTTGTAGTTTCAGTCTTTATATTTTGGTATTTTATTCATTTTGATTTAATGTTTTACAAAATATAATACAGGACAAATTTCATTTTTTTGCATGTGTAACTCTAGTTGCCATGACACCTTCATTAATCTATTCCTATTTTCTAATTTCCTTTGTAATTTCTTCTTTGAATCTATGTTTATTTAGTATTGTGGTGTTCAATTTCTACATATTTGTGAAATTCCTAATTTCATTCTGTTACCGATTTCTAATTTCATCCTCTTGTGATCTAAGATATACTTTATATGATTTTAATTCATTTGAGTTTACTGAGGCTTGTTTTGACCTCAGTTCTTGTGTGGAGAGGGTTTTCTCCATGTCTGCAGGCCTCAGTTGATGTATGGTGTTGTTCAAGTCTTCTATTTCCTCTATCTTTTACCTGGGTGTTCTGTTCTTTAGTGAGGGTACTGAGTTACCTATTTTCCCTTCAATTCTGCCTCTGCTTCCCTTGGTCTCTTCTGTAACATGTCTATATGTTTATAATTCTTGTATCATTTTGATGGATTGATCCTTTATCATTATAACACATCCTTCTTTGCCTACAGTAACAATTTGTTTTCAAGTCTATTTTGTTTGATATTGCTGCAGTCCTTCTGCCTCTCTTTTGAGTGCTGTTTGAATGGTATACCTTTTTCCAAAATTTTACTTTCAACTTACTTGTGTCTTTAACTCTGAAGTGTTTCTCTTGTTAAAGAACCACTTAAGGAAACATTTGTAGCCAAAATACTCCATACAAAATGGGAAAAAAAATCTCAAATTAATAACCTAACCTAAGATTAGTTCAAACATTTCCTAAGAACAATGCTTTCATATAAGGAAGAAGTCTTGCTCTGCTAGATTTAACCTCACTTAAAACTGTTGGAATTATGCCAGTATCTCATCATTGCAGGGATAAACAGACTGAATAAAATTGAGATCTCAGAAACAAGCCCACAACACATACAAAACTTAAATTACGCCAGCCTACACTTTGAAAACCAGTGAGTAAAGGATAAACTATTTAATAAATGGTGTTTGGCTAATTGGTTACTCAAATGGAAAGAAATCTAAAAATTGATTCTGTATCTCATAGAACAAGCTATAATTCCAAGCAGATAAAAGATACAAATATGAAAGGCACTATCTCAGAACATCTAGAAGAATCTCTGGAGGAATACTCTCACAAATTTCAAGAATCATTTCTTAGACAAAAGGGATTGCTGGTAATATTTTATACATTAAAATTTAAAGCTTCTCTAGAACAGAAACACCAGATAGACTATGAAAAGGAAGTCTCATATTGAAAGAAGTTATTTGTGATTCACATAAATGACTAAAAATGTGTATCTACTATGGATTTGAATGTGCACTGCAAAAGTTCATGTCTTGGAAACTTAATCCCCAAATTTATAAGTTCTTGGTGTTTGTCAGTACTTAGGGTTAAGTGAGGTCATAAGCATAGGGCACGGTGATGGTATAGTGGCTCCACAGGAGAGGAAGAGAAGCTCAAGCTAGCACGCTTGCCCTGTCTCACCATGTAGGGTACTGATCTGCCACATTATGAGGCACCAGAGCCTGAGCAAATATTGGCACACGTTCCTGAACATCCTGAGCTCCAGAACAATGAGCCAAGTAGACTTCTGTTTTTGCTAGTCCGTGTTTGCCACACGTAATGATCATATTTATCATGGGGAGTTGGTACATGCGCATAACACGCCTTCACTCTTTTGTCCCCTACCCTCCCATCCCTCCCTACTCCTTCCAATTCTTGGTCCTCTTCCCCTTGGTCCCCTTGCAAAAGCACTATTTTCATTTTTTCCCTTTAATTCTTTTTTCTATTCCCATTCCCTCCCTCCCTCCATCTCTTTCCATTTGAAAAAGATCTCCCTAATCAATCTTTTATTTTGCTCTTTATTTATACTTTGGATTTCCTATATAAGAGAAACCATATGGTATTTAAGCTTCTGTGTCTGATTTATTTCGCTTAAAATTATGGTCTCAAGGTGCATCCATTTACCTACAAATGCCTCAAGCTTATCCTTCTTTATGGCAGAGTAGTTCTCTATTATGTTTAAATACCACTTTTTCTTTATTTATCTGCTGATGAACACCCATGCAGTTTCCAAGATTTAGCTATTATAAATCATGCTGTTATAAATGTAGGTAGCATGTATCACTGTAATATAATGACAAAGTCTTTCTGGAAGATGCTAGAAGGGGAAAAACTGGGTAAATGGCATTTCTAGTTTCAGTTATTTGAGAAATCTCTCTACTGATTTCCGTAGTGGCTGTACAAGTTTACATTCCCACCAACAGTGTAGAAGGATTCCAGCATTTGTTATTATTTGACTTTCTGATTTTAGCGATTCTTTCTGGAGTAAGATGGTATCTTAATAAATACATGAAAAAATGTTCAACATCTCTGGCCATTAGAGAAATGAAAATTAAAACCATAATGAGCCTTGTAAATGTCTATTCTTTATTAATTACTCAGTCTTGGGTATTTTGTTATAGTAAAGGAAATCAGAGTAAAACAGTATAAAAAGGTAAAATAACCTTATGAAAATAAAGAGGACCAAGAGATTGAGGGAGAGGACAGAAAGAAAAGGGTAGCAGCATAAAAATAATAAAGATGTGCTATGTACATGTACCACCCCCCCACAATAAATGTCACCTTTATGTACTGTAAATATGCACTAATAAAAACTAAAATAAAAAGTGAAAACAAGGACAAAAGATCTAAACATATATCTTGCAGGAAAGGTAATAAAAAACACCATGAATGTGGAACAAGATGCCTAACCTTACAATTGATCATGGAAATGCTAATAAACCCTCAATGAGGTAGCATTTCATTCTTATTAGCTTGACAAGAAATTAAAAGGTGATTAATATCAGGTATAAAAAAGATCTGGGCAATAGAAATTTTTGTCTTTTCTAAGTAAGGGTATAAAGAAGTAGGACTGGAAAGCAGTGTGCTATTACATAGTAGAGACATGCACAAACAGTCCCCCAATCATGAATCCACTCCTACACATATGCTATTGCGGAATTCTAGTGTGTACACCCCCCAAACCCCACAAGATTATTCAAGGAGCATTGTGTGTGATAGCAGAAATGGGAATGACTCAAGTCATCCGCCAACGGTGGATTCCTAAGGTGTGATACAGTCAGACAGGAGTACTCTCCTATAACTAACGGAATGAAATACAGCTATTTGTCCAACATGGGTGAGTCTTATAAACAGTTTAATATGAAATGTAATACTTCCATTACAAAAATTACACGTAGAATTTCATTGGGATAAATACAAGAAGCAAGTAGGAAAACTAGTATTTAAGAAGTCATATCAAGGCAGGAAACCATGAAATGGAAGGGGCAGAGGAAGAGAAAGTTTGAAAAGGTGAGAAAGAGACAGAGAGATACAGTTCAGGATGGTGGTTATTTCTGTAAGGGAGAGAGGAAGATATGTTTATGGAGGAATAGCCAAGGTGCTAAAAGAGTCACAAGGTCGAGTGCCTCTAATCTTTGATGGTACATGAATGTTTTTTCTCTAATGTGTGTATGTATTCATATATATTCACTCCTTAGTGCACATACTTTACTATAAAATATATTCATCTATCCTTAGGACTACATTGTATTATTCCTATATCCTTCTTGTAGATAATGCCCTTTAAGAATAAGCTATAACCACTCTGGATTTTCGATGGTGTCATGAAGAAAAATGAACGTTTGCAAGGTTCACAAGAGTGACTTGTGCACTTGCTTTCTCACCGCTAAACAACACGGTGCTTTAAAAAGCTACCTTGGAGAAAAGAAGGTCATGTTCAAGGAGATATCCAGTGAATTACTGCAATAGGATCAGAAACTGAGCAGACTTCCCTGTCCCTGGGAGAATTTGGTTTCCGGTAATGTACATAAGGCTCTACGACTCTGCAAGTCCCTCTGTAGATGCACATGTTAACCAAAGCTTCAGTCTGGTGACCTCGCTTTCCCAGTGTATGCAGAGGAGTGGCAGGGACACGTTAGGGGTTTGGTAAGTGCTTTCAGAAGACACCAAAACATTATGGTGAAAGAAAAGGAATATTAGAGAGCACATAGTTTCATATTCTGGGCAAATAGAAAACCCGAAGCAGAGAAAATTAATGTCTTAAGGAAACATGAGTTTCTAAGTTTCTTTTACAGGGTGAGAAGAGTTGAGATCATATCAAAAAAATACAAATAAATATCTAAATATGCTGGATTCATTTAAATAAAGGGCCTTTGCATTTCACCTCTCTCCTCAAAACTTGACTATCATGATCAAAGGATGCAGGTCACCGGACAGGCCACAACGTTTGGCTTGTATAGAACTTAAGAAATATTAGCAAGTTGTTGTACACAAAGTGGGAAAAGTAAAGGCTACCTCTGGGCTTCAGCAGAGACCTGGAGATTCTGCTTATAAATAACAGACTGGAGAAAAGTCTCTGCAAAAGAACTGTGGAGTAGGCAAAGAGAATGACAGAAGTAGAGTCAGGTTTCCACTTACAGTGCCACAATGAAACAAGAAATTTTTGTATTTATTTACAGCAATGCCTGGGGCAAGTCAACCAATTCTCTTGGAGTGAAGGTTTGGCTTGAATCATGCCAAATGACAGAAATTTTAAGAATCCTATTGTATGAACAATGTGGATTTTCTCAGGGTTGGAAGGCATAGATAGGTTACCAGATCGCTCTAACACTTTATCTACTCAGCTCTCTGTGTTAAGTAATATAACAAACCCAAAATATGATAAAATATATTTCCTGCCCTCAAAGATTTTATCATCTAGCTATGGACAAAACACTGAGATGTGAACTAAGGCCAGGTGAGTGGGGTGCTGGGAAAGGGTCAGGCAGAGGCATCCCTTCTGCCCCTCTGCATACTGGTTCTTTCTTTCTGACTCCCACTTGTCCACTCCTCTGGGCTTCTATGTGAGAGTTGAGTGGCTCCTCTTCATCATAGAGTTCTATCAGGATTCTTACTAGGCCTTCTACCAATTGAAAACAGGATTTTGAAAGAAAGAATAGGTCAGGAAAAAAATCACATGCAGATAACATGGTTGTCTACACAGAAAATCCTAAAGAATCTGCCAAAAACCCTCAAACAAATAAGTGAAGTGGGCAAGGTCATAGTATACAAGATCAACACACAAGAAATACATTCCTTTTCTACATACTGACAATAAATGTGTAAGTACTGCACCACTCTGGAAAACGATCAGACAGTTTCATGTAAAACTATACATGGAATTGCCATGCAACTCAACTGCTGTACTTGAGCATTTATCCTCAGAAAAGGGAAGATTTTATTCCTGTAAAAATCTGTACACGAAAACTCTAACACATTTATTTGTAATAGGTAAAACCTGGAAAAAACCCAACTGTTTTTCAGTGCGTGGGTGGTTAGACAAACTATAGTATATCTGTATCATGGGACATAACAGCATGAAAAAGGACTGAACTCTTGATGCATGCAACAACTTGGATAAATATCCGGGGAATTATGCTGAGTGGAAAAGCCGATGCCAAAGGGCTAACACTGTATAATTTCATCTGTATGGTATCACATTCTTTTATTATAGAAGTGGGATACAAATTAGTGGCTGCTGGGAAGAAAGGCAAAAAAAAAAAAAAAAAGATAGCAAGTGTGGCCACAAGAGGGTAACATGAAGAATATTTGTGGTGATGGAACTATTTTGTATCATAGCATGGTGGTAACAATTGTGTACCCACACGTGATAAAATTGTATATAACTCAATAAACACACACACATCAGTAAGTGAAACATGAAACCTGAATAAGATGGAATGATTTGTGTCAATGTTAGCATGCTGGTTGTGATATTGTGTCATAGTTTCGCAAGATGAGCCATTGAAGGAAATTTAGTAAACTACACAGAAGAGCTGTATTTTTAATGATCTCAAAACAAAACTATAATTAAAATTTTTTTTAAAAGAATGAAAACTTGCTTGGAGAAGAAACCTTGAAAACTGATCAAAGAACAGCTAATAGTGAGAAAAGAAATATAAAGACATGTCTCAGAAGGCAAAATCAGAATCTGTGCAAAAGGGTAAGTAAGCAAGCTCCCCCTCCCGTTCTCCCCTCTCTCCTGCATGGGGCCCGCACAACGGCTGACAGCCAGGTGCTGCCTTTATTATTAAGAGCAGGATAATAGCTTCAATATATATTTAATTAGGCTAGAAGTCATGTAATACATTTGAGAAATCTTTCCATCAAAATTAATTCAAATCAAACCTTCGGGCATGTGCCAGGAATAAGCCTCCATTATCAGGACAAAAGGAGATGGAGACCACTTCCTTTTCCTGCCGTCCTGGATAAACTGATTGGTCCTTGTGCCATGAAGACCACACTTTCTATGTTATTATAAAAAAGATTATAATAAAATATGATTTTTGCAATATCACCACCTTCAATCAGCCTTTAAGATGGAAAGTCAGTGATATTTTATTCACTGTAATGAAAAGAGATTCTAAATCAAAAGGCTTATTAAGCAGATAAGCTCAAATGAAAATAAGTATGTTTCACTCAGGTCTTCTGTTTTAATATTTGAATGTACAATTTTTCCAGTGTTCCAGGATAGTTCACAGCACACGTAAAAGGCCATGACAATGAACAGCATCACCCACATACATTGGTATTATGAGAGGAAAGTGATGTATGTAGATTGTTAACCATGACAGAATTTGAAGGGCATTCACCATGATAGCAATACTAGTTCTGGAAAAAATAGAAAGAGGGAAGGAGCAGAAACCCCAGCTTAAGCAATGAGATATTTTTATTTTATCATTTACCCATTTTTTTTAAGGATTTTAACATTAAAGGAGACCTGAGGAGTCACAAAATCAATCCCTTGAATTGAAGTTCAAAAAAGCAAATCACCTTTTTCCACTGGCATGATGGTATTAATTAACTTGAGAGCATCTCAGATTCCCTTCCATTAAATAGTTCTCCTAGGGATCAAACTTATTTTGGTTTATTATTGGATTCACCCTAACCCTAAGAGTGCTTTTGCAGAATGAGATACAAATGATTAGCACTATTTAACATCATACCATCACGTGATTTACAGCAGAAATGAGACTTACTGGGAAATGCATGAAATGATTCTCATTTTATAAAGAGAGTAACTAAGGCAGGCAGGTAGAGGCCAGAGAGGCCTGAAGTCATTCAGAAGTATTTGAGCAATGTCTGTTTATTTCAGATGCCCATTTTTGGATTGCGTCTTTAAATTTGGGGCTGTCTGATTTTTTTAAGTTCTTTATATATTCTAAATAGTAGACCTTTGTCTGAGGAACAGCTGGTAAAAATTTTTTCCCACACTGTGGGTTGTCTCTTCACTTTGTTGGTGGTTTCTTTTGCTGTGCAGAAACTTTTTAATAAGAGGAGATCCTAGCATTTGATTCTTTGCACTAGTTGACGGGCAACTGAGGTTTTGTTCATGAACAGTAGAAACAGCAAATAAACATATGAAACAATGTTCAACATCACTGGTCATCTGAGAGATGCAAATGAAAACAATGGTGAGATTCTACCTCACTCCAGAAAGAATGGCTGCTATCAAGAAATCAACCAATAACAAATGCTGGCGGGGCTGTGGGGAAAGAGGAACCCTGCTCCACTGTTGATGGGAGTGCAGACTGGTGCAACCACTGTGGAAATCAGTATGGAGATACCTCAAAGAACTAGGATTAGAGGTCCCATTCGACCCAGCTATCCCCCTGCTGGGCATCTCCACAAAAGAATTAAAAGAATCTTACCACAGCGATATATGTGCACCCATGTTTATAATGGCACAGTTTGTAATAGCTAAAACTTGGAAACAGCCCAGTTGCCCATGAACTGAAGACTGGATAAAGAAGATGTGAGCTTTTTATAATAAACAAAATGGAGTACTACTCAGCCATAAAGAATGAGAAACCAGAGACATTTATAGCTAAAACAATTCACATTGAGGCCATGGTCTTGAGTGAAAAAAAATGGGACACACATGTATAAATACTGAATAGTTTCTCTGGTGTGAGAAACTAAAAGTATAAAAGAGGATCAAAATGTATAATAGATAATATGAAATAAGAAGAAAAGGTCCAAAGGGGAAGGGGAAGGAGAAGTGGGAGGAGAAGGGGAAAGAAAAGAAGGGAATAAATATGTGAAAAGGAAAAAATGGAAACAAAGTCTTTGAAAAGAGGGAAGGGTGGAGGGGATGAAGGGAGGGCAGGGGAATGGGGAAAGAATAAGAACCAAGATACATCATGTAAAGGTACAAGATTCCAATGAGGAATGTAACTGTATTGTATACCTAAAATGTACCAATAAACTAAATGAATTATTTTAAAAAAATAAATTTTTGAGCAATTGGGATCCACTTACATTACCCTTGGTCAATCACCCTTTTCACTTGCACCTAAGCTATTTACGGAGGAAGTGTACCTCGGGAAGAAGTGAACTGTACTGAGAAGGGACAGGTGATTCGTGTGCTCTGGGATAGCAATTAGAGTGCTTACAAATAAACACTGAGATGGGTGGTGAATACATGGTTTCTGAAGCCATCATACTGCTTGTGTTTGGCCATCTGTGCAAATCAGTATCAGTCACCGGCTGTGGGAGGACGGGGGAAAGGAAAGGGAGATTACCTTTTTTAACCCAATGTATCTTTCATAACAGTGAGAATTGGTGGGTAGGGTATTGTTCTTTTCAAAGTGTAAAACTCACAGTTTTGTGCCTAAGTTTTATTTCAAGAAACATTTGGATTGTGTCAAAGATCCAGAGCCAAAGTGTTTATTCAGAATCCTCTTTTCTGATTGGAATGAAGAAAAGAGGACCCTAGGATACTGGAGGACCTCAACATCCCAACTAGAACCCCCTACCCCCACTCAAAATATAGCATGAGCAGACTTTGAACTCTGCACCTCCCACCTGCTCCTACCCTGACACACTGTGACTCTGTCCATGTGTCTAGCTGAAGCAGATGCTCAGGACCTGGGCTGAGGTGGGGACATGTGTCTTTCTTTTCTGTCCTGGGCCTATATGTCACTATGAAGAGACTGTGAACTGTCCGTGAATGGGCTTCTAACCCTCTGCAGTCCAGCAGTGACTGGAAATTTGTAATTTAGAATTTTCCATCAATGTAAGAAATCTGGTTGATCTCCATGACTTTTATTTTATCCTTTTCATTTTTCCCCCAACAAAGACATTTTTCTATTGGAGAAAAGAAAATGACAGTAGGAAATAATGAATATTAGAAGTGGATGATTATTTTTGACTCATAACTTCTAAAATTATATATGATAGCTCTTCAACACAAAGAGAACAAAGAGAAAGGGAAACATCTTTGTTGTTTTATTGGTCTGCTTTAATTGTATTCTTTCATCTTGGTAATAAGCTGAATTTAAAAACTGATGCCTGTGGTTTGGTTTCTAAACTGAAAATTTTTTTCCTACAAAAACTGAGCATTTCAAAGAAAAACATGAGATGTCAATATTGCTTGTTGGTGACATCTCTGAATGGGGTGATCCAGAGAAAGGATCCAGGGCAAATTGCAGACAAGTGTAATTGCAGTGGCTGGACTCCAGCATGAGGGGAAAAGCATCAGCAATGATTCTGTGGATTCAGGTACCGCTGGCTTCATAAAGAGATGGGCACATATATACTCCGGGGATATGGTAGGAGAGGGAAATAATGGGTATCTGGAAATCAAGAAAGCTTCATGGAAGAGAAGGCTTTTGTGAAGGGTGTAAAGCACTGAAGAAGGAATCAGAAACAGGTAGTTTCAAATATATAGGTGGTTAAAGTAAGCATATCTTTAGGGAAAAAAAATTGTCTACCTTACTGTAGGATACACCAAAAAAGGGAGGGATTGGACAAGGTAACAAGCATCTAGTCTTATAGTGAGAGGTGTGAGGCATTTGTAAAAAAAACTGCGAGAATCAAAATAAAATAATTTGCACTGAGCCAAAAATCTAGTGATTGTTTAAGCCACAGGCCCTGTAGAACATCTAATAAAAATGTATGGGAATCCCTCAGGCTGGAATTCCATGTCTGCATACTTTAAAGATGTTGCTTAGAACTTTAGGAGTTTATAGTTGCCTGGGAAACTGTGAACTACATGTTAAGCAGCTTTGATTCAGGCTGGCTTGACTGGCATTTAAACAAATGAATCAATTATGAGAAAAATTGCATATTATTTTTATAGACTATAGACCAGAATTTCCTACCATTTTTCCCTACATGCTGCTTAGAAAGCATCTTCTGAATTAAAATTCAGAATGGAGGGGGGAGTTTGTGGTCATAAGGCAGCCTTTGTGTACTTTTTTTCCCATTAAGTTTATTGTTACATTTTAGGTACAAAATACAGTTACATTCATCATTGGGAACTTGTACCTGTACATGATGTATCTTGGTTCTTATTTTTAACCCATTCCCCTGCCCTCCCTTCATCTCCTCCACCCTTCCCTATTTACAAAGACTTTGTTTCCACTTTTTTCCTTTTCTCATACTTTTTTCTTTTTCCTTCTTTCCTTTCCCCTACCGCTCCACTTCCCCTACTCCTTTAGACATTTTTTTCCTATTACACAATATCAATTATACATTTTTTAAAAAATTACAATAGCAATATTTAGAGAACATTACCACAGATTTTGCAAAATTAAAAAGGATATAGAAAGCATATTACAAAAATCATTTTTGAAATAAATTTGATAATGAAGTACCTTGGAAAACAAATTAATGAAACTGACTCTGGAAGAAATATAAAATTTGAATAGCACCTATTAAAGAAAGTATATTCTTAGCTTGAAAACCTACCCATATGACAACAATAAGCTCATGTACATTTTAACTGATAAATTATATCAAACTTTTAAAGCAGAAAAAAGAAGAAACACTTCTCCCCTCATTTTAGAAAATCAACACTGTGCTAATCCTAAAACTGAATAAAGATAATAGAAGAGAAAAGTATGAACATAAATAAAAATTTGCTTAACAAAACAAACTATTAGAAGTCAGATGTGGCAGTATGTAATAAGTGGTTTATTATAGTGATGGCAGTATCGGTTCAGCATTGGAAGATCCACTCCCAAAAGTCATCATTTTAATGGAGGAAAGGAAAAAGCCACATGATCCTATCAGTAGTTGCAGAAAAAGTATTGGACTAAATTCTACAGCTATTTATGGTAAAAGCTATCAGGAGACTAGAAGTAGAACAGAACCTCCTCAACAGATAAGACATGTACTCCATACTTCCAGCGAGAACACCTTATATGAATGGAAAAGATACAATGCTTTCTCCCTAAGGTGGGGAATGAGGGTAGATATGCTTACTCTTCATCTGTCCATTAAACTTTGAAACATAGGCCCAAACCAAAATAGTCTGGCAATAAAAATAAGTAAATAACATAGGATTGGCAAGGTAGAAGTAAAATCTTTATACATAGATGAAATGATCATCTACAGAGAAAATACTCAGAAATCTCTAGGAGCCCCTAGAACTTGTATTTGAATTTAGCAGGATTAGAAAACATAAGGTATATATAAAAATTCAGGTCTATGTATATTTGCTATAAATGAAGAATTGGATATTGAAATTTAAAAGTTATGTAGGAGTGCAAAGTATCTGGAAAAGTAAGGTGAAAAAAATAATAATGTTGGAAGGCATTTATTACCTAATTTTAAAACTTCTTCTAAAGCTACAGTAATCAAGGCAATGCTGGCATAAGGAAAGACATATAGATCAATGGAATAAAACAGAGAATCTAGAAATAGAACCACACATATATGGTCCACTGATTTTTGAAAGATTATTTAACATTAACATTTTATATAACATAAACTCATCTCAAGAGCAGAGGAATAAATGGTACTAGAACACTCAGTATCTGTATATAAAAAAGTAACCTCAGGGCTGGGGATTTAGCTCAGTGGTTTTGCTGCCTGCTGTGCAAGCACAAGGACCTGAGTTCGATCCCCAGTACCAAAAAAAAAAGTAACCTCAACCCTTTATTTCCACACATAAAAATAACTTTAAATGATCTACGAACCTAAATATGAAAGACTAAAACTATAAAACTTTAAGAAGAAATTATAAGGGAAAATGTTCATGAATTTAGGGTAGGCAAGAATTTCCTAGGATACAAAAAACCATGATGTATAAAAGAAAAAAATTGATAAGAGATTCCATCAAAATTTAGAACTTTAAAAGACATCGTTAAGAAAATGAAAAGTAGTCCTTAACCAGAACATATTTATAATACATTTAACCTATGACCAGAATATATAAAGAATTCTTACAGCTCATTAACAGACAACCCAATTTAAAAGTAGATACAAGAAGAAAATAAATAGCCAGTACAGCGTAAGGAAAGGTGTGCAACACTAGAATCAGAAAAATACTAACCACTACAATAACAAGATTGTATTATACACTCATTAGGGAAATTAAGTTAAAAGTTTTAAAAGAACAAATGTCAGCTTAGATGTGAACCATTTAGAACTTTCTAATACTGCTAATGTGAATGCAAAATGATAAAACCATTTTGGAAAACAATATAGAAATTTCTTGTATTACTGTTAAGAACCAACAGTTCTGTTCTTAAGTTTTTACTTGAGAGGAATGAAAACACATGTTCACAATAGATTTGTACAAACAGGTTGACTGTCCCTTATCTGAAATTCTTGGGACCAAAAGTGTTTCAGATTTTAGTTTGAAATCCACTTGATCTGCAAAGATCTGTCTTGATCTGTTTCCTACTCTTTTTGGTTTCCTGTCACATGGAGTATTATTTTCTACCCTTTAACTTTTAGTCCATGGGCTTCTTTTTAAATTGTGTGTTTCTTGTATGCAGCATATTGTTGGATCTTGCTTTGTGATCCATTCTGCCAGTCTGTTCCTTTTGATTGGTGAATTGAGACAATTAACATTGATACTTATAACTGATACATAGTGATTTATCCTTTTCATGGCTTTTTTCTTTTTGTTAGATTGTTCCCCTTTGTGTTTAATTTCTTGTCATGCCTGATGGATTCATTCTGCTGGGCTTCCTGGAGTTGTGATCCTCATTGTATTTTCCTAGGATATTGTCTAACATTTTTTGAAGTGCTGGTTTGGTATTCACGAAGTTCCTAAGGTGCTATTTGTCATGAAAGTATCTTATTTCTCCATCAATTTTGAAAGATAGTTTTGCAGGGTACATCAGTCTGGGTTGGAGGCTGTTTTCCTTTAGGGCTTGAAATATGCCACTCCAAGCTCTTCTTGCCTTGAGGGTTTGTGTTGAGAAGTCTGCTGTGATTCTGATGGGCTTTCCTTTGTATGTGATTTGTTTCTTTTTTCTGACTGCTTGTAGAATTTTGTTCTTCTGTTGTGTTTCTGGAATCTTAACTATTATATGCCTATGTATAGATTTTTTTTTTTTGATCACTGCTAGTTGGAGTCCTGTGTGCCTCACTTATGTGTATGTCAAGTACTTCTCCCCTGCTTGGGAAGTTTTCTGCCATCACTTCTGTGAACAGTTTTTTTTATGTCATCTGCACTCTCTCCTGTTTCTTCATCGATTCCGATCAGTCTTATGTTATTCTTCTTTGCATCATCTAGCAGCTGCTGGATTGATTTCTCATGGCCTCGTACTATTTTAAAGCAATTTTTCTTTTCCTGGTCCCTAATTGCAATCTTATCTTCTATGTCTGAAATTCTATCCTCATACTGGCTCACTGTGCTGTGTAAACTTTCAATGGAATGTTTAATCTCCCGCAAATCTGTTTGTATCTGTTTTATGGATTCCATTTGTTTCCTATGTTGGGATTCCATCATGTTCCTCAGCTACTCTATTTTTTTATCTGTGTCCACTCTAGATTTATTAATCATGTCTTGCACTATGGATACAACCTGTGCTGTTATGTGAGAAATTATTTCTGATTTCATTTTTCCCAGATCCTCTTTTGTTGCCAGTTCAGGGAGTCCAGGTGGTTGAGTATCAGATTGTTCCATCTCATTTCCCTTTGGTGTTCCCTTAGGTGATCTGGAAGTCTGGTTTTGAGACTTGTTTAAGTGTCTTCTTATTCAAAAGATGCAGCCTGCTGTGCCTTTGTTGAGACAACTTTTTGCTCACCCAGTGGGCTTCAATTCTCACCAAGCCACTGACCTGCCTTTTCTCTGCTGCCCACCAGTAAACTAATTCCTAGGTTCAGAGTGGTGGTTGTCTGGATCCCTGAGTGGACCTGTTGCCCAGGTGGGCTTCTGGTTGAGACCTGCGAACACCTGAGATGGTGTCTAGGTATGCCTCTGGCTAGGGCCCCTATGTAGCTGTTGTCTGGGAACATCTTTGGCTGAGGGCTGTGCACTCTAGTTCCTGTTTTGTGAACAAGGTTCTGGCTAGGGTCTCGGGCACTTACTGATGGTATTGGGGCAAACCTCTGTCTGTTGCTTGTATGCCTGTGAAACTCCTTTCCAGGCAGGCCTTTGGCTTGGGCCAGTGTGCCCCAGCTTCTGGTGTTGGGGCAGAGCCCTGGCTGGGATCTGCTTGCAGTGCACCACTCTGATACATACTGCTGCCCACCCAACTAAGGTGGTCTGGTGTGCCTTTATTGAAGAGATATTCTTCACTTTTCTGGTGGGCTTTAATTTTCATCAAGGGGCCTCAGAGAGGCCCTTTTTCTGTTGTTCACTTCTCCTCTATCTTCTCAAGCTCAGAACAATGTCCTTTAAGACCCCTGCAACAACTCTGTGGTGGGGATTCAGGTAATGGCTCGGCACAGCCAGCAAGGCCGGTGCTGGCACCTGTGCAGCTCACCTCCTTGGTATACTTTTTAAAAAATCTAAGTTGGTGCAGGGTTGGAGGTAAACAGAAATTTGGAAATTGCTACCTCCTCTTTTTATCACCTGGTGGGTGAATGTTATGCACCACCAGCAAACTGCTCAGCAGGGAAGAGACTGGGCTGCAGTGCTCCCAGCCAGGGGGCAGCAGAGTCAGCCAGGAAAGTTACCCCTGGGTTCCTGCTTTCTAGGTATGAATGGGACTTCACCTCTGAGAGTGCAAAGCCCCTTTACATTTGTCTTCACCTCTCCTAACTCTCTTTAAACCAGGAGATAAACATTCTTGTCCTTATCAACTAGGTATATGATCCTGGGAAAATGATGTATCTTGACATTTGTACCTGTAAAATAAAGGTTGTGAAGATATGTGCCCTATCCCAGTGATTTTCAATCTTGAGTATCCATAGAATGACTATGAGGTCTTGTTAAGACACAGATCACTGGGTCCTACATATAAATTCTAGATTCTGAAAGTCAGGGTTGGGCCTGAGTGTCCTTCGCTGTTAAGCTCCTGTGTGAAGCTTAGAGGTCCACAGACTGGGCTAGTCAGTGCTCTCTAGCACTTCCCTGACCTGTGAGCTCCTATGCACTTTCCCAGTGAAATCTTTTTCTCTGCTGAGCTGATGATTCACTGCCTGGCTCCTCCCGGTTTGTGACGGAAGCCATTTTCAGTGCATTATTCTGCACAATGGTGTTTTCTGAGAAGGGTCACTGTATCCATTCTAAATGATTGTTTTCAATTTCAAATGTGTTGGGAGCACTAGTAAATTGTTTTGCTGTGCTGCTGACGTGGTTTCAACACAAATTGAAAATTCTACGCATTTGAGGAGCCCAGCAACATGCAGATAGACCTGACAGCACCGAGGACCCTACTATGTAACATTCCTGGCAGGGGAGGGCAACCTCATAATGTGAGGATTAGTGTGGGGTGGCTGAAAGGAGGAAAGGAATCCTCTGTTCAAAATGCGGGAGAGGACTTTCTGCAGAGTCGGTGCCAGGGACAGCATTACACATCAATGGAGTTTGACTTTCGGGTTTCTTTCACAGTGTTAAATCATTTAAAAATATTTACTCATAGGCATATAAGGTGTTAAGCTGGAGGCTTTGGGAGGTACAAGGATAAATCAGATCAAATCCTTGCCTGGAGTGGAGTTTGTAACCTAGTACAAGGCCCAGGATGTGTATGTCTCTGGACAGAGAGGGCAAGACTGCTGCCTTACCCCCTGGGCTCCAGTGACATTAAATCTAATTGTTAGTTATGAGGCGTCAGACAACTTATGTGACCCCTTTGAGCTTCAGCTTCAGGATGGTAAAGAGGTAAAATAACCCATAGGATCAACTATGACTTCATTGTGGAAACTCGCTTGAAATATAGTATGTATTCAATACATGCAGCAGTTTTGAAACTATCGTAAAAGTGGAAAGTGATAAATGTAACATAATTTTTCAGTGCTTAAGTGTGTTAGATACCAAACTCAAAATTTTTCATTTCTCACCTCTATTAATCCTCATAACAACCCTGATAAGATTGATTCTGCAACTGTCTACATTTTGTAGATAAAGAAACAGTACTCAGGGACCTTAAGCTATTTTCCCAAAGTAGTAAAGGGTACAAATGCCTCCACTGGTATTTAAACAAAGTACCCTGGATGTAGATCTTGCACCTTACCCCCTATGTACACTGGTTCTCTGAGGAGAACAAACATTTTGGGGAGCGGTCAGAAGTAGGAGTGAAAAATTTCACTAAAAGTTTTAAAATCTGAGCCAGGACTTGAAAGATTAGGGAATTTTGAATTCACTCTTTTCCTGTTCAACACATGTACTTATTCAATACAACTGTGTCTCACGCATATCTTGTACCAGACACTGGCATGATGCTGGCCATGTGGCAGTGAATGAGGTGGTCACAGTGTGAGCAAGGGCCCCTGCCTTTCAGACCTTAGGATCCAGAGGTGAGGACAGCAACACTGTGGCACTGAGTGAGTAATTAATTATGAAGGAGAAATGTAAATGGCATCTCATCAGGAGATGTGAGCCCAGGGCCGACAGCACCCAGACCATGTTACCCCCAAGAGGCCCACAAGTGGTCCAGCAGCTGGGCCTGGGCTGAAAAGCTTCCCATGTTCTCTTCCTCGTGTTTCTTGCAGCTACACTCTTCCTTCCTGCAGCTGAAATGTCTCTCATGTGAAATCCATCCATTCAATGTCATCTGTGATTTCTTATTTTTTAAATAAGCTAATGTGATAACATACTTTCAGAATTATTGCTGACCCCCACCCCCAGAATTTCTCTTTTTATTCCTCTCTTCCACTTCCTGCCTCTTGCAGCTAAAGATTAACATCCATGGGCTAAGAAAACAGACACTACAAGGCAAAAGGTAGGGGCGAGGTCATCTTCCAGGCTGTGGTTTCTGAAAGCATAGGCACCAGAAAGAAGGGTGAGAACTCATGGCAGAGGCCTAGATTTAGAGAAAATTTACAAAAAATGAAGGTTCTCCTCCTACTGCTCTATCACACCAGAGAAAGGAGTTCCGAGCAGGGAATGCCTCTCCCACCAAAACACTGGAACTAAATTTCTGCCACTGCCACTGTGAATGAAGAACTAAAAATAAAGCTAAATAGTAGAAAACAGAAGAAAGTTAATACTGCTTATCCGATCCAATTGGATGAATATTGTATTAGTATTAGTAATACTAATACAATTAGTAATATTATTTGTATTAGTCAGCTTTCTGTTGCTGAAACATAATACTTGACACCTGCAACCTAAAGAAGTGAAGGTTTATTTTAGTTCCTGGTTTCAGTCCATGGTCTGCTGCTCCAAAACAGAAACTTCATGAGGAAGGCATGTCCAACTCATAGATTCCTTGCAGCAGAGACTAAGGGAAGCACCAGAAAGGAAGGGCCAGCATAGTCCCCAAGGTCACAGCCCATGACCACCCAGAAGTGTCCCTTTCTGACCTCCTAGGCATCTTCCAAGCCAGCCAAGTTTAGCATGGAGATGAACCATCACACCACTGCACTGACTCATGCTAAGGGCTTGCTCCTTTCCAGATAACACTGGGTTTCAATAAGGATTTTTAATACCACGTTCATTCATTCAGTCAATATTATTGCACATCTATTCTATGCCAAGTTAGTGGCAGTGACTAGGGGCAGAGTCAAACAGGAATAGACACAGTTCTTGCTTGATAATCTTTATTTTCACTGCAGAAAGTCATTAATCAAACAGCTATACAAACAGATGTGAAATTATGAGTGTGAAAATTACCACTGTGGAAAGACACTTTGAATCTGCATAGCAAGGGGGCTCTGACCTCATCTGGGGGATCTGGGGAATCTCCCTGAGAAGTGATCTTAGAATTCAGACCTGAAAATTAACAGGAGCTAATGAAGCAAAGAGAAGTGGAAAGATTCTAGGAAGGCAGAACCAGGACTTTCATTTTCCACAAGGACTTAGAGCCACAAGAAAATAGTTTGGGTGGGAGGAAGAGGGGAGCACAACTGTCAATCAGAGCACGAGAGCAGTCACTGATGTGAGGGTTTCCTTAGGCAGCTAGGTCAGGCTGATGAATGGGCACTTCCCGAGTGTTTCTAGATAACTTTGCACCTGTCTCCCAGCAGCCTCAATGGTGTTTAAGGCTGACATATAGAGCAGAATATAAAGGCCCAGTACAAAAATTACAAAATACTAAATAAATAATTTTACAAATAACAATTACTTGCTGAAATGACAGTTTGGGGTTTTATCAAGTCATATAGATATTACCATTCTGTTGCTTTTCATTTTTTGAAGTGTGATTACTTGAAAATTTAAAAGTCTGGACATGGCTTACATTTATGCATCACATTGATATTTTCATTAGATTGTATTGATGTAGACCCTAAGCAGTTAGAATGAAGGCTGGCAAACAAGGCTAGTGGGTACAATCTTGTCTGGTACTTGTTTTTGTAAATAAAGTTTTATCAGAAACTCCTGAAACTCTATGAAACGCTATGTGGCCCTTTGCAGAAAAGCTAACTGACCTGTGTTCTAGAATTATTTTATATCTTGCTCATCACTATATCTCCAAATCCTAGCACAATACCTGACCCATGGTAAGTGCATGATAAGTATTTGCAGAGTGAAAAATGATCTGTTGAATAGATGTTTGCTGAGTGAATACAAATTTGAAAAGGATATTGCCAGGATACTTGCTAAAATTGGTTCACAACCCACAGCTGTGGCGATCATGTGCTCAAAACTATAAATTCAAATATAACTCAACAAGTAAGGGTGAACTTGAGTAATAGTCACACACAGCATTTAAGGCTGAGTCTGTTCTTAAAAGCCCAAACTGTGTAGCATTTCTCTAATGGTCAAAGATGTTGAGCATTTTTTTCATGTACATATTGGCTGTTTGTACTTCTTTTGAGAAGAAAAATTCATTTCAATTGTCCAGTTTTTATTTGGTATTTTATTTTTTGTGGGTATAATTTTTGTATTCTTTATATATTTTACATATTAGTCCTCTGTCCAAAGAATAGCTGGCCAAAAACTTTCCCCATGCTGTTTGCTGTTTTTTGTTTTTCTTCACTGTGTTGACTGTTTCCTTTGCTGTGCAGAAGCTTTTTAATTTAAGATAATATTACTTATTGACTTATTTTTTGTGCAGTTGGAGTTCTGATCAGGAAGGCCTAATCTGTGCCTATAGCATCAAGAATTTCACTTATTTTATCTTTCAGCTGATTTAATGTTTCTGTTTTTATACCTAGGTATTTGATCCATTTTTATTTGATTTTAGTAGAGGATGAGAGATATGGAACTAGATTTATTCTTTTGCATGTGGATAGCCAGCTTTCCTAAGATCATTTGTTAAACAGGCTAGAGTCTGTTTTTTGGCCCTTTTGGCAAAAATCAGATGGGTGGAAATATCTGGGGTTGTTTCTGCATCTTCAGTTCTATTCCATTGATCAACATATCAGGTTTTGTGCCACTACCATGCTGTTTTTATCACTATAGCTTTGTAGTATAACTTAAAATTTGGGATTGGGTATTGTAATGCCTCCTGTTTTGCTCTTGTTGCTCAGAATTGCTTTGGTTATTCTGGGTCTCTTCCAAATCTATGTAAATTTCAGGAGTGCTTTTTCTAGCTCTGTGAAGAATGCTGATATTTGGATTGGACTGGCATTGAATCTAGATGTTGTTTTTTATTAATGGTCATTTTGATGATATTGTTTTTGTGTATCCACAAACATGGGATGCATTTCCATTTCCTAATGACCTCTTCAACCCCTTTTTTCAGAGTACTGTAGTTTTTGTAATAGAAGACTTTCATTTCCTTGGTTAGGTTAATTCCTAAATATTTTATTCTTTTGGAAGCTACTGTGAATGAGATTATTTTTCTTGGGTTTTTTTTTGATAAGTTCATTGTTGATGTACAGAAATACTATTGATTTTTGTGTATTGATTTTGTATTCTGCCACTTTGCTTACTTTGTCTCTCAGTTCAAGAGTCTTCTGGTGGAGTTTTTCAGGTGTTCTATGTAAAGGATCATGTCATCTGTGAAGCAAGGCAGTTTGTCTGCTTCCCTTCTGATTCATATCCTTTTTAATTCTTTCTCTTGCTTTGTTGTTATGGCTAAAGTTGCATCTTACTCCAGAGAGAAGGGCTATCATCAAGAACTCAAAAACAACAAAAACTGACAAGGTTGATTGTTAGTGGAAATTTAAACTATTACATCCACTATGGAAATCAGTATGAAGATTTCTAAAAAAAAAGAAAGAAAGAAATTCCATTTGACCCAGGTATGCCTCTTCTGGGTAGCCCCCCCCCCCAAACTAAAGACATTACAGTAATGTATACATACCTGTGTACATTGCTGGACAATTCATAATAGCTAAATTGTGGAAGCAGCATGTATGCTAAACAACAGATGAATGGATAAAGAAAATATGTCTCTCTCTCTCTCTCTCTCTCTCACACACACACACACACACACACACACGCACATATACACACAATGCAGTACTACTTAGCCACAAGGAAGGATAACTTTAAGTCATTTGTAGGAAGATGGACACATCTTCAGGTCATAATGACCAAGCACAGAAGGTTAAATATCACATGATTACCTTTTTGCGAGAAACCCTAAATATAAATAATTTAAAGAGAGATGATAGAAAACAGGAAGTAAACTTTACAGAGATGGGAAGGGGGCCTAGGAATTAGGAGTGATAGGACAGGAGCAGGAGGAGAAAGCGAAGTAAAAATGATTATGATGTACTACATATATGTACCAATTCCCAGAGATGAATATGATTATTATGTATAGGAAACATATACCAATAAAAAACTAGTGCCAATAACTAAAGAATTAATATAGTAACTTAATTCAAATAAAGAAATATTGTATTAAAAATTCCAAAATGGGCAGTTTCCATTGTCATCACTACAGAATGTCTTGATTTTGGATTAGCTGAGATGATTTAATCATGGACTGAAACATGATAAAGTGTTGTATAAATGAGAAGGAGAATTACCTCATAGGCTGCATATTTGGAGCAAGTGTTTATATCATAACACTCCTCATTGTCCTGTATGGTGGTCACCCTGACAAAGATCTCTGTTCTGTTGGTGCAGAACAGGTTGAAATGAGTGAATGTGATGGGAATGAAGGCTGGCCCCGAGGAGACTCCTGAGAGAAGAATATTCCAGCCCTCACAGAGGTACTGATCTCCCAGAAGAGATAGTCAGAAGGGACTTTCCTGGGTTTATTTCACACAAACTTTTTAGACACACTTTTTGCCTGGAAATGTAAAACAGTAACTCATATGGAAATCTGGATTTTGTTGGTGCACATGAGAATGAATTCTTATATTTTCAAATTGGGCTGAGAATCAGAGCTGAAAGAGAATTAAGTACATCTTCACACTTTGATCCAAATATACTCCTGTCACTTACTCTCTGCTCACAAATCAGCAGCTGGTAGAAGACACGAGATCATTTTCTTTTGCTTTTCTCTGTCAGATTGTTAATGAAAATGACTTCATCAAGTTGAAAGAGGCGCAGCCACTATAGATGAGGATCCGATCTAAGGTCTAAGCTATGTAACACTCTCTCATCTCACAAGAACCAGTCATTTTTTTAAAAAAAATCATAACATTTCTAAGTGTTAATTGCATCTTTTATTTTGTAGTAATTAAAGTTTTAAAAGTAAATAGATATCTGTATTTTAACAGGTAGATTCCATAGGGCTTTTATAAAGGGAGGCAGATTTTATTGGTGCAGATTTGAGAAGCAAACAAATAAAAAAGAGTAAGACTCATTAGTAACATGTGATTGGTATAGAAAGAGTATAATTAAATATTTGAGGTTTTTTTATTTTAAGTGGTTCAAAGAAGTCAATGATTATAAAGTCAATAATATCATAAGGCTGTATCTGTCCATCACTCACTTCTTCACTTGCCCATCTATCTACAAATAGTCACAGTTATTGTATTCACAGCATAACTATTTGTTCAGGTTTATAGTAGACACGGTAAAAGATAGAAGAGAGATGAATGACAATCCCTACCTCTGAAGACTCATAATACGTTAAATGTGAAGGTAATTTAAAGATGATGTTATTGTAGTTCTACGCCCCCTTTTTGAGGTAAAGAAAGAATTGTTAGGTGATTTATTTAAAAAATTATATGATGTAACATGGAGCATGAATTCCTAAGTCTGATAACTGTTTTTACTGATATTGGATAAGTCAGACATATCTTTCTGCCTAAAATGTTTCAGAATAAGTAATCCCATATCATCACGTAAGCAAGTGTGAGAACATCAGATATGCCTGATCTATGGAACATGGAAAGTTCTTCCTCATTGAGCAAGAAAATTCCAAGTTTAAGGGTAGAAATTAGTCTGGAGCAGGACTCAGAAGAAATACAGAGCCTAGTAAGGAAAAGGCATTCTGGTCATGATGAGCAAAAGAAGTAAATGCAGAGGGAAAGGAACCACACAGAAGAGAAAAGAGTGAAAGAGAATTGAGTTAGAAAAGGGTTACAAAAGTGGTGGAGAAGACCCTGAATGGAACCTAGAACTTCTATGGAGGAGCTGAGTACTGGGTGTAGGTCCCTAGGTCAGCAGGTGGTGTAAGCAGGTTGAATGTTTGCTGGATACATTCTTCCTACTATTAGAAGACTGAGCGTAAACTAGAGTGATGGAAGACTCATACACAAGACTCTGACTTTAGAGAAAGACAAAATATCCCTCAATGACCCAGTGAGGACTTCTAAAAATAAAATCATCCTGGCAAATTAAATACATACAGCAAAGTCCATTCATTTCCTTTTTCATATCTTTCAGTTGCACACCATTTGCTGATGCTTCATCAGAATTTACAAGTTTGATGAGACAATCTAAATGGGAGTATTTAAGAAACCCACAGTGAACTAATAATGTTAATAGTCACACACTTACTTGCTGAAGTAGTTAATTTCTACTCCTCAGGATTTTTTTTTAAGGTTTTGATATACAGCTCAAATTATTGCTTATGTAGGATGAAATGCATTCTTAAATACTATGCTGTCAAAGTTATAGCTACAAATCAGTCAGTACCATCACTGCAGGCAGTAAATATTTTATACCTTATTGAAAAATAATATTTCCCTTATAAAGTATCAAAATCACATTCCTTTTAGGCCCATTCCAAAATTCTTCCTTGAGATTCTTAAAAGGTAATCACACTTAAAGCTTCACCATACAGAATTGTCAGTGAATTTTGAAGGTAAGAGCTTTAGATTTTAAATTCCATGGACCTGAGGTACCAAATTCTGTTCATCCTTGCTGCCCTGCATGTACATGTGGGACTGGTACAGAAGAATATACTTCTTTCTATTTCTGATTTCTTATAATTATGTTAGATAATTTTCTACATAATCATATGTAAAACATGTATACTGACATAAATAATACCAACCTACTGTTATTTTCCCAACACCAATTTTAAGGGTCTGAAAAAATTACTAGTTATCGTGACCAGATTTCTTCAACTGTGAACCATTTCTGCTTTTATTTCATAATTAATGTTATGGTTTTGGTTTGAAGTGTTCCCCTAAATTCTCATGTGTTTGAAAGGTGACTGCCTCGTGGGGATGCTATACTAGTTCAGGAGCTGGATGTGCTGTTGGAGGTGGAGCCTAGTTGCAAGTAAGCCACTCGGGTGTTTGGTTTATATCGATATGCCCCCTGAGAGCCTCATGTGCTCACAGAGGAAGCTTCTGGAAGGTGATGGATTATTGGGACCTATGGCTGACATGCTGTTAGGAGGTAGAGTCTGGTTGGAAGAGATGGTCACTAGAGCTGATCCTGAAGTGTCCATCTCCCTCCCCAGCTCCTCCCTTCCCTGAATCCTCCTCACTGGCTCAGGGCAAGCAGCTGCCCTCTGTCAGGCTCTTCCACCACACCCTTTCTGTGTTTAAGCCTGCTGACCATGGACTGAAACTTCTGAAACTCTGAGCCAAAATAAACTCTCCTCCTATACTTTTTGGGTGTGGAATATTATGTCTTAGTGAAAAGAAAGTGATGAAGACAGGTACTTCCCTGGCTGCTCCTTTCTTGTCCTGCTTCCTGGGCAGCATGGTTTGAGCACCTTTGCCCCCTCAGGCCCCTCTGCCATTCTGCTCCTGCCTTGGAGTCAGCCAACGATGGACTGAAAGCTAAAATAAGTCTTTCCTCCTTTAAGTTGTGGGCATTGGGTATTTTGTCCCAGCAATGAAAAAGTGACTAAGACAGTTAACTTGCTTTTAAGAGAAAGAGGATGACAACAGAAGGAAATCATAGGCACTCACAGCTGGCTGCTATTGACTGACAAGGTGAAGCTGGAGAGGGTTAGTAGGGATATGATGCATGCTTATACCCTGAAGCTTGACTTGTGTAACTGGCTACCTTAACCCCTTTTAAACATTTGTCCTTATTTTTTTTTTAAGGACCTGATAGTCTCTGAAGGAAAAGAGACTTGAACAAATAACTTCCAGGATGGGAGAAGTGCTATCAAGTAGACTAAAGAAAGCACTGTGGACCTGTGAGATTTGCTTCATTTCCCAAGTTGATAGAGAAAGCCTGGGCACTAATTTTAGTGCATGATATGCACTCTTCTGAAAATAAACAAGCAGATTTTATTTAGACTGTGTTTGTGGGATTACTGTCATTCGTCATCTTCAAACATGGATAGGACATTCCAGAGAGATGATGTTACGGACGGCAGGAAGATATTTATGGTCTCCTGAGTGATGTGGGTAAAGGCATGGAAAGAGGGCACTTACACTTCGACAGTAACAAGATGTATTGGAGGACAGTGGCAGCCTCTCAAAACAATTCAGTAATGTGTTTCAGGAAAGATCTGTGCATCTTGTTTACTATTTTATCACTAAAATGTAAATAGAAAGCAACTTGAATAAATGACTAAATGTTCAAATGCTTAAAACTTTACATATGCTTCAATGAATTGCTAATCATCATGAACCTATTCAGATTTAGCTTTCAGAATATATGTGATATTATTATTTATAATACGAAAGCCTTGAAATGGCTCACTTAGGGTTATCAGTGTAGGGTTGAGTAAAAATTATATAACATCCTGACTATGGGTTATCGGGCAGCCATGAGTGCTGATGTTGCAGAAAAACATATAAATGATAGAGAAGGATGCATGAAACTCTTTTATGAATAGGTCAAAAAGCAATGCATGGAGTGGTAATCCATTGCTAGAAGATGATAAAGTAATAATTATTAAAATGATTTCAGAGAACAAGTACACCAGAGGCTCAGACACTTGTAAACTCAAACAAAAAGCTATGGCATTTTAGAGGCATTTGTTTATGGCCAGTGTGAGGTAGCAGAGAAGTTTTGCCTGTTGCAGTTGCTCCAGATTCTGGATGAAAATTGTATCATGACTGATGTGGTCACTGTGTTATATGGAAAAGAGCTCTGGAAGGTTCATACTGGAGCTTAAATTCTCTAGCCTTGAAGTAAAAGCACTTTCTTCACAACTCAGTGATCAAGTCTTGTCACACGCCTTATTTATCCCAGAGGGAGGAAAGAATTATAATTCTCCCGTGTAACTGGGGATGAGAGAACTCAAAATATTTTGTGAGCACCAGGAAGGGTCCTACGTACAGTCTTCAGTAGTCCTCAGAGTGTCCCTGGGGCATATCCACAAATGTCTTATCAGGTCAAACTCCAAGTTCACCATTTCTCAATGGTAAAGAGCTTTTCTCTTTATCAGGTATGGTATGACTCATTTATTTTTAGTCAGAATCTCATTAAGTCACTAAGTCGCCCAGTCTGGGCTTGAACTTGTGATCATCCTCCTGCTTCAGCCTCCTAGTGTGCTGAGATTATAGAAATGGGATACCATATCTAGATGTGGCTCCTTTTGATCACCAACACAACAGAAAAAAGTTTATCTCTCCCCAGCCTTACAGCTAGTGCAGAATGGTGGAATAGCGGCAGGGTGTCTATGACGTTCGCTTTCAGATTGTAGGTCCTATGCCTTCTGATGTCTTACTATAAGTCTTTATCCCTTAGGGTCAGGAAAGCATCTGGATTAGACTCTCCTCATGCTGTCGGGGAGCAGCTCAACAGTCATTTCCTTACCAGTGCGCTTGGCTGTGCTTTGGGAGGTCCTTCCTTCTCTCTAACTTGTCTTGATGTCTGAGGGAAATGGACTGTAGCATGTGCTTTCCTTCCGAATGAGAATCTTCCTTCATGGGCGACTCATTCCGAGTTCACAATCACTGCTACTAATGTTTTTATCTCCTCACTTCCCAAAGCAGTCACAAACATTTTTAGAAAGTTTGTTGTTTCTTTTGCTGAACAACTTTCTCAAAAATTTAATTGGCTTCTTTTGTCAGTTGCTTATGTTCAACTCCTTGTACCAAAAGCCACATACATGGTTCTTTATTTAAGATATGCCTCTCTCTGTTGCATGTGAACTGCAGGTATTTTAAGCCAACTGAGCTTTAGTGGGAGACTCATAGCTTCAGTTTTTTTGTATGAGTTATTTTGTCCAAATTAACTGGATTCCATCGTAACCCATTCAGCAGTTCAGCAACTGGTGTGGAAATTACATTCTTGATTTTCTTTCCTTGGTATGAGGCTGAGTTCTAATCGATTTTTAACAATGTGTGATAATCAGATGCCTATTAGAATTCTGCAAGTCTCCATATTTTCTGGACCACCTCTGTGAGTTTCCATATTTGCTTGTAAACCCCTTGCTTGTATTCTTAGCACACTGTTTTATTGTTCTATGCTAAATTCAGCCAACCGCTATCAATACCTACTAGAAAAGTTCTTTTCTAATAATTTCCTCTACTGCCATTAGTTCATAAAATATTACTTTCCGTGTAAGTTTTCATAGATGATAATTTTACAAATAGGCCATTTATGCATAATTTAGATTGCACTGTTACTACTTGCAGCCAAAGGGTCCTTGCTGCTTGCCTCCTGGCAGCTGAGCCAATGCCACACATATTTTTCAATTCAGTATTACTCTAGGTACTTGTTTTTGTATTGGTCAAATCAGAGTGATTTCTTTTTCTCTTTTGTAATTCTTGTGTTGCCTGAAATTTAATTGTCATCAAATGATTTTCTCCAGGCAACTGGAATGCACATTCAAACTCTAGAGATTATAGATGAAAGTTCTAATGTTTAAATTTAAAATTGAAAGTTCACCTAAGTGAGTAGAGTATCTGTGCTTTGTAACCTGAACGTATTATTCCCTAGGGCAAGGGATTCAAGAAATGAGTATTTTAATCTGAATGTTTCTTGATGAATAAGCCCTAATGTATTGCTTGATCATGAGCACATATCATCATGGTTAATTCAACCAGTCCTTGCAGAATCTTGACCTTCCTCAGAGCACCTTAGGACTGAGATTTTCACTGGCAGAGACACTTTCCTTCAGACAGGGCTGACTTTTTGTGATGTACATTCTAGGGAGCAGACATAGACAAAGTGAAACTTTTCATACAACACGAGTGCTTTGAAAACAATAACACTGGGGAATTGTATGTAGCAGAAATTGCAGAAGGGGACACCTTTTCTTTGGAGTGGCCAATGACAGTCATGCCAAGGTGAGAGCACATGAGCTGAAACTCATATGAGGGGAAAAGGGGAAATTATAAAGATCTGGACTGTGAGCTCTCTATGCAGGCTGCAAAGGCCAGGTTTGTGGATGAGCTCAGTCGTTGGAAGGATGGCAAGAAGACCAGGGAGTCAGGAGAATGTTAGAGAAGAGGCTTGTGGTCCTGTCTGAGAGTTTGAGAAGGATGCTCATGCTGAGAAATTTGTTTTACACTAAATCCAGTGGAAGCCCTGGAAGCTTTGAAACAGTGGACTGATTGGACCTGCTGTATGTTTTGATGTGCTTCCTCTGGCTGGGTGGAGAATGAGCTCTCTCTGGCAAGGGGAGACTTGAAGCAACCCATGGGTGCTTAGCTGTGAGGAATTGGATTAGGGGTGCAGCACCAGGGACTGTGATAAGTGGTGGGATATTGAATATATTTTGGAAATAAAAGTAGGCAAGACTCAGAGATGGATTGGATGAGAGATGTGAAGAACCGTACTAAAGTGAAGGTCATTTCTACTCTTTTGGCCCAAGAAACTTGGTGGGGGTGATATCATTAACCAAGATAAGATGTGAGTAAATGCAGAGTTTTATTTTGGATATACTGAATTTGAGATGTCTGGTAGATAGCTAAAAGACAATGTCAAGTAGGCAGTTGGATACATGAATCTAGAGCCCAGGGGAGAGTTAAGAGCTGGCGCTAGAGATTTATGAATCATCAGTACAAAAATGTTATTTTAAACCCTAGAAGAGAATGCAATCACCTAGGGAAGGAATTCAGAGAGAAAAGAGGGTGGAGGAGGGAGTTAAGGGATAGCAGAGGAGGAGGAGGAGGAGCCCAAAATGGAATCTAAGGAGGAAAAAAGTTCAGGCTAGAGGAAAATCAGGAGTGAAAAATGTTCCGAAACCAACAGGCCTGACTATTGCAGCCCCGTTGAGCTTAGTGCTTTGTGTACATTATATGAATCCACACAACAAATCGGTCACCCCCAGATAAGGAATGAAGAAACTAAGGCTCCTTAGTTGCAAGAAGCAAGTCACATACTGAACACTGATGCATGTCCTACCCCATTATTTCCTGCTTTATACTTCTCCAGACTCTCACAGTACCACGTACTTCTTCTCCTTAGCACTTGATTCTACAGGAAAGGAGGTTAATTACAAAATAGCAATTGTTTGGCTTCTTTTTCCCTTTTAGTTCTTGTGTTAAGTGGATGAAGGGGCATCTGATGGATCCAAAGTCTCAGGCCTTGGGTCTATGCTCCAACATTGGCATTTCTCTTGGTAAGAACACTCCTGGGCTGCAGAAGGTGGGAAGCTCCCTTGACCTCATTTAGGAGCCGTAGGCTCTTCCTTTGTTATCTGGGGATGACAATGTTCATGTCACAGATTTCTTGTGCGGATTAATGGAATGTATCCAAAGCACTACTAAGCTCAGTGCCTGGCAGAAAGTAAAGAAATCACAAATGGAAGCTTTTATTCTTCTTCCCATACTTAATTGGCTATGAAAATAGATCACTATCAAATAATCCTGGGAAGCATAGTTGGTTGATTGTTTAGAAGTGCATTAGAGAGATCATGTCTCCGTACTATTGGAGTAAGATAGATGCCAAGGACTCTACATGGAAACAAATACCCTTTTATTATCCCTATACCCTCTACCAACTAGTTTATAGAGTGTCTCACCTTGTTCAGAGCCATCATTTATGAAACTGAAATAAATGATGTTTTAAGAGACAGAACATAGGGAGAGAAACATACTTCAGTGCTTCTCCAGTGAAGAGCTAGTCAGGCCTGTCTTTGAGCCCGGATTATCAGGCTGCCAGTGAGCAGATAGGGTGGGAATAGGAGCCCCTGTGGAGCAGAGAGAGGGTCTTGAACTCTGTAAAAGAAGCACGCTATTCCCTACCTTGGGGCAGCTCACAAGCCCATCGTATCCCTTGAGCACAAGAGAGCGGGTCAGGGATATAATTGGGCAAGTGTCTCAGGTTCATTTTGCAGAAAATGAGGCTGTTAGCCCTTAGCTGCTCTCTGAGAGGTTTTTGTTAAACATAACAATTCCTTGAAAATGTTACTGTTTTCCTTATGATCTTTCTGTGCCAACCACTTTCAACTGTAGAGGCAGGTGGGTGGCCGTAGCTGCCTGGAATGGGTCAGGGAGTCATTGCTGATGGAGATATATGAACCTTCTTTCTCCAGACGGACAGCCCCAGTCTCCTCACTGCCTCCTGTAAAGTCTTGGAAGCCACCCCTCATTTAACACGCACACCTATTTCTCAGTTCAAACAGACCCTTTAAACTTCTCCTCATAGGAGTTACCACTTCGGGTTAACTAATCAAGAAGGTGGTACAATGTGGGACTAGACTATCCCAGTTTGATGTATGGTTCCATCATGTAAGATCTCTAGGAAATCTCTCATCCTCAGTTTTGTGGGACTAATTCCTGTTGAAAAGGACTGACTTGTAATTAATAAATATTGATGGGCTGTTTCATCTGTTTTGCAATAACATGGAGAGACTCAGTTTTAAACCATTTGTAACTATTTTATTTTATTTTTTGATTGATACTAATATTTGCACATGTTTAAAATAAGCCACAGTATGATGTTTTGATTCATGCATACGTTGGGTAGTGAGCAACTCAGAGTAATTAACAAATCCATCACTTCATAAACTTTCATCATTCCTCATTGATGAGTACATTCAAAATCCTCTCTTCTAACTATTTTGAGATTATATAGTGCATTATTGTTAATATATTCACCCTGCTGGGCCATAGAATATCAAATTTTTTCCTACCTAATTGTAAAGGAAGATATTTTTAAGAGGAATTTTCATATTGGTGCTTTCATTAGTGGTATTTCACATATTGTTAGTGGTTTAAAAACTGTATTTTATCCTCCGATGCTTTGAGAAAAGAGAAGCGGCATATTAGGAGGACCTAGGAAACTAAATGCATGATACAGCAGAGAATAATGACAACTCCTCTGGTTTTATATGTATGAGAGCATCTAACTCATCAAGCAAAATGTCAGAATAGAGCTGGAGTCATTTATGGGGTACGTTTATCTTTAGAGTGTTTTCCGTGGTGTGTAATAACAAACCATAATAGAAATTGGCTGAAATAATAAGAACCCGTGTCTTGCTAAGCTGCAAGTCTGGAGGTAGCTGGCTAGCCATGTTCGGAGGGGGCCATCGTCACCAAGCCTGTGCCATGCCATCCCAGAGAATCATCCTCGCCTTGGACCCGGCTCTCCCTGCTCACCAAGTGGCATGGTAGAGAGTCAGGCACTGGCTCCAGTCATGAGCATGTCAAGAGAAGGGAAATGGGCCATTTTTCCTTACGTCTCTTTCTCTTAGGGTTCTACATATGGCTGCAAGAAATCGCTAGCATTTACCAAACTTCCAAGCAATGTCTACCATTTTAATTCATATGACAGCTTCCTCAGCATGTCCACAGTCTCAAGAGCTGAGCACAAAATCATTTGGCATCTTGTCAGCCTGGCGCATGGGGGTCCCCTCTCCCCTCTGTGCCTATCTGTCTCCACATAGGCAATTACACATTTTCAGTTCTATTACCTGGGGAACCTCATTCCTGTCTCCAATTTTTAAAATCAATTTGAGCTATCTGTCACAAGCAACAGAAAATGGCTCTGGCTGATTCAGACAGAAGGACTTATTTAAAACATACTAACTAGTTCCAGAATGATTTCAAGTTTTCTTTTTCTCTAAAGGACATTATTGGGACAACTGGAAAATTCTGAATAAGGTCTGAAGATCAGGTAACAGTTCTGTATCCATTTCAATTTTATGATCCTGAAAACGGTGTGTGATTTTGCCAGAGAATCTTTTTAATGAACACATGACATTATAGGGAAAAGGCATCGTATCTGCAATTTTACTTGTTCACAGCTTAGAAAATTTATACACACACTGGGGCTGGGGAGAGGAGAGGAGAACAAAAAGAAAGGAATGTAGAATATCATTAGCATTGGGAATCTGGTTGAAGGGATTTCCAAGAAGTTTCAGAAATGCTTATAAATGTATGTGTGTTTAAGGTACACCCACAATGTTTAGTGATGCAAAGAAATGGAAGAGAAGATTACAGTGCTGCTCCAGTTCAAATACTGGCTTTAATCTCTAAAGATAATGAGGGAGACATTCAGCAAATAGCTCAGGAGTGGCCTGGATAGCAGAAGATCTGAGCTGAGAGACTTCCGGATGAGAAGCTGCGCTGCAAATCACAGCTAGGAGGGGATGCTTGTGGCCAATGCCGCCACTTCCATGGTGCTTTGCACTAGACTTTCCTCGCTGCTGTGCTTGGCTCTGACACTGCAATGCCAGCAGCACAGTTGCTGTCATTGCTCCAGATGATTGATCTTTTTATAACCATCACTACTGCCAGGCACTCATCTTGAGAACCTCTGCCCTTTAGCTTTATCACATGAACTTCAAAGGCGAGAGTGCTGGGAGCAGATTGATGGAGCCCACGTCTGCATCTAGGTGCAAGGTAGGCTGCTCAAGTGAGGATCAGGAATGTTCAGTCTCTGGAGTGACACACAAGTCCTGCTTTGGCCACCGAGAAGGACTCTCCAAGGAGGAATGGTTTCTAACACAGCATAGCCCACAGGAGTGACAAATAGCCACTGCAAGACAATTATGCCGTTCCTTCATTTAGATGTCGAAATGCAGTCTGGGTGATACTATGTTCAAGGCTGGAGTGAGGAAAAATGTGTTTCTCTTAACTTGAAAGGAATAAACTCTTCACAGATGTTGGGTCTTCCCTCTCATGTGTACTCAAAGTGAGGCTGATATGGAAGAAATTATCCTTGATGAAGTTTAACCACCTTCTGGCATTCCATGGAAAAGTGGAACCCTTTGTTTTCAGTTGCATTGACTTCATCCTAAATATTCTTTATTCTAATTTTAGTATATGTGCTGCTGAAGCGAGCACAATATTCTTTATTCTAGACATTGATATCTTTCTTTGCTCTCCCTCATTCATTTTTTCACTTTTGAATTTTCCCATCTTGATTTTCTCTTTGTAAAAACTCTTGGGTTATTTCACATGAGGTTGACATTTTTGCTGCAGAAATTATTTGCTTCCTGTCTGTTGAAAAGAAACACCAGTACTCAGATCTGCCACAGACCTGGTCCATGGTAGGGATTTAACACTCTTCTGCTCCTTACCCAAATCTTGTTTTACCATATACCATAAGTATAATTAAATCCTGTAGTATTGAGATGTACTCTGCATTAGTAGTGTAGGTGTTTGTGGTGCAGAATTAAGAATATTTGTTGTGTTCTTGATACCTTATTGGAAAAGTAGCCTAGTGTTTTAGTTAAGGAAAAACAGCAATTAGTATAATTCTGAAGAGCATAACATTTTATTTTTATGATTGTTTCCTAAAATGATTACAGGAAAGAAGCAATATATGAGAAATCATACTGAAAAAGGTTTTGACCTTTGGTTGGAATTGTTGTGTTGCTTGATTGTAGAAGGTTTCCTCAGAGGAGTAGAGGAATTTTGAATGCTTCTTTTGGCTATCAGATGGGGGATGAGCTGAACTGGCCTTTGAGAGTGCTAACCATCATGCCGAGGAGATATGGTTGGGGAGAGGAGGTGGGGAAAGGAAGAAGTCTCTGCTCACACTCCTCAAGGAGTGACTCAGGGGACACTCGGAATGATGGGACTCACTGGCAGCAAGAAAACATCACCCAAGTAGATTACTGTGAAAACTTTACTGGAGATGGCTCTGGAAATTACTCATCAATTACCGAGCACCCTGTAAAGTCGCATGAGTACCTTCAAAGCCTTTAGGAAGTGCGAATCAACTTATCTCCAGCCTCTTCTACCTCTTCATTCAAAGGAGACACCTCTTAGCTAAAGTCCTCAGCTATTTACCACTAACCTGCCATGGAGACCCATGTATTAATTATTTAAAAATGCCCATAAAGTTTTGGAAATACTGCTCTATAATGAAATACACAAATTCCTCTAAATCACAAATTCTTCTGTCCTTAGTCAAAGCCAGGTTAAAGGACAGAACAGTGTAGGCTTTCCTCTACAAGGAAAATTACACCATTGTTGGCATGAGTTGAGAAAACATAAATTCATCTCACTGCTGCTGGACTTGCCCTTAAATAAAATTTTTTAAAAACTTAAAAATTATTGATGTATCTTTTGAGCATTTTTAGAAAGCACTCATGTAGTCCTAGCCAAAATTCTGTAATAAAATGATGCATACTGCCTCAAGTATCTTGGGACCTAACTGGATCTGTTTCTTAAGAGAGTTATGTACAGAGCTACAGTTGATTAACTATAAATAATTGCAAAAACGGCTTTTACTCACATCTCATAAGAATGAAAGAATATCCATGTCTCATGTCATTTCTCATGGCTTCCACCAGGCACCTCAGCCCTCTCATCTCACAGCTGGTCCAGAGCCATTGGTCTGGACATTGGTCTGCCATTGGTCTCGGTCCTCATCCAAGCCGCTGCTTTCTCTCTGGACTATCTCTGCACCAGCTCTTCATGCTGGAGATCAGTTCAACTCCTGGCTTAACCCTCCCTTCCTCCTGTCTTCCCTATCTGCACTTGCCCCTCTCCATCTCTTTTCTGTACTCTGTCTGACAACTGGGCCAGCAAAGAACCTTTTATGGAGCAGGAGAGGGTTGGAAAGAAGAGAAATAGGAACACGGTCCTAAATCTTGTTCTGGTCACACATCATATAATGCTGATTACCAGAAATGAGTGATTTATTTCATTACTTAATTTTTAAGCCATTTAATATGCCTACCAAGTAGTTTCCTGATTTGGAAAACCACAAAAGAAGATGGAAATGTTTAATGCTTTCCAGAATTCTGGTTCTTGGTGTAGTTTGCATTAAAATAAGATCAGTTTTAGTCCAGTGCCACCCAGAGATAATGGGCTCGTTTCAGAATCACTGACTGTCACCTGTGTCCGATGTCATGCTATGCGCTGGCTGCGTGGAGGTGAAGGGAAGGCGGATCCTGCTTCCAGGGAGACTCTGGTGGGTGAGGAAGACATAGGTGACAGTGTGTGCAGTTGAACGCTGGTGTGTGTTCTAGGCTGCACGACTCAGGAAAAAGTCTCCTACAGGAGGTGACGCTTTAGCTAATTTCTGGAAAACAAGGAGCATTCAGCAAAGGCAAGAGTGTCGTCCACACAGAAGGCCCAAGGCATGGAAATAAAGTCATGAGAGAGCACAAGAAGGCAGGAAAAGATGGAGCTGGAAGAAACGCAGGAAATTGTGTGACTAACCAGGTGTCATGAGTCTTCACAGTGAGGGCTGACAGAGTCAGGCTTGGGAGCAGACAGTGGGCCAGACGCCTTTACAAGTGGCAGGTGAACCACTGCAGTGTCTCTCCATTTTACTACCTCTCCCTTCTTGAGAAAGCCCTGATGGGCAGAGATTATCCAGCAGTTGTATAGTGAAGTTGTCATCCAGCTCCAACAACTTTGTGTAAATACTTACCAGATCTGGAAGCACAGCCCTAAGGAAATGGGCTGCAAAACTGGCAAAGTGAAAGCACAAAATGAGGAATGAATGACCAAAAATTGAATGTTGCCTATAGTATGAGCAGTGGTTTAAATCTTGTTTACGACATGAGCTTTGTGTTTATTATTTAGAAAACACTTTCACATAGTGGAGGTATGGATGGAGGATTTTCTGTTGTGAGTACATGCAAAATACAGGCGAAAAATCCTGGGACAACATTTGTTCTACTGTTCCTCTCAATCCCATCTGGCTGTGTAATGGTTTTATTGAGTAGGGAAGAAAAGTCTAAAACCTAATTTTAAAGAAGCATAAGTTTTAGGAAAGCACTTATTGTATTTATCAAGAAGTTATGGTGACTGGTAGCATCATTCACTGGCCGTACCCGCTGTCTGGGACAGGGAATTTGCTCGGCATGTATGTATTATTCATATTTACAGCCGGCCTGTTACAACAAGACCTTAGAGTTGCCACCTCATGTTTATAGACATACAGCAACAGCAAGGGACAGAGAAATGGACTTGGAATTTATTCTGTGGATATTTTCATAGCCTACACAGTGAGGAGAGTCACTATTGAGTGACTCAGAGCCAACAGATAAGTTAGGGAAGGTGTGAACTGCAGGTATAGAAAGGTTACATAAAAACAGAATCAAGATCAGAAGAAGTAAAATAAACGAAAACATCTTCCAGTACCACAGCTGATTATGGAGTAAGTGGAAAAAAAATATGCACCCTGAACTCATGAGCCTGCCCAGCCGTCACAGCTGTCAAAGTCTGTACAGGGAAGGGAAAGAGGAAAAGAAGAAGAGCTGAGGAGACACAAGAGCACCAGGAACGTGGGTTCAGGGTCAAAGCTGAATGCCCAAAGCTGGGCATAATGTCCATGGAGCTGCACGACACGTATGTGCTCAGCCGGTGAGGGGAGGATTCCCACAGGGGGACAGAGACACTCGAGAACTGGAAAAGCACACTGCAACGTCCTGCAGGATGGCATAGTGTCTTTCCTTTGTGTTTGACGTGTGGCATGTAATAGGTGGTCAATAAAAGTGCAAGGAAGGGAGAAAGGAATTAGTTAAAATCCTACGATTATAGAGCTGGAAGGCAACATGCGGGATCATCAGTCATTCCCTGAATCCACAAGCAAAGGGTATTAACAAGCTTAAGAGAAAGGGGCAAAGGGCCAGAATCTGAGAAAGGGTTCTGAGTGGAATTTGGTTTAAATCCTGGCTTTGCCAATTTCTCCCCTGTGACTTTTTGCAAGCTGCTCTATTAGTTGGTCCTCAGTTTTCTCTTCTTTTTAAGGGGAATAAGAAATAATTGTCTTACAGAATATTTATAAAGTTTTAATAAGATGATATATTAAAACATTTGATAGCTCAATAAATATTTGTATAAAAAAGAAAATTCCTAAAAATATGTTGAGCTGCTATATTTTTCTAGAGTCTTTTAAAAGCAGAAACACTAACCAAGCTTATGAGCATCTTTTCTTAAATTTTTTTGTTTTTTGAGATAGTGTCTCACTACAAAGCTCAGGCTGGCGTTGAACTCACTATGTAGCCCTGACTGGCCTCAAACTCATGGCAATCCTCCTGCCTCAGCCTCCCAAGTGATGGGATTACAGTTGTGCACCACCACACCCTGTGAACTTTCATTAAAATTTAATTCATGGAAAACCCTAGTGCTTTTTCTTGGTGGCACGCCTTAAGGATTTTACGCACAAGAAAAAATGTTCTAAAAATAATGTAATGTGATAGTATGAGTTATCTGGCAGTAGGTTATCATGTTGTGCCACAAAATCTTCAATATTTAATTAAAAACTTCAACAACTTAAAATTCAAGATGCATCAAGAATATTAATTGGGAGTATATTTCGGATATTGGAGGACTTTGTCCACTGCAAAGACAAATATTCCTTCTCAGTTCACGTTACTGCGAAGGCTTTGAAAGAGAAGGTCTATCTACTACAACAGATGCTAACGGTGACAGCAGTAAGTGTGGATTCTGGTGTCTATTTCTGATGTGCCCCTGTCTGAGTTGCAGGATGGTTCCTCTTGGGAGTCAGAAATGGAAGGGATGGAGCAGGCTGTCAGGACTGCTCAGGAGTCCCAGGCAGTACATGGAGGGTGGCTTCCAAACCTGTACAAGTAAGAGCTAAGGGGGGAGATATGTAAAGTTCTAGAAATATTAAGCAAACAGAAGCAGTTCTTTTAGTTTTTTATATGGTGCACAGTGCCAGTTCTGGGCTCAGAGACAAATCTGCTGACAAGTGATTAACATCAAGGAGAACCACCCGAACCTAGAGACATACATAATTTTTCCTCCACCCGTTTTTGGTCGACAGCCACTTGGATAAGACATAGTCACTTGGAGGAGACATGCCAACAGGGTCATGTGTGGTCAGTGCAAAAATCAAGTTCCAGATTATTCTCACCACTGGTGTGCTCTGTCATTTAAAGTATTTTGAAAAGAGAGAAGATTTGTTTTCTAGTCGCTGTCTTTGGGAACCTGAAGTGGCAGGATCTCCTTTGCTCTCCATTTATGCAATTTGGTCAAGTTCCATTTATGAAATATCTGACCTCTTTGTCCCCAGATACCCCTCCACCTACTCTGACTTTAAATAACCCCAATACTTTACTAAAATCAGAAAAAATAGAACTGGAAAAAATATGCATACCTGGCAAGGTCCTTTACAGTGATCCACTCACCTACCCACTCCTTATTCTGCAGATGAGAAAGGGAGAATTTGAGAGAGGATGAAATCATGTGGCCAACTTGCAAGGAGAACCCAGACCAGAACCCTAAACTCTTGACAGCCAGGCCAAAGCACTCTCCAGCATTCACATCTCCAGAAGCAGGGTGCTCCAAACAGAGGAAAAGAAGAAAACTTGGAAACACCCACAAGAAGAAGAAAAGTCCAAGCCACAAGTGCTGGCAAATAAAACAACATCCTAAAAGAGTAAATGAATTTGATGTGCATGCATAGAAAGTGGAAATGAAGTGGGGCTGTTAATGTTTAAATGAGTTGGAGAGGAGTGAGCAATGCCAGTCCTCCAAGGAGATGAAGAAGGGCATGAATCAAAGCTCTCTTCATCCAATGTTTCTTGTTCTGGAAAATCTAACACTTAATGCGGTGGAGGTGGAGGAATGTTTGGTCTTCCCACTCCCATGGGCTGGGTCTATCAGGGAGCAGATACAGGTACCACTGTGGGGAGCAGGAACGATAGAACCAAAGTTTCCCTTCTGTCTGCACAGGGCTTCTCTCATGTGAAGGAGGAACTATGGAACTAAAAAGAAAATGGCAATTTTAGTTTGTGCCCATCAAGAGTTGCTGAAGATTTGAACTATTTGAGAATGATTCCGTGGGGCAGAGGACCAGCTGAACCCTCTGGTTGTCTGTGGAGCCTTCTAGGTCAACAGCCAAGAGGCCATCCAGGCTGGGAATGGGTCCACTCGATCCAGATGGTTCAGGGGGGGGAAAGGGCACACACAGCCACGTGTCTCCTCACCTGTACATGCAGGGCAATGCCAGTTCCCCCTCATGGGTGGATGAAGATCCCCGAGGGGTTAGGGTATTGGGATGCCCTGACTCACGAGGGGCACTCATAGAACAATTTTCAAAGATGAGACAGTAAAACTCGGCAGCAATCCAGCACTGAGTAATAAAGAGCACCAGGCTGAGTGGGCTCCAGACTGGACACATCATGGAGAAACAGACTTCCAAATAGTTCTCAAGACTGTGGGCTCCAGGCACAGTCTGCCTGCTTAAAATCATGCACTACTTACCATTTGCTGGGTTCTTGCCCAGGTTACGGAGGCTTTCTCTGCATCAGTTTTCTCATCTGTAAGACAATGATTTCTCCCTTATAAGAAGACTAAATTAGCAAACATTTATGAAGGAACTAGAAGGGGTTATAGCACAAATTAAATATTAATTAGATATAATTAACATTATATAAAGACATAGAACCCAGTAATATCAGGTGATGACGGGTGAACATGACAGACACTTTACACACTTACACAGCAGTACACAAGTATAACGTAAGATTGTTAATGGTGATAGAAATACTAATAAAGGCAGCGATTGAAGAAATAAGAGCAGCAATCTTTTCTCTGTTATTTAGGCTCTCACCTAGAACAAACACTGTGGAACAATCAGCTGGAAACTTTGTATCAACCAGACACTACCTTGGGGCTGAGGGAGAAGGGAACGGACTCCTGGGCTGGAGAAAACCACTAGGATAGCGTTTAGCTCCTACCCTAAGTTCAGCAATGAATGAAATATAGATAAAATATGTTTCCTATCACCAACAGGAAGTATAATGGGAAAAAAATGCATAAATTGCCAGCTATAATCCACTGAATAAGAACCCCACTCCCTTCTCAGAAAACCCACCCCCTCCTCCACCCTTTCAATCCCTCCCTCCTCTCTCTCTACCTAGCTTAGGTGCTTTCATTGTATTTCCTCAAAAACTCCATGTCCTTCTCCTTAATGTACAAACCCTTTTTGCTGTTTTGAGTTTAATACTTGTCCCACTTCCCTCGACATTAACTTCCTAAAACCCAAGACTATTTGTCCTGCTAAATCGCTAATACTTGGCCCAATTCCAAGCACAAAAAGCACTTTATAACTGCTGTTGAAAGAATGGCCATGGCGGCTTCTGTCCTGCAGAACTGGGGACATGTGCACACAGAAAGTACTGGGCTTTGAAGGGAGTGCAGGAGTTCAGTGGGGAAAGGCATGTTTGAACATTTAAAACCAGTGGAACACTCTCAAGCCTGATTTGTTCCTATCACATGGACATTTTGTTTAGTTGTTTAAGGCATCATTAGGTGTCATCATTTTGACATTTCAGAGAGATGTTTATTCAGCAAGATGAGCTGAGTCCTGTCACTGGTCTGGCCCCTGAGTTCGAGTTCTATTTCCGGGCGAGTTCTATTTCTAGGAGCTTTGTACAAGCTGCCACATTCCCCTGAGCCTCAGCTCCCAGGCTATCTATGGAAGCAGTAACATTCACCCTGTCTGAGCTATCATGAGATTTGGGCCATCCATGGGAGGGAACCCCTTACAAACTGCAAACATCATACAGGAGCTGCAGATTCGTATACTTGGCCAGAACAGCATTTGCCAAAGTGATAACCACCATGATACAAACAGCACTTAAAACTGCCCGGCATAAAAGGCGGCCCCTTGGGAGACCTCAGGGTGCCCAAAATGTTTTACAAATCCAGTTTTGCCATTGAAAGGAACCAGCACATCAATGAAACAGAAATTTGTCAACGTTTGCTCCCTCTGAATCGGGACCAGGTCTGTTGCCCAAGTTTTATGTTAAGTAGTAAAAGCACTGATATTAAATGTATTGCCACGAATCAAAAACCTACTCGGGGTAAGCTATGGCACAGCAGTCCCCGAGAAATGTGTGTTTTTAAAAATATGCCTAAAACTGTAAGTGCTTTGTGTGGCTGCTTTGCAAAATCACCAGAGCTAAAGTATTTGTATTTTAATGTTTATCCTCAAACTGGCCTGCTGTTTTCAAATTGCCCAGGAAACGAAATGTTGAAAATGGAAGGAAACCAGGAAAAGCCGGATTTAGAAATGCAGCGTTAGTTAAGCAAGCTGTGAGGTTCTGATACCTTAACAGCACCACAAAATGCTCATAATTAAATAACTGTTCTGAACACAACTATTCCTATCCCCGCCCCCAGCCACTTGTGTGGAAGCATTTAATGTTCATTCTTTCATTACCAACCAGAGACTCTTGTAAAGAGGTAATTGGCTCCAGAAATTGTTAAAAATGTTTTAATAATGGTGTCCTTTACAAAGGGAAAAAATGTATTAGAAAACAAAATCAGGCTTTAACTTCTTCCTGTGGTTATTTCTATTGGTAGTTGGCCCCCAGAGAATGATTTATGTGGGGGATGTCATATCATAGAGCTGCAACACCAGCAGCTGCGACGCAAAAGCAGTCACAAAATGCACCCTCGTCGTCATCAGTGCCCCAGACACAATGGCAGAGCAATAGCGTGTTCACAGCTAAGGAGAAGGGAGAAGTGTGTGGGAGAACAGAAAGACGGAGCAGCCAGACTTCCGAGTCACTTTGAAGCAAGGAGGGGAACAGTACCCAACACCGGCTGGGATTCACCTACCACACATGGTCACAATTCAAACAGCATTCTGAAAGCCCACACCAACTATGTGCAGTGATGGTGTAACTGAGGCTGAGATAGCTTGGGGAAGCAGTGCAAGGTCGGAAAGGTAGCTGCAGACCTAATACTATGTCTCAGACCAGTGTGACTCTCGATTTGGTTTCCTCTCTGCTCTTCAGTGAACCCCATCAAAGAAGAAGGTGTAAGCTATCAAGGCTAAAAAGAAATGAGGAAATGTTCAGAGCCTGCCAAAATCCAAAGGAAGGGGAAAATGCTGTGGAATTTCTCCAAAAATGGTGCTGAGAAATTGTCCTCAGTATCATCCCCAAAAGCTTGTTCAGAATGAAAAAAATCACAAGTCTTTCCCGTTTAGATGATAGAATCCAAATCCCTAGGTATGAGGTGCAAAGGTGTAAGGATGTGCATTTTTCCTGAAGAACTTAAGGTAGTTCTTATACTCACTTAGGGACCAAACAGAGCCACTAAGTATTACTTTGTTCTCCAGGCTTAACTTGATGAGAAAGTCTCTAAAAGACTACCCCTCATGGCACAATTGCTTGGTGAAACACATTTTGAGAAATGCTGGTGTATATTGATATAATTGGGATCCTCCCTAACTCATCCACTGTGTGAATAGAGGAGTCCTAGGAACATGAGTTTGAGATTGTTGTAAATTTCTCTTCCGTGATATGATAAACAGTTACACAAATTACTTGTTCAGGTTCATATTTTTGTGCACAATGGCAAATGTGTTTTCAGCTCACATTCTAATCAAAAAGCAATTTTCCCCTCAAGAGTGGTGTATTAGTTATCTATTAACAAATCACTACAAAACTTAATGTCTTAAAAAACAGATGGATATGAAAGTCGCTATGTTCAATGAAAAAGTCAAACTTAAAAGATCATATATTGCAAGCATATATTCCATTCATATAACAATTTTGAAATAAGAAAATCATAGAGATGAACAGATTAGTGGTTTCCAGGGAGGAGGGATGGTGTTCAGGATGGACACAGTGCAGCCGAGTGGCACGAGGGGCATCTTGGTGATAATAGAAAAATTTTATATTTTAATGCCATGGTGAGTAAGTAAAATGGCACTGAACTTTACACACATAGGGTACCTGGTTTGGTTCTTGGTTGTGACATTGTACCACAAAAAGTTTTTCCCACTCTGCGGGTTGCCTCTTCACTCTGTTGATGGTTTCTTTTGCTGTGCAACCTTCAGAAGAAACTGATTGATGTGTATATGACATTTCTCTACTATTTCTGAAACTTCCTATGAATCCATAATTATTTCAAAATAAAATTAAACAAAATGAACCAGTTATTATTAGGTCAGAAATGGAGTGATAGGTGGGTGTCCCTGGTGTAGGGTCTCTCAAGTTGTCAGTAGAGCCGGAGTTGGGGCTGTGGTCTCATCCAAAGGCTCACTGGAGGATAACCCACTTCTCCACTCACCCTGGCAGGATTGCATTTCTCTTGGTCATTGACTGTAGCTCTCCCTCAGTTTCCCCTTGGTTCTCTCCATGAATCAGCTCACAACCTGGCTGCTGGCTTTACCTAAAAAGAGGAAGTGATAATGGGTAACCACCTGAGTTGAGCAGTCACAGTTCTATCTTACGACTTAAACTGGGAGCTGGGAACCCATCATTTCTCTCATATTCTTTTCACTACAGAGGGCCAGCCATCATCACTACAGGGGAGGGGACTGCACAGAGGCACAAACTCCCCGCTTCCTGGTCACTGTGCTAGATGACAACCCGAGAAGCTTTTTTTTGACAGATTCATGTGCCATGACACAGACAGAGGGAGAGACACATTTCCTAGACTGGGCCATGGATGTTTTCCATGCATGAGAAACAAATTGTTACATGAGGCCATGGAGATCTGGGGCTATTTGCCACATAGGTTATTTTTCTCAGACTAATTAGCCATTGTTCTATAAGGCAAATCTAAAGTAGTGTTTTCCAAAATGTCTGACGGTTTTGAGGACATGCCTCATTGCTCTGGACACAGGAGCACTCTATAGGATGCCCCCAAGTTGTACTTACAAATGGGAAATTATTTAATGAAAGGGAGTGAAAAGCAACAATTCCCACTTCAAGAGTGTCAAGTAACCCCTGGTTTCATTTGTGTGTGTGTTTGTGTATTTGTGTGTGTGTGTGTGTGTTTATGTGATACCAAACTATTGGTTTGATTAAAAGGGACACTTTTCGTGTTATTTAGTTACAGTCAAGTGAGTCATAACCTTTAGTGTGAGGGAGATCATTTCCTCTCAAAATGTCACTTCGTTATTTCATACTCTTACTTTACAAAGAATACAGATTACATTGGATTTAAGAGTTAGGGGCAGCTGGAGGACTGGTAATAGAAGAGTCAGTGCTAAGGTAGAGGGGAGTACAGGCTGCCACGGGAGCCTCGGGGAATAGACAGCAGCAGTATCGACCTCGATGACAACTGAGACAGTTGTGCTCACCTTCTTTTAGACATCTGAGTGCTGCCACTCCTCTCTACATTCTGATCTTTTGTCATCCACGAAGGATCCCAGTTCTGTAGCAGCACTGTCTACTGTTGGTCCTGATCCACAGAGGCCTGACTCCACACATTTTCTTTTTCTTTTGCATTTTTAAGAACAATTCTGCTGTTCTCTTCACAAGCACCTTGGAGTAACAAATGGTTCTCTGGGCATTCCAGAAAAGCATTTCCAGATGATGGACTCCTCGTCATGTAGGGCCAGCCCATCCTTTTTTCCAGATAATTTTATGAGTGCATGTTTGTAGTGATGATGTTCACCTGCCTTGTGTGGAGTTGGTACATGCACATAACACATCCTCATTCCTTTCCTCACCCTCTTTTCCTCTCTGCTTTTCCCTTTCCCTCTATCTTTTGATCCCTTTCCCCTCTGAGACAGATCTATCTCCTTACTTCCTATTATCTACTTTTTCCTTTGCTCATTATTCACACGTTGGGTTCCTCATATAAGAGAAACCACATGATAGTTAAGCATGTGTGCCTGATTTATTTCACTTAACACTATGGTCTCAGGGTGCATCCATTTTCCTACAAATGACTCAAATTTATCTTTCTTTACGGCAGAGTAGTACTCCATTGGGTGTAAATATCATTTTCTTTATCCATTCAACCCATTCTTGCATCCTTACTTCTCTGAGCTTTTAGATCCTGTTCTCTATGTTCTGCTGCTGAAATCCTGACATTTACACTGCATTTAATGTGGCCATTACTTTAGTCAAGCTGCTCAAAGGTGTCCCAGAAGCACATCTGAAGCAGCATTCAGGTTTAACTAGGATGTTACCTTCTGGCCCTGGGAGGTGCTGTATCCATAAACTCCTTCAGGGAGCTTGACCTGACCTCTTTGCAACAGCAACCTCAGGATCCTTTCCCAGGCTTGCTCTCAGTATCAAGTTCTCATCTCCCCCCATCAGTACTTGGACTTTTTGGTGAGGACCCCTGTAAAAATCAAGAATTCAATCCCCTCAGAAGTTTTCTAGCTCTTACAATTAGGTTCTGGTCTTGATTTTCAGCGTAAGTGGCTCTTCAGGTACAGGTGAAGGTCTTTATAAATACCACCAATGGGGCTTTCTGACATTCACATTTTCTTTTAAATTGTTGGTTATCTTCCTAAATCTGCATTTGCATCTCTTCATCGATCAGCTGCCCAATTCCACAGGTCTTATAATTACTACTTTTTCAAAATTTCCCAATACCAGAGGTAGTATCGAAAGCCAGGGCTTTCCCTTGTATCCATACCACAGCCCAATTCACTCAAGGTGAAAGCTGCAAACGTACAGCTACATGTGTGATGGACTCTCAGTGATCCATCTGCTTTGGAGAATGGGCCTTCTTCCATTGTCTCCTGGGCAGAGGATGGGGATCCTTGTGCAATGTGTTTATTAAGGAAGTGCTCTCAGGGAAATTATAAAGTGTGGATGCAGGACATGACAGGGAAGTGGTCCAGGCCAGGATCCAGCTAAAATCTAGTTTAATCCTGTTCCTACAGAGAGCTCTGGGGCCTGAAGGGTACTTCACAGAACTGCCCACCTTGAGGCCAGGGACCAGACTTGTATTCTCAACTCATTCTGTCATTGGCTTTTGGTCATTGCCAGGGAGAGGTTAGGTAATCTTTCAGACATCAACAGATGAGGCAGCTCTTGTCAACTGAGGGTGATTTTTCAGAGAATGGTATGGCTATGCCTCCCAAGCGATTGGCACTCATACATGTTAAAAGATGGGTGACCATCTTCATAAAGAGACCTGGGCAAGATGTTAACAGAGGCAGAGAGAGAAAAGTCTCTGCAGGGTTAGGGGTAGAAGAAGGTTCTGTAAGTATGGGAGGCTTCCACCATCTGAGAAGAGTGGATATTGTTATCACAATCCCAGGTTTGCTAATTAGTTTATTGATACATTAAGCCATGCACTCACTGAACAGGTCGGTATTGCAAGTTTACTACACAGCATCGCTAACTTTCTAGACATTGGGTAGACATCAATGAACAAACAGACGTGGTCCCTGACCATAAGGGGCTTACATCCTAGTGATAGAAATAATCATCGTATCATCATCACAGTGGAGCTGCTGTGCTCTGTGTACTTTCAGCTTCCAGTTAAGTGATGTGCACTCAGAAAAAGATTTAACAGAGTAAGTGAGGTGAAGTCCTGCACTTGGTACCAACTCAGTGAATGCATTCTCTGTACTTGGTAGGAAGTGGGAGTCACACTGCTTTCTCTATCTGAATATAACCTAACCAGAATCTAATTGCTGTATCTGGTGTAAGTCCATTGAAATTTATTTCTTTTTCACTTTTAGTTTTACATTTGGTTCATTTGAGTTGTTAGTTTTGAAAAATAAGACTGTAAATAGAAGGGGCAGCTATTACCAGAAGATTCTCAGTAGGTCCAGTGCATGTTCTTGGCTGTAAAATTGAAGCTGTGTCTAGATTTACATAATATATTCCACCCAATTTTTCTGCAGGTGCATGTAAACTGCAGAATAGTACCTCACTGGCCTGCATTTTTTGTCAAGTGTATCCTCTACAGAGTGCCTTGTGCCTTTAAAGAGGCAGACTTGGAGCAGGGCAAATGCTGGTTTCTTTAAGAGACAGCACATGAATAAGGCTTCTTAGGTTTATTCAAGCCCAGACTGATTTGCTGATTCTGGTACCTTGGCCTCTGAGTTCCACTGAAGGGCGAGAACTTAGTCTTTATATTGATTGGTTAAAGGCAAGCTTGCGTCAACTGATGTGTAGCAATGGCAATATTGAGTTGTTGAGTTGTATTTGTGGCTTGCCTAGAGATGAAAGCTTTTTATTGGATTATTGTGAGGATGGGTAATGCAAGCAAGTAGGCATCAACATTACTGATGACTTTGCATTTGGAATCAGGAACTGGGATACACAGCGCTAGTTGATTTGCAAGATTTAGCCATAAAGTATGAATGAGAATTAATTGGTGAAATGATTGTTAATAGATCACCATAATGCATTCTTTCCTTGTCTATTGGAGAAAATTTCAGCCTTTGAAAAGAAATTTACATAGGTCAATATTCTGTTTGAAGCAATTTTTAAAAAGAATCCATCAGGGTCAGGGAAACTATGGAGTTACATGACATCTACTGACAGTAGAGAAGATCACAATTTAGGCTACACTGAGAGATGATCTCCTTGCCTATAAATATACATCACAAATATCTGCATGTGGAAATATTGTGGCTCTGGACTATCAAACTGGGAACCTAGGGCCTGAGATTCCCTAGTCAGCTCTTTTCTCGCGAGGGATTGGATGGGAAGCAGGTGGACCCAGAAGCCAGTATTCGATTTAACTTCTTTCAGGTTGAAGGATGATGCCAGTCTCTAGCCTCCAGCTCTGCCAGAGAGCAGCCTGTAAGAGATTTGTGGGCTGTTTTGTACACAGGAGCAAAACACATCACTGTCTTTCTACCAGAGGGTGCTGCTTGCTGTCATAAGGCAGAAATCTCGCATAACTCAGATAAAGCTCTGAGCCCACTGTATCTAGGCAGAAAATGAAATTCTCAAGAAAGAAAAATGATTAAGATTCTTGCTCTATTGGTTATCTATTGCCACCATAATGCTGTGTAAAAACAACCACAGACCTCAGTGGCATATATTAGTTTTGCTCACGTTTCCCTGGGCTGGCAAGGTGGTGTTGCTGATCCAGGTAGGGTGTGGCCAACCTGTCCGGGGTGCCCAGGCATCTGTGGCCAGCTGGTAGGTCTCCTGGGGGGGGACATCTGCATGGCCCTGGCTCAGATGCCTGGGCTTTGCTTGATGTCCTCGCTCTCCAGCTGTTTCCTGCAGGATTGCTCATGTGTGGATTCAGAGTCTCAGAGAGCAAAGGGAAGGACTCAGGGTGCTTTGAGGTCTGGATGTGGAACTGGCAGGGCTCCCCCTCTCCCACATTCTACTGGCTGAAGTGAATCGTGGAGGTAACCCAGATTCAAGGTTGTAGGAAAAACTTCAAACCACATGTAGAAGATATGGATTCATGAAAAGGTGGAGAACTATGGACATTTTTGCAATCAATTTACCATATTTGATTGTGGATAAAAGTTCCAGGTCAAAGGATAATTTATTGAGAAGTGGTTCGTGATGAGCCAGTCAAAATCAGGCTCCTGGAACAGGAGTCAGCACTTCTGCACTGGACTATCCTGAGGTGATTTCGTAGCGTGGCCCTCCTCCAACACGGGCAGTCTCTGTCTTTGGCGTCTGTGTGCCCATCTTTGATCCATCCCTTTATTTATTTTCCACTTTTCAAACCTGTTTTCCACTGTATTTAGGAAAGAAGCTCATAAGTTATTTCCTGCTAATGTATATATGATGAATAAAGGCAAAAGGCATTGACTCTCATTGTGCCTTTTTATAGTGTGAAATAAAAGGAATTGAGTGCCAGGTGTTGAGGATTGTGCACTGGACAATAAACTAGGGCTGGCAATTCCTCTCCTGGAATTGCCTGTGAGGGAAAGCAGGGTTGGGCTGCCAGAGAGCTGGGTTCAAATGAAGATAAGCTGCTCAGTAGATGCATAGATTTTTGGCAATGTATTTGATCTCTCTGAGCTGCTGTGCCAACTTGATAAGACAGGAATAATGATACATACTTCAAGGCTTAGTCTGAAGTCACAGATGGACCCTGTAGCTCTGGCTCAGTGTTAAAGATGATGCTACTGCTCCAGCTGAGAATCACTGCCAGGGTAAGGACAGCAGCAAATGTGTACTGCAAGGTCCTATCCCTACTCACTGGATTATTCATGACCTTCAGGAAGGACCTGATTGTCTAGAGAACAAAATAGGCCACACTGAGAAATGGCTGTGTCAGTTCCCGGGGCCACCAGTGGGGAGGGCCATAAAGCCAAGACAGGAGACTGATTGGATAAAAGCAAGTTAACAAGATAAAGCTCCCAGCAAGTTTTCTGGTGTATAGAAGATCTTCAAAATGTTAGCCCCCATTCTCTTTCCTGTAATGGCTTCAGCTTAAAATTGAGAATACCAATTTCAATCCCAATAATACTAATTAAAAGTCAAAAACTACCCAATCATTCTACCCATAACAGAATAGTGAACACCTTCAGAGCAAAAGCTTTTGTTTTCCTCTTGAGTGCCATTAATGTCTACTTCACATATACATACACCTTTTAAAAAATTGATTCAATTTTAAAGGAGAAATTTCCTTTGTGATGGAATTATTCTGTACCTTGAATATGACAGTGGTTATACAAAACTATACTTGTGGTAAAATATCACAGAATACACACCTGGGCATAAAAAAATTGGCACAGTCTCGATAAAGTCTGTAAATTATATTAACCTTAGTGTCCTGGCTTTGCTATTGTAACATGACTATGCAAGATGTACCTTTTGGGCAACACTGGGAGCTGGGTACACCATACCTTGCAGTATTATTTTCGAAACTTCCTTTAAGTTTATAGCTCTTTCAAAATAAAAAGGTGAAAAAAGAATTATTTATGCGCTCCCACAGCAACTGCTGTTACCTCTTCAGTACCTTTACCTTCCTATTTGCATATCTCTCACTCTTAAGAAAGACAGAAGGAATTCAGCCTTGCTTACCGTTTTGTGTCTTCAGGCTTAGTCTGCCACTGAACAATTGGTTTGCAAATGATCTCACAAACACCTGAATGGATGAGTGGACAAATCCGTCCCTGAGCACTCTAAGGCCAGCTTCATTAATGAAGGAAAATAACTAGAGTCAGTTAAGGCCGCTTCCCTAGGCTCCCACAATGGGTTAGTGGTGGTCTCAGGCTTTGCTACCCTCTGCTGTCCAGGAAATGACAAGAGGAAGTCAGTTCTGTTACACATCGCCTTTACCGGGTGCTAAAGCAGAGTGTGTGTCCACTCTGGGTGCTCTCCACCAGACATTCACCTGAGACTGAAGAGATGCAAGCAAAGCCCTGGGCCTGCAGTAGATTTCTTGTCCCCTGAACAGCCCATGCTCCTCTGTGGCGGCAGAGCAGCTGCCTCAACACGGGAGAAGCTGCAGTAGGAAAGCTAGCCCTAAGGTTCCATCAGTGGCCACGGCCACGGGCACAAAGGTTACTTTAATAACATGTCCCTCTTTACTCTCCATCCACAGAACCCTTCACAGCCCTTAGCTAATTGCTCATCCCTGGTCAAAGTCGATAGCTGTCCAGTGCGCTGCCTTTAATATTTAGCTGTGCTTAGAAAAGAACAACACACTCCCAAAATTGGCCAGGCAAGCAGATGATATCATGGACTGCTGGACAGCACCTTCCACTTTCCTCTGAGTAGGGTTATGGTGGTTCCGAGAGAAAGCCCTGACAGGACAGGAGAAGCTGGAAGCAGGGAGAGCCTTCCCTAGGGTCAGCCTGTTCCCAGCTGAAAACCGAGGCTTCGAGCCTTTGCTTTGCTCTTTTTTTTGTTGTTCAATTCTTTTATTGGTACATGGTAGGTACACAACACACTTAACATTTCTCATTGGGAACTGTACCTTTACATGATGCATCTTGGTTCTTATTTTTTCACATTTCTAGCCCTCCCTTCACCCCCTCCACCCTTCCCTATTTACAAAGACTTTATTTCCATTTTTTCCATTTCTCATCATTTTTCCTTCCCCTTCTTTCCTTTCCCCTGCCCCTCCCACTACCCCTACCCCTTTGGACCATTTCTTCCTATTTTGCATTATCTATTATTCATTCTAATCATTGGTACATTTTAGGTGTACAATATAATGACATTCATCATTGGAAATTTGCACCTTTACATAGTCTCTCTTGGTTCTTATTTTTCACCCTTGCCCAGCCCTCCCTTCAACCCCTCCATTCCTCCCTATTTACAAAGATTTTGTTCCTATTTTTCCATTTTCTCATATTAATCCCATTCCCTTCTATCCTTTCCCCTAGCCCTCCCACTTCCTTCCCCTTTGCCCCTTTTCTTCCTATTTCACATTATCTATTATAAATTTAGTCCTTATTTACACTTTCAGTTTCTCACACCAGAGAAACTATTCGATATTTATTCATGTGTGTCCTATTTATTTCACTTAAGAGTATCACCTCAATGTGCATCCACCTAGCTATAAATGTCTCTAATTTCTCATTTTTTTATGGCTGAGTAGTACTCCATTTATTAAAAAACCAGATTTTCTTTATCCAGTCTCCAGTTGATGGGCATTTGGACTGTTTCCAAGTTTTAGCTATCACAAACTGTGTCACTATGAACATGGGTGCACATATATCATTGTGGTATGATTCTTTTAATTCTTTGGGGAAGATCCTCAGCAGTGGAATAGCGGGGTCAAATGGGACTTCCAGTCCTAGTTCTTTGAGGTATCTCCATACTGATTTCCACAGTGGTTGCACCAGTCTACACTCCCACCAGCAGTGGACTAGGGTTCCTCTTTCCCCACAGCCCTGTCAGCATTTGTTATTGGTTGATTTCATGATAGCAGCCATTCTTTCTGGAGTGAGGTGGAATCTCAGGATTGTTTTCATTTGCCTCTCTCGAATGACCAGTGATGTTGAACATTTTTTCATGTATTGATTTGCTATTTCTACTTCTTTGTCTGAGAAATGTCTGTTCATTTCAGATGCCTATTTTCAGATTGGGTCTTTAAATTTGGGAGGTCTGATCTTTTTAAGTTCTTTATAGATTCAAGATAGTAGACCTTTGTCTGAGGAAGAGCAGGTGAAGAATTTTTTCCACATTGTGGGTTGTCTCTTCACACTGCTGGTGGTTTCTCTTGCTGTGCAGAAGCTTTTTAATAAGAAGAGATCCCACTTGTTGATTGTTTGTGCTAGTTCATGGGCAACTGAGGTTTTGTTCATAAAATCTTTTCCTACGCCAATGTCTTCAAGGGTTCTACCTAACCTCTGTTCCAACTGGTTCAGAGTTTCTATTTTAATATTTAGATCTTTAATCCATTTTGATTTTAGTTTAGTGCATGGTGAGAGATATAGGTCTAGTTTTAATCTTTGGCAAGTTGAAACCCAATTTTTCCAGCACCATTTATTAAAGAGGCTATCTTTCCTCCAGTGAGGGTGTTTGGCTCCTTTATTGAAGATGAGATGGCTGAGTGTGTCTGGCATTGTTTCTGCATCTTCTAATCTGTTCCACTGGTCCTCAGGTCTGTTTCTTTGCCAGTACCATGCTGTTTTTATCACAGTAGCTTTGTAGTAGAGTTGCAGGTTGGGGATTGTGATACCCCCTGCCATGTCTCTCTTACCTAGAATTGCTTTTACTATTCTGGGTCTCTTCTTGTTCCAAATGAATTTTTGGATTGTTTTCTCAAGGTCCATGAAGTATGCTGCTGGGATCTCAATTGGAATTGCATTAAATCTGTATAGCAGATTTGGAAGTATGGCCATTTTCACTATATTAATCCTTCCTACCCAGGAGCAGGGGATGTCTGTCCATTTTCTGATATCATCTTCAATCTCTCTTTGCAGAGTGCTATAGTTTTAGGAGAAGAGTTCTTTGATTTCTTTCATTAGGTTGATTCCTAGGTATTTCAGTTTTTTAGATGCTATTGTGAAAGGAATTATTTACCCTATTTCCCTCTCAGTGAGTCTGTCATTGGTGTAGAGGAAAGCTATTGATTTTTGTGTGTTGACCTTGTAACCAGCTACTTGACTGAATTTGGTTATTAAGTCTAGAAGACTTTTGGTGGAGTTCTTGGGGTCTTCTACATACAGTATTGTGTCATCTGCAAATAATGACACTTTGACTTTTTCATTTCCTATCTTTATTCTTTTTATTTCTTTCCCTTGTCTAATTCCTCTGGCTAATATTTCCAGAACTATATTGAACAAGAGTGGTGATAGTGGACATTCTTGTCTTGTTCCTGATTTTAGTGTGAGGGATTTCAGTTTTTGACCATTTAGTATAATATTGGCTATTGGTTTTCCATAGATGGCTTTTATCAGTTTGAGGTAGAGACCATTTATTCCAATTTTTTGTAGGGTTTTTATCATAAATGAATGTTGGATTTTGTCAAATGCTTTTTCTGAGTATACGGAGATAATCATATGGTTTTTTCCTTGGCTCTATTGATATAGTGTATTACATTGATTGATTTGCATATGTTGAACCATCCCTGCATCCCTGGGATGAATCCCACTTGATCAGGGTGTATGATCTTCTTGATCTTCTGCATTCTGTTTGCCAGTATCTTATTAAGGATTTTTGCATCTGTGTTCATTAGTGAGATTGGCCTACAGTTCTCCTTTTCAGTTGGGTCTTTCCCTGCTTTGTGGATCAAGGTGATGTTTGCTTCTAGGAATGAATTTGGGAGTATTGCTTCCCTTTCAATTTCATTGAAGAGTTTAAACAGTAGTGGCAGTATTTCCTCTCTAAATGTCTTATAGAATTCAGCAGTGAAGCCATCAGGGCCCAGGCTTTTCTTAGTTGATAATTTTTTAATTACGTTTTCTATTTCATTGGTTGATATTGGGTTGTTCAGAATTTTTAGGTCTTCTTCATTCAACTTTGGTAATTTAAAGGTATCTAGGAATCTGTCCATTTCTTCTGTGTTGTCCAACTTATTGGTGTATAGGTTCTGGAAGTAGGTATCGATGATCCTCTGGATTTCTGCTGGGTCTGTTGTAATTTCACCCTTTTCATTCCTAATTGCATGGATTTGGGCCTTTTCTTTCCTTTTTCTCACAAGGTTGACTAAAGGTTTGTCAGTTTTGTTGATTCTTTCAAAGAACCAACTCTTGGCTTCATTGATTGTTTTGTATCGTTCTCTTAGTCTCCATTGCATTGATTTCTCCTCTGATCTTTATAATTTCCTCCCTTGTACGAGCTCTGGGGTTGTCCTACTCTTCTCTTTCTAGAAGCCTGAGGTTCAGCATCAGGTTGTTTAATTGGGCTTGCTCTGTTTTCCTAATATGCATATTCACTGCTATGAATTTCCCTCATAAGACTGCTTTCATTGTGTCCCATAGATTCCAATATGTTGTACTGTCATTCTCATTTAATTGAAGAAACTGCCTGATTTCTTCAATTTCCATATGTTTATGAAATTTTTCCTGTTTCTTTTGCTCTAGATGTCCAATTTCATCGCACTATGGTCTGATAATATACAGGGAATAACTTCAATTCCTTTGCACTTACTTAAACATGTTCTATGTGTGAGTACGTGGTCTATTTTGGAGAATGACCCATGTCCAGCTGAGAAGTATGTTTTGTGATTTTGTGGGGTGGAAGACTCTGTAAACATCTGTTAAGTTCATTTGTTCCAGACTTCGATTGAGTTGTAGTATTTCATTATTATTTTTTGTCTGGTTGATCTATTTGTGACAGTGGGGTGTTGAGGTCCCCCACTACAATTGTATTAGTGCATATATGACTTTTCATGTCCGTTAGTATTTGTTTTATATAGTTGGGCGCACTAGTGTTTGATGCATAGATATTTATGATTGTCATCTCTTCCTGTTGGATTGTTCCCTTTACAAGGATGGAGTGTCCTTCTTTGTCTCTCTTAATCAGTGTTGGTTTGAAATCTACTTGATCTGCAAAGAGGATAGCTACTCCTGCTTTTTTTCGGGTTCTTGTCTCATGGAGTATTGTTTTTCACCCTTTAACTTTGAGTCTATGAGTTTCATTTTGAATTAAGCGTGTTTCTTGTGTGCAGCATATTGTTAGATTTTGCTTCTTGACCCGTTTTGCCAGTCTATTTCTTTTGATTGGTGAATTGAGACCATTAACATTGATGGTTATAACTGGAACGTATTGACTTGTCATTGGCATGACTTTTTCTTTTTGTTGAGTTCTCCCCCTTTACATTTAATTTCTTGTCATGCCAGATGGGCTCATTCTGCTTTGCTTCCTGGGGTTGTGATCCTCAATGTCTGTTCCTAGGATATTGTGTAAAATTCTTTGGAGTGCTGCTTTGGTGTTCACAAAGTTCCTGAGGTGCTCTTTGTCATGAAAGTATCTTATTTCTCCATCCATTTTGCAAGATAGTTTTGCAGGGTACATCCATCTGGGTTGGAGGCTGTTTTCTTTTAGGGCTTGGAATATGTCACTCCAAGCTCTTCTTGCCTTGATGGTTTGTGTTGAGAAGTCTGCTGTGATTCTGATGGGCTTTCCTTTGGATGTGATTTGTTTCTCTTCTCTAACTGCTTGTAGAACTTTGTTCTTCTGTTGAGTTTCTGAAATCTTAACAATTATACACCTATGTGTAGTTTTTTTTTTCATCAAGGCTGGTTGGAGTCCTATATGCCTCACTTATCTGTATGTCAAGCTCTTTTCACCTGCTTGGGAAGTTTTCTGCCATTACTCCTGTGAAGAGTTTTTTTTATGTCATCTGCACTCTCTCCTGTTTCTTCATTGACTCCAATCAGTCTTATGTTATTCTTCTTTGCATCATCTAGCAGCTGCTGGATTGATTTCTCATATTCCCTTATAATTTTGAAGCAATTTTTCCTTTCCTGGTCATTAATTGCAATCTTATCTTCTATATCTGAAATTCTGTCCTCACATTGGCTCATTCTGCTGTGTAGACTTTCACTGGCATTTTTCGTGTCCTGGAAATCTATTTGCATCTGTTTTATGGATTCCATTTGTTTCCTATGTTGAGATTCCATCATGTTCCTCAGTTCCTCTCTCGATTTATTAATCATGTCTTGCACTAGGGGCACAATTTCTCCTGTTATCTGAGAAATTATTTCTGATTTCATGTTTTCCAGATCCCCTTTTGTTGCCAGTTCAGTGCGTCCTTGTGGTTGAGTATCAGAGTGTTCCATCTCATTTCCCTTTGGTGTTGCTGTAGGTGATCTGGAAGTCTGGTTTTGAGACTTATCTACATGTTTTCTCATTTAGACTGGGGTGTCGGGGGCAGGGTGCTGTTGGCATCCGTGTGGATTACCTCGTCTGAGCTGAGAGAGGTGGGACAAGGGCCGAGAGCGGCGGTAGGGATGGTGGCCCAAAAGCCCTTTCCTCTGGGCCAGGAGCAGTGGGATGGCGGCTCAGAAGACCCTACCTCTGGGCCCGGAGAGGCAGGAGGGATGGTGGCCTGGAAGCCCCTTCCTCTGGGCTGGCAGGGGCGGGAGAGAATGTGACCCAAAAGCCCTTTCCTCTGGGACAGGAGCGGCGAGACTCAGTACCGTGGTCTGGTGGTCCGATGTCCTCTGCGTCTTTGTAGTGTGGAACCAGGTGGCTGTACAGAGGAGTGTAGGGGCGTGTCCAGTGGATTGCTGCCGGGTCGTGGACTGATTCGGGGTGTTCGGCATGACTCGCGACCTCAGTAGGGCATCCCAGCACTTGGAGAGCCGGGAATTTAGCTCAGTGGCACTATGTCTGCCTCGCACGTCACGTGGTGCACGCGGTCTGGCATCAAAGCTGCTCCAGTTTAGGATCCAGACTTCTCCTGCTTTGCTCTTAAAGGGTACATTTCTCCCAAAAGCTCACAAGGGCTAAGGCACATGGTTTTTGCTTTCCGCGCCCATTGCTCCTGGGCCTCTGAACCCTGTACCTCATTGCTCCGGGGCAAGGCTCCCTGTTGGTCTCCCCATCTGGCTACATTGCTCTTCCTGTCCCTCCCCACACCTACGCCCTTCCTAGGCCCATATACTTGCCTCCCCTCTACATTTTGTTTTTATTTTACCACCTTTCAAGCTCTCATCTGTAATAATGGGTTTTCAGGACTTTCTTGATCCATCCTGAGTTACATAAGAATCCCTTATATTATTCTCTCAGAGTATTTGCCATTACTTTTGTAGCCATTATCATGAAGGTGTTTAAAGAAAAGGAATCCTATAATGAACTGTTTATTATCTGCCTTCTTCTCCATACTATAAGCTACAGAAAATTCCATGGCACTCATATAAACAAGTGTTTGTTGAAAAAAAAGAACCAGTGAACTACAGTGTTGGTCCAATGAATGAATGAATGAACTAAGAGATTTATGATGACTTCAACCTTTGAATTAATAAATGAGCCAAAGAATCAATATCAGAGATCAGGGAGGCTGGGAGGAGGTGACAATGAGCTCCTGTACCCTCTGAGTCAGCTACCTACAGAGAGCTGCAATGCTTCCACAGAATCTGAACACGACCCTCGAAACAACAGTTGTTTCTTGCTATAGATTATGAAGATTACATGACTCCAAAACTTTAAGAGAGAATGAAGAAAAGAAAACTGCAGGCTACCGTGATAATCCAACTGTCCATGTTTTCAGAGCTCCTGGCCTGATTTTCAAATCCTGAGTTAAATCACTGAGCAGTACTCTCACTTGTAATTTCTGCTCAGTAAAATAGATAATCTTAGATGTAAAAAAATATATTTTAAAATATATTTTTATTTTTAATAGACACATAGTAATGGTCCATATTATGGGGATAGTATACAATGTGGAATGTATGCTGGAACTGGAATCTATCACCTCATACGTTTGTGGTTTCTTGGTGTTGGGAACACTCAAAAACCCCTCTACTAGCTATTTTGAAATATTCAATTAGCTGGTGTCAACTGTACTTACTCTACTATGCTGTAGAACAGTAGATGTTTATAGGAATACAATTTTTAATACATGAGTTTAGATAGTTATTTTCATTTTGAATGAAAATATGAAGCATATAGGTTTTACTTTTTCTTGAGCTGGAACTTACATAAAAACAATTGTTCACCAAGCTCTGTAGCTGGACATACTAATTTCTTCCAATGTCATGTTGTCATGTCTTTTTCCAGCCTCACTCTGCATCTTGGAAATCCTGCACTGAGTTTCCTTCAGAGTCATCTGTGTCAGGAGAGCTTTTGTCTTTCTTAATCCTTGGCATTGTATCTTCCTTCCCATGTCTCAAAACATCAATTTTGCTACCACAGAGGATTTTGTCTGATAAGAGGCAAGACTGGGTTCCTTCTGATGTTTATATCAGCTTTTATTCCCAAGTGCCTCATATCAACTGTAAAATTATAAATAAATGCACGGAAAGACTATGAACACATATGGATGTGTTAGCCTGTTCTGGCTGCCATGACAAAATACCACAAACGAGGTGGCTTAAACAGCAGAAAAATTCATTTTGTCACTGTTCTGGAAAGCTCAAGGTCAAGGTGTCCTAAGGTCAAGTTCCGGTGAGGGCCCTCTTTCTGATTTGCACAGTCACCTTCTTGCTGTGTCCTTGAGGAGTGTGTGTGTGTGTGTGTGTGTGTGTGTGTATAGAGAGAGAGAGAGATCTTGCTTTTTTCCTTTTATAAGACACCAATCTTACTAGATTTGCACCTTACCTATGACCTCATTTAACCTTAATTACCTCCTAGAAGCCATATCTCCAAATGTCACAAAAGGGTAGAGTTTCAAGTTGCAAATTTGAAGGAGGGACATGTGCAAAATTCAGTTCATAGCTATGGATGAGCATTTAAGATCTCACAATGAATTCTCATTGCATTTACTTCATTGTAAATTTCCAAAGGATTCACATACATGGTCGTATTTGGTTAGTGACTGGTATTTATGCATTTCACATTCCAAATGCTAAGAATTAAAAGACTCAAACTGACTTTCAAAGGTCCTATCAACAAAAAAGTGGCAAAATTGGGAACTGAATTTGGATTTCCTGATTCCTAATCCTGAACTCTTCCCAGTGTAGCTATGATTTTCAATCTTATTCCTCCTCTCAGAATATCAAGTCATACTTTCAGCAATACATTTAGGGTACTCCATGTCTGGTTGCAAAGCTGTGGGGTATGTAGGAATAAATATGAGACTCACCAGTGGTTGGGAGGACAGTGTTCTGTCTTGAAGAGAAAGTGACAAATCGGAGGTATCAGTGGGACGTTACAGTAGCAAAGCATGATCTGTGGCACAGAGAAGGCCCTTCTTCATTAGAAGCTATCTTCCTTTTAACCAGGTTAACACATACTCCACCAGTTACAAAGACTCCTTCCTACTCCGCGTCTTCACCCGCAAAGCTCCCAACTTCAGTCACTCCTGTGTTAATAAAAGCTGTGTATAATGTGCCTGGGATTCTGCTGCCTCCCTCCATTATTCCTCTGTCCAGCTAAGGCACCTGACCACAACCACATCTCCCTGGATCTTTATAGATGGGTTCCACTGAACCACACAGCTCTGCCCAGGGCAGAGATTTCCCTGAAAAGAGCCCTGAGCAGTTTCCTTAGTATCTAAGTCCTTTTCCTCCCAGGCATCTTCCCCACCTCAGCGGTTTTTCTCACAGCTTTGCCTCCTGGCATATGCATTGTCAGGTGCTCAGGAAATGATGCTTTCTTGTCATTTTAATGAACAGCAGTTAACTTGGCTCAACAGATCTCTCCTGCAGTCAGGATGAGATCACAGCAGAGTCCTGGTGATCCAAGCAATGCTCATCTGCTATGGCATGGAATCCGGTTTTCTCTGTGGGTGGGTGTGAGGTTCTATAAATCTGACTCACCTACTCACCAAAAAGTGATTGAGGACCTGGGACACTTTGCCTTTTACTTGGGACAAAACAAAAAATAAAACATAGTCCTTCTACTCATAGAGCCTGCAAGCCTACTGCGAGAGGCAGAAGTTGTAAATGATGAATTATGATCCACGATGCTGAGTGCAGACTCTGAAATCTTCCTGCGTGGATGGTGTTTGGGAAAGCACAGACTAGTGTTTCACCTGGAGCTGTTTCATCCATTTGCCAAATGGCTAATGGGCAACTGCTTTGTGCCAGCCATTTGGTCAGACCATAGAAACAAAGACAAGGAGGTCAAAGTCCCCATATTTTAGAAGCACAGGGCATTGTTTGAGACTTGGATGAATCTTGGTCTCATTGCACAAGTGGCACCTGCATGTAGGAATGAAACACATTCCAGTCTCCGGGCTTAGGTTATGGATGCACAAGGATTGGATTTAATAGAGTTCGCGCACCTCACATGCATGGACTTGGCAAAATTCACAGCAGAACAGAAGGGTCAAGACCACAGAGTCTGCAGTCAGATGGTCTGAGCGCTCGGCACTGGCCTTTACTGCTGTGTGAGCTTAGGTATTCATATCACCTCTCTCTACCTCCGTCTCTACTGTGCAGCAATGATAGGTTAAATGAGTTAATTTATATCAAGTGCTTAGAGCAATGGCTGGTCCTTGTCCACTAATAGAGGCTATAGTTGCTATCATAGTGTCCTTATGTGAAGTTTCCCATTACTGAAAGTCTCCCTAGTGGAGCAGGGAATAACCCAATGTGAGAAGCATTATTAGAGCCATGTTCAGACCTGCCATTCCCTGTTATTCTTTTCCTTTCCCAATTCCGAAGTGTGTGTGGAACTGGCTACTATAGTTTGAACTCATTTGAGTATTGGATTGATGGCTCTGGGTTCTAGTTCAATTTTCTCAGCATCAACTCCATCCTTAGAGTCTTTAGCCAGCCTCCATGGGCCTCAGTTTTCTCACAGTGGAGGTAGAATTGTTCACCTTCCTGTGAGATCCAAAGAATACTGACTCTGAAGTGTATCCGCCTGTTTTCAGGTCCAGCCAGCCCTGCTTGTCCCCAGGCAAGAGGGAGAGGCTTGGGGAGAAGCCAGTCATGCCTAATCTTGGGGAGATGCCAGGGTACCCTTCGTGCAGGCAACACTCCCTGTCCTCGTGTGGTTAGGGCACATACTCATTTGCACAATTTCAGTTCTTTGAACCAGAAATTTCTAATAGGGATATAAAAGCTACTCTCAAATTTAAAAAAAAATTTCTTTGCAAATAATATATTATCTCCTATTACTAAATATTGCTCAGATTTTAATTAGTTAAGTTAAGCACTGTGACTGGCTCTGAACAGGCTGCCAGTCGCTCCTTAGGAGGACAGGGTCTCAGCCTAGCTTCTGTCACCTCCTGACCCTGAGTTTCTTTTCCTTTGTCTCCACATGCAGACATATGAAACATCGCACCTCCTTCCCAGCACACCCAGGGAGCTGGGCCAGTTGTCCCTCCATGACGTCCGCATTCCTCCTTCTCCCTCCTTCCCGGTCTCCCCCAGCCTCTCCTGCAACTTCCTCACATGGCTCAGGCCTGCCTTGCTGCTGTGACCTCTTCCTTTTCTTCACAGCTTGATCCCCATGGCCCAGTGCTTATTTTCAAACCTTCTGTGAGGTCCTACTGGGGAAAAGGTGGTCTCTTCTAGGCCATTTGTCCTCTAAAATCTAAGCACAGGTCACTGGCCTCACACCTAAACCCTCCTGTGGTAACCAGAACCCTCCGGTCACAGATGACTTGCACTTATGGGGTTGTTGTTTAAAATGCAATGAACTAGCTTTCTGAAACAGCTCCCCAAGAAAACCCTTACCAGATCAAAGCACATACATTACCTAAAGTGCCCAGGACAGCCCTTAACAGGATTTCCTAGAAAAGGGTGACAGAAATGAAGTATCCAAGAAGGCCACAGGCAGCAGTGGCACGACGCCCGCTGTATTACGGTCCTTTATTGCCCATTCTGTGTGGTTCACAAACACATTCTGGACCAAAAAAAAGGATATGTGAGTATACTTGTTCTGTCTACAGAGGACCATGTATTTTTCTGAAGAATGTATTTTGGAGAAGAGGGAGAAGAAGAGAAATGAAGAAACTATTTGAAAGGAAAAGTGCCACATCCTCCGTTTAATTCTTGGCTCAGAAATAGAATTTCTCAGCTTTGGAGAAAGTGTCCAGTGCACTGACTTCATATACTTTCACATAGGAAACCATACATGCACTTCATCTTTAGAAATCGCAGGAGCCTAAATGAGAGTTAGAGACTTAGTTACTTTCCTCATTGCTGAGACAAAATACTCAGCACCCAGAATTTAAAGGAGGAGGGGTTCATCTTGACTCATGTTGTTTAGTCCAAGGCAGGAAGGCAAGGTGGAAGGGCCTGGGTGGAGGAAGCGGCTCACCTCAAGGCGGACAGGAGGCAAAGATGAGTCAAGGGAGGAGCCTGGGGGGAGGCAAACCCTTGGAAGTCACACCCCAGTGACCCACCACTTCCAGCCGGACCTCACCTCCTAACAGTAAGTCAGCTATGAGCCCCACAGTCCCATCGCCTTCCACAAGCCTCACCTGCGTGTGCAGGGGGCTTTGGAGGACCTTTGAGGTCTAAACCACTACTGGGACTATGATGTCTTCTTTCAGGTGAGGCATCTGAAGCACAGCAGTTTGGAGGATCCATGCACAGAGGACAAAGGTTGTGAGCGGTGCAGAAAGACTCAACGTCCGCCTCCGGAACCCTGCCAGTGCCCTGCACCCTTGCCTGTGCGTGCTGGAAAGGGCCTCACAAGTGGCCGCTTGAGTGAGTTTGTGTTAGGACCACTCGCTGCCAGGCCTGCCGTCAGCTCAGATCCTCTCACTCAGCCTCAGCAGTCAGCAGGTGACCGGTCCTTGCCTGGCTACGTGGTTTCACTTGCTCACAGCTGGGGACAGGGCGCATTGGGCCAGCTTCCGTTATTCTCATCTTGCCTTGTCCTGCTTCGGTGTCCTATCCTATTTCAATGCTGTGATGTAGGAGCAGCCCTGAAGGCATGAGGTCCTGATGCTGTGGTTGCCAAACACTCCTCCCTGAGCATGATAAATGAAGAAGTGACTGACTACAACACTGGGACAGGGTCCTTTCTTGGCTCCAAGATTGGCGCCCGGGCAAAGGGAGCTATTTTGGATTGGATGCAAATGTGAATCACAGGGTGCTAGGCATCATCTGAGTGTGACTGACATATTTACTGTTGACAGCACAAGGTGAATCCTGCAGTCCCCTTAAATATGAGGCCCTTTGCCTCAGGGTGAGAACGGAATGTGGGATTGTGGTCCAGACGCACATCTGTCTGGACATTTTTCTTAAAACCCCTCTTGAGAATTCCCCAGGCTTCCCTTGACTGACAGCTAGTGCTGCAGTCTTGTCATCCAAACATGTAAATCTGGCACCTGGCACATGTGTTGTTTACAGAGGGGCTTACGATCCTGAGCCTGGTGCTTCCTAGCCGTCGGTTCCTTGTTCTCCATGGTTTATTCTAAGCTGGGGCTCTTCACTGGCCAGTGAGTCCCTTCTGACCCGGGCAGAACAGAAGGATGCAAATTAGAAGTCACACTCCTGAAGTCATGGTGACAAAGGCGTCTTCCTATGTTGGCAAGACCCATGGTTCTGGCCCATCCAAGTTTCCAAACTTGCATCCCTTGTGCACTTGGTTTATAGAATGTTAATAGCAGGAAGAGAGGACTCCAAACTCAAATAAGTCTTGGAACATTCTTCTGCCCACATTGTCCCCCTCTGGGTTTCTTAGAGCCCTGAGAAGCTCTGTAGCCAAGACGGTTCTTTACCTTCAACCACATCTTGCCCATGGAACCCTTTCCCATAGCACCTCTTTGGATTCATTAACACCTACTCACATAGTGTCGAGCACATTTTGGGGGGAAAATTACGTAGGAAAAAAGGCTCTCATTTCCTGAACATGGTTTCCTGAATGTGACCCAGTAATTGTAATTGTGGAAAGAGAGGAGATGGCAGATGCGGGGCTTGTCTGAGAAATGCAGCTCAGGTACCTTGTAAGCCAGGCAGAGGACAGCTGATGCTGCCAAAGGTCATGCACGTGTCCTGCAAGGCTCAGCTCGGCTCCCTCCTGCCAATGATTTCTTCTTGGCGGCTCCTCCCCCAGTACCTTCTGTTTCATGCTCATTCCACTCCAGGGCCACTCGACTGCACTGTGCTGAATTCTCTACCCATCATGAGTACCTCCTTGAAGAAACCTTGAAAAATAAAAAACCCAGCCCCTGTTTCAAGTGTTTGAGAACCAGAGTAAGAGCTGTAAGTTACCTCTTGTTACATGTAATTATATTTTTGTCCATAGGTGGAATTCTTGGGTAAGAGGCTCTGCATTTTCTGAAGAAGTTTGATACCTAAATTACCTTTCCGAAAACTCTACCCACTGATGGCATAAGCAAGTCACTCTCTGGCATGATTGTTATTATTATCGTTAACTCATTATATCATCGTCTCAGCTCCTGAAACCAAAGGAGGGACACATGGGCTCCCAACACACACTGGGAGCTGCCGCCTCCCAAAGCCAGGTACCTCTGAGGACGGGGGCACCTTGGGGCTGCTTGGTGATGATGACCGAAGTCCTCAGCTGGGCGGGGAGTGACCTGGTGCAGCATCCGCGGGTCCGGTAGTCTGGAAAGGGTTTTCCAGGCCATTTCCGTCCTACACATTTCAACTGGGTCTGCACAGGGCAGGACAGCAGCTTGGCGTGCTTGTGCATGCGTGGTCATCTTATCCGGCACATCCAGCAGCCCCTCTGCTGGACCTCGTTATGGAGGGGAACAGTGCCTTTGTCACAGTCATGCACATCCTGCTTGTGAAATGGGCCGGGAAGAGAAGTTGAACAGACTCTGAACTCTGATCCTATCTCGATTCAGGCTTTGGTCTTCCCCAGACCCTGTTTATGCCCACATTAAGAGGGAGAGCAAGAATAATGCTGACATTTACTGAGGCCACACCACACCAGCCAATCATGACATGCTTTGTTTCCCAGCCTGAAGTATCCCATTGAACACAAGCCCATGCCGCCCCTTCAGAAACTTTTCAATAGCTTCCTGCATCACTCAAAGTGAAAGGCAAAGTCCTTATCATGAAGTTCAAAGACCTCACATGGCCCACTGTGCCCCCTCCCCTACCTCGCCCCACTGGAACCTATATGAACCCATCTCTCACTCTGCTCACTCTGCCTTAAACACTCCAGCCACTCTCCGGCCTCAGGACCTTTGCACATGCTCCTCCACCTGCCTGGAATGTTTTGACAACTGGTGTCTATGGTTATGTACCCATATTCGTCATTTCAGTGCATTCTTCTTTGCCCAATCTATCAACCTGTTACTTTAACTTTCCTTTCCTGGTTTGTTTGTCCTTTCTAGGACTCATCATGATCTATACGTGTAATTTACACTGCATCCTGACTGTCTCCCTCATTAGAATGTAACCCTCCTAAGGAGTCTGTCTCTTTTTTTCACAACTGTATCACTGAGATGAATACCTGGCAAATAGTAGAGGCTTGATACATATTTGTGTTTGAATAAAAAATGCCTAAGTCCCTCACATGGGCTCTAAGAAAGGAGTTATTGTTTCCTCATTAATCTGTCAAGCCAGGTGTCTGGATTGTGACATTTGTAGACAAAACAGCAAGTAGATCAGATGGCTTCTGCTGTGTATGGTGGTTTTTTGTTGTTATATGAAATGCCCTTAGACATGCAAGGTACTCTATAGACATTAATGCTTCCAGAAATACACAGGGAAGGCAACTTGAACTAAATCTGCCCAGGAAACAGGGGTGCCAGGGTCCGAGCCTTTGTCTTTAGCCCCCTGCTCTGTCTCTCTGAGAGCTGTGAGGGATGAAAATCCTCCATGCATACCTAGTGAGCCTCAACCTCCACTGCGAGCTGGAGCTGACCCATCTCCCCAAGCAAAGCGCCCGCCCTCGGCCGGCCGTCACACCTGGAATGTGATGGGACCACTGTGAGTTTGCCCGTACTGCTCCCTTCCTTGCAATGCACAAAGCCCTTCTGTGTTTCTAGGCTGCTCTCCAAGGCCTCGTGTCCAGGAAGCCCCGGACAAGCCTTCCTTCTGGGTTCAGTTGCAGCAAAACTGCTCAAAACTGTCTATCCAATGCAAAGATGCTTCCTACTGCAATGGAGTGGCACATTTTGGAGTGGGGAATATTTCACAGCTTGGATCTCTTAATAACAACGGAGCTCGATGCTGAGCATGACACTGCATTTAGGAAAGAGAAGGACTAAATGGTGTGTTTGTTTCATGCACACCACCAATCCATTCATTCGGCACAATTTAGAAAATCAATCAAACCAGGTGTTTGGTTGTTTGACATTTGTAGACAAAACAGCAAGTAGATTGCATTTCCTGTGCTTTGTGTGGTTGTTTTTGCTGTTACGTGAAATGCCTTTGGACATTTATAGTACTTTAAAGATATTTTTTTTTCCTGAAATACACAACCATTTGACATTTTGGGACAGAACATGAGAGCGGGAAAACAGAAAGAGGAGGATGTAGTTAAAGGAGATACTCTTCTAGGGACACACCACACAAAAGTACACAAGCATGGCTGCCAAGCCAAGAGGATGGCTTTCGTTCTCACGTAACAACACAGCTCAGCACAGTCGTGAGTCGCCTGAGGAGGGGGATCCCTTCTGAGAAGCGCACATGAGGGGATTTCGTACTGTGTGAAGTCATGGAACACACGGACACAGACGGAGATGGCCCTGCATTTCTGCACAGGGCAATCATTTGGGCCCATCGTGGACTGACGTGCCATTATCTGGCATGTGGCTGTGACTGGGTCAAAAGAAGGAACTGGGAGGCCTGCCCTTCTTGGTGGCTCCCTTTATAACTGTGATCAGCTGACTCCTTGTGTGAGAACACATACATCTGCAACCAAATGGCATGACCATCTTTTTAATGTTATGTCTGTATAAAATATGCATGAAGTATTTCAGGCTTTTAGCATTAGAAACACCTTAAGAGTCTAAACGGAGCTTTCTCCCCCTCTGAAGTTTCTCTTGACACTTTTAACAGGTGGAACTAAGGAATTGCATTACCAGTCGGGCTGAGGCACTGGAGACCAGGAAACGGGTAGAGAGCGGCACGTGCACCTGAATTCTGCCCCCCACTCCTGGGGGAGGTCCCTTCTCCTGCCCTCTTGCTTGTGGGGTGTGTGTCCTTTCTTCTCTCTGAAAGGCTGAGCCACAGCCTGAAGGTGGAGGATGAGAGGGGTGGGGACCCAGGTGGGCTGAGAGCGTGACTTCCAGGGAAACCCAGTTCGGCCCTTCCTGGACACGATGCAAGGTCAGTGAGAACTTTCACGAACTGTATCATTGTTTGTTTTGCCCACTATTACTTTTTATTTAAAAACAATCAATCTAATCAAAATGTGCATTTAAAAATATCTTCGCAAAATTTTACACTTGTGACCAGGAAAGCATAATGACCAACCAGTTTCATACCCTGAAACTCTTCTGCATAAAGCCGAGGGTCTTCACTAAATAAGTGCAATCTTAAGTATGAGCACACATACTCCATTTTGGCTTTGTCTTTTGAGATACTGGGGATTGAACTTGGGGCTTTCATACTGACCTCAATTCCCAGCCTCCCTCCTTTTTTTATATTTCGTTTTGAAATGGAGTCTCACTAAGTTGCTAAGGCTGGGTCCAATCTTGTAATTCTCCTGCCTCAGCCTCTCAGACTGCTAGGATTAGAGGTGGGTGCCATAATGTCAAACTCCATGAAGTTGTTTTTGAAACTGGTTTTCCTCAGCTTACAGAGATTTTAGCATTTGTCCCTGAAGCCAGATTCAGAGCTGGTTCCCCAGCCTGCTAGCTTTGGGGACGGTTAATAGAGGTCTACGATGAAAAGATTTTAATGATGGTCCCAGAAGTACTGGATGAAATGCAGCTAAGTAGGTTTTTGTCTTGTTCACTCTACTTTGTTGAGCCTTAGCGCTTGGTATGACATGTCAATCTTGGAAGGGAGAATAGAGCATGCAACATTTCCTAAACTTACTTGCCTATGGCATCCCTTCCTCCTTTTTTTATGTTCAAGATCTTCTATGAGACTAGTTTTCTGTGGAACACTTTTTAGAAAATATTGGTGAGAAGTTTAATTAATGTGGATGATTTCTGTTGAGAAGCATGAACATTAGACCCAACTCTTGAATGGGGGTGGCTCACCCAAGAATAAAATCTCATCACCCCAGATCCTCAGGAGGCAGCTAGGAATTGTGAGCCGAGAGAAAGTCAGCAAGGAAGTCTTGACTTTCTCTACAAAGGGCAAGAGAGAAGAAGGCTACCAGGTTCCAGTTATTCCCTGATTCACAGTCAATGTGGGGTTAATTATAATATGACGTGAAGTTGGAAAGATGTAAACATAACGAAGAGTAGAATTAATACCATTTTTACAATATTAGGATGGACTTCAACCTCTTTAATTCTCTTCCTCTGCATATATTAACTAGAACTCATTTTCTGTTGAAATTTTGCTGATGACAGATGAGGGACATTCAGCTTCATGACAACTTGGATGCATTGCTGGGGTCGCAAGCCACACAAGCATCCCTTTGTGCCTCTAAGGTCAGTGGTCAGAGCAGCAAGACCGGGCCTCTACAGTCACAGCGGCTCACAGGCTCCTCTGAGACTGCTAACTCCAGCGGAAAATGAGCTCTGAACTTCTAGAGATTCTGCATCTTTAAGCCCCTTATAGATAACTGAACTACTTATATGGTCCTTGTGAAAACAGGTTTGTTTATTGGCTTAATGGCTTAGCATGTGTTCTTTGCAAATTCAGCCCTGAGCATCCAATCAGAAGATGAAATATGTTGGGCTTGGCCAGCACAGGAATTGACTACAGGAGGCACTTGCTTACCTCCTGGTCCTCTGCCGAACACAAATTAAAATGTAAACAAGATGTACTTACCCTCAGTGATTTGGACTGAGAAGTGTTTTTTTTTTTTTTTTTTAGAAAAGAGGAAGTAGCTAGGGTCAGTCCAAAAGGAAAAACTCAGTAAAAACAAGAAATAAATAAAAATAAGTTTTCAAAAAGGTGTAACTTGGAAATGGGCCCGTGTGGCCCCAGGTATGTCAACTTCACAGGGGATGGAGTGAAAACTGTGTGGTGTGAAGCCTGCTGGGCCAGCTGGACTTGGCCGGAGGGCTTAGGATCCTTTGCCTCTGTGAGTAGGACTGGATCATCCAGGGAGGGTGGAACTCAGGGAGTGAGTCTCCTCTCCTGAGGTTTCTCCAAGTAGAGTCCCAGGACTCCAGGTAAAGCAGGACCCTAAAGAGTCTCATGTCTTCTGCAGCTTACCCCATCACTCCGGGGACCACGTCCCCTGTTCCCAGCTCAGCTCAATCTGACCCATGGTGTCATGTGAGGACGTAAAAGTTAGGAGTCTGTGATTTGCAAGTAATGAACCCTACTCAACCTGATTAAAAAAGAACAAGGACAAGAACAAAGATATCGATTTTATTGTCGCCTGTAGTTAAAAAAGTAAAAGACTTTATTCCCTTCAGGTCTGGCTGTATCCAGGTGCTGAGAGATCTTGAGTAACCTATTGGTTTTTTCTTATCTCTTTTGTCCTCTGGGTTGATTTCATTCTCAAGCAGGCTGTCCTTCCATCGGAGTAACAGAAAGTAAGTAGAAATCGAGGTTTTTCTTCAATGCGTTTAGTAACCCCAATAAAAAGGAGGTGCGTCTTTCTTACTAAGTCTCGAATTTGTTTGACATTCTTCAAAGCAGTGGCAGAAGGCACAGCAATGACCAGGACAGGTGGAGCTTCTGTTCTTTGGGGCTGGCTTGTCCCTGGAGTAACAGGCTGCGGGTCTGCCCCCGGGTCGATGGCTGGGTTCAGGGGACCAGGGCATGCCTAAGCCTAGAGACCCTCCTGCGGCCGTTCACTGCAGGGGATATTTTGGAGGAGAGCTTGCCATCATGCCCAGCATCTCCTGTCTAAATCACTCTCTCTTTCTGTCCTTTCATAAGGCTGGAATTGTAATGTGGCAATCTAACCATCTTCTCTACAGCTTGACCAATAATGGTAACTAACACCAGTAGTAAATTCTCAGCAAAAGACTCTGAATGCATTCACTCATGTAATCCTCCCAGCAACCCACAGGTTGAGTCCTATCTGTGATACCCATTTGGAGGATGAACAAACAGATCCAGAACGTTTGAGAATGTGGCCATAGGGCTCAGGCTCTGGGGAACTATTAAGCTGGTACTTAATGAGGAAGCCTAATAATTTTTACCCCTTTCTCTCTGATTCTTTTCTCAAAGCAAAGGGAGAAGATGATCTAGAGAGAGTTTAAGGGAGAGAGGAGATCATCCCCTCTAAGTAGCACCCATGAGGTATATTTCACTGCTTGCAATAGTCATGTTTTGAAACATGATTGAAAATCTCCCTTGCCCCATCAATTCCACTTTTCCTTTCACGGTCTTTAATAAAACACCCGACAAGTAACAGGGCCTCTTCCATTGTGATGGGATTTTCCTGAATGGACAATGTCTAAAACTAGTCAGACATGGGCTGGTATTCGGGAATCTTTTTATAAGATTTCTGTTTGTTTGTTCTGATGAGTGCCTGTTCCGAATGGGTCAGCACCTGCAGGCCCTCCAGCCATCCTTACTGAGACACTGACACCATCTTTCAGCACTACAGTGCCTGTGCTCTGAGAGAATCATCTGCCCTCTAATTTACTCAAAAGGAATAGCTTTGCTTTGTGGTGTTTTCATTTTTTGTGGATTTTGAAATGATTTTTTCAAAGAAAACACACTAGTTTTCTTTGTGGCCTATTTGTAAAGGTCACTTCTATTCCTGCGATGGCTTTGCTGTGATGAACCTAAGCTGAAGACTAATAAACACTGTTCCCAGCTATGTTCTGTACACTCAGGTGATGGCATTGTCTTCAGGTGGCCAATTACAGAGCCTCTCTACCAGTTAACAGTGGAAAAGTAAGAACTGGAAGACGGTTAGATACCCACTGGTTTTGACTTACTCTTTGAAATAATGCTTCCAGTAACTGATCTTCACATGGACATGAATCAGCACAAACAATGGATATGCAATAAGCTAATCATGAAAGGTAAAGTTCTAATCCAAATGAGCAATCATCTTGTAATGGGTAGATTAGAGTAAATTTGTCCCTTGTAAGATTTTTAACAAAAGAGACAAAAGTTCTTTCAAGGAGAACTTACGATTATCAAATGGTTAGAAAAATAAAAGCTATATTCTCTTTTCCTTTAACAGATGATGTTTCATAGAGCTGAGGAAACAAGACAAAATGCCCTTGACTCTCAACTCATCAATTTCAGAGGCTGTTTTGTGGGTAGAGTCCAAGATGTGTTATGTTTGCCGGCCATTTGGAGCTTCCTTCTGAGTAGAATAGATTTTCAAATCACAAACCACAAGGCAAGCATCAAACTGAATGTGAAAATCAATGACCCGTCATGGTAACAAGTATGTAGATGGCGAGCCCTGATGCATAGACCAGGGTAGGAAGGGCGTGTGTCACAGAGGGATCGGACAAGGGCAGTCTTATTTACCTACTTCTCTCTGCCTTCCACCCCCACAGCCCAGTCCCTCAGTGATAATCTGTGACTAATCTCTAAGCAGCTTTAAGCTATTGCCCTTATTCCAATTCCTGGGGGACTTTTGCCTTCAACAACCTCCCTCCCTTGGGGAAACCCTTCCTGCCATCCTTGTTACGGAGAGCAGGAGTCACAACCTCATACTTCCAACAGCCCCTGGGAGCTCCAAAGCTCTGTTGGCAAGAACACTGAGGACTGCTCTTTAAGATCTTGTTCCCCTGAAGCTAGAGTTGCACAGTAGGAAAATTCAAGTATCTTTATCATTATTTATAGCAGCTGCTGCCTCTGTGAACACTTCCTATTTTTAGGGACTGGGAAAGCCTTTTTAAACTGCATCCCATCAGATGTTCTGGAGGTGGCTTTGAGGTTGACATCATGACTCCCATTTTACAGGTCACAGATAAAGAAGCAGAGCTTCAGAGAAATTAATTTGTTGAAATGGTTCGATGCTACATTGTATTCTGAACCACAACATAAAAATTAAATTAGAAGATGACAATTTTTACCCAGAGACTGATGTCCTTCTTTGAAGCAAACTGAAAAATATCTCTAGATGTGCTCTCTTTTAAAATTTGTTTTTAAGCTATTAATTTAAATTTTTGAATAGTTTTAGATACAAGTGTATTTGCCAAGGTAGTACATATAAACTGAACCTAGTTTCCCTTATTGTTAATATCTTAAATTAGTCTGATACATTTGTACGATCTGATAACCCAATATCAATACATCATTAGTCATTACATTTCCATAATGTATTGAGTTAGTTTTATTCCTTTTTTCTGTCCCAGGATTCCATTTAGGATATCACGTTTCAGTGAGATAGTGTATCTCCCTGGGCCTCTCTAGGCAATGAGTTTCTCAGACTCTCCTTGGTTTTGGTGTCCTTGATAGTTTTGAGGACTGATCAGATGTTTTGTGAAATGTCTGTTGGTAGGAGTTTGTCTGATAGTTTTCTTTGGGACCTAATTTGAATGTTAAACAATTGCATGCTGGCCTCACGAGGAGAAGCTCTTGAATATGCTTAGCATTGCCAACATCTAAGCATGAGATGAGGACCGTGATCCTTTGCAACTCCATGGTCAGTTTCAATGAACCATGTGGGAAAGAACCACATCTACAGCAAGGACAGCTATGTTCTTTTGGGTGAACAAATAGAAAGATGCATTTCATAAACTTTTCACCCTAGAAATGTTCAGTCCCCCCCCCAGATCTTTATAAGAAAGTTAAAATTTTTCAGAATAATGTGGTATTCACCTACCATGGTTTCAGTTAATGATAAAATTGTCATTGTAAGTAGAACGGTTGTAGCCAACAAAAACAGATGTCAGTATAACCATTTGGAACCATCCACTGCATAAAGCAATTTGTAGATAATCTCCTAAGCAGATATAGTATCAAAATGTAGTCACTGTCAATTAGACAGACATCCAGACTGTATGTGTAATCGACCAGTTAATTTCTAGGCTGCCTCAGGAGCTACTGAACACGGTTTAAGATGGAGCCCTTGGTACTGCACCTCCAAATGACCTAACGTCGATAAACAAAAGAACAGACTCCCTTGCTTGCACAAGGAACAGGGAGTTCATCACGGTGTGTTCTCTATGCAAAATGAGGAGCCTCATCAAGCTGTCATTGACTCAGTCTGAATAGTTAATGTGATGGTGTAATAACACATCATCGCTATTCAGGGGCCTGGCAACTGAGACTATTATACAGAAAGGGATCTTTTACCAAAATGTAATATTAGTGGTATGAACATGAGGCTTAAAATTCAATCATGTCAGAGGAAAAAAAATCCTTCTTGGTGGAAGCTCTTTGCAATGGATGCTCTGTAGAATACACCTGAGTTTCGACTGCTTTAGTGGGTGAACACGTCTCTCTTTAGCTGCTTTCCCAAGAGATAGTGTCTCACAGTAGTGTCCACATCAAAGCTCCACTCAACCCAACCACTGGCCTATGCCCCTCATCTCCAGTTTTGACAACTATAACTACAAATAAGGATTCCAGTTTCTTTCTACAAGAGAGAATATTCTATAGAACAAATGGACAAGATTCATTATAGTATGAGTGTATTACTTGTAAGCAGAGGTCAAGATTTTTCTAAAGGTACTATGATGGATAGTAGTGGACTCCTGTATGCAGTTCTCTGCCACTGCTGCCCATGTTCATATGTAAGCCTGGGACACAGCCAGAGAAAGGCTGGGAGAAGTGGGAGCCTCTGATGCTTGCGCAACATGAGGGCATTATCCCTAACTAAGAGCTCTAAATTTTCACTTGGGACTCAGATTGCAAAGCCCCTCCTCATCTGGAAGCCTGCACTGCATCTGAAGTTGGAAGTGCTCTGTTATTGATAGCAGCTGCATCCTTGTTTGGCAGAGGAAGATGAGTGTAGAAAGCAAATGCAGTCCCAGTTGGCAAGGACACATTCCAGGTGAACGACAATCAGGAAAAATGCTGAAAGCAAGGCTACAAGCCAAGAAGACAAAACCAACAGTCCAGGGGCAGATCATAAATGCCTTGTGCTTGAAAGGGAGCCCTCCTTTACCATAGTTATTGGGAGCTGAGACAGCTTCCTTGTTTAATTAGGGAGCCTTTGATTTTTAGGACCTACAGCAGCCATGTGCGTTCGTGGGTGTCTGTGTGTGTGTGCGTGTGTGCGTGTGTGTGTCAAGAGCTCCAGTTAGGCTTCTCTGGAGCCTCTCTACTTCTGAACAGGACCCACAGAATGGTATTTGGGCAATTAAACACTCATAAATCCCCTAAAAACCATAATATGATGATCTATCCTTTTGCTGAGGAACAAATTTGAATTATTTTCCTTGAAGTTATTTATCTACAGAGAAAATTTAACTGACAATTCAGCAAGCCCATTACAGTGGAATTTGGTTAGAGAAGAACAGCAACTCTTAAGCTAACTTGTGAGTTTATTTATTTATTGTTTTGGTTAGAAACAAGTTGTGAAGCATATGCCATTTGAAGGGTTGGGAATGATAGTGTAAAGAAAGCTAAGAGGACTCGAGTTGCATGTGAATGATTACGCAGAGATGTGCGCTGCCTGTCCTACTTGAAGTGTCACTAAAACCGAGCTAGGGAATTTTTAAAGTACAAACTCATGAGAATCAAGAACATTAGAGAAGAGGCAACAGGAGGCAAAGGATATTGAAAGCACTAAAGAGTCAGGACATTTGGGGAAGATGGACAGTGGACTGAGGAGGAGGAACAGATTCATGAGCAGAGAAAGTTACAGTCTTAGTGCCTACAGGTGTGATTGAGATACCTAGCATCTGGGGAGATGGGAGAGAGATATGGGCTGGAAACCGGGTTGATGGAAAATGCTGTGCTATGCATCTGCACTTCTAAGTCTTCATTTTCACTTCTTATATTTTTTCTTTAAATGTTTTCTTTATGTTACTTATATATTAAAACATAGAAATTATACATGTTAATGGGAGTCCTTTGTGGTGTTTTACTGCATGTTCACCTTGTAAGGCTTAGATTAGGTTAAACATATCTATTTCTCCAAAGTTTATTATTGTAAATCTTTTCTTCCAGCTTTTAGAAATACATGGTACTTAATTATTACTTATACTCAGCCCATTGTGCGATACCAGCCCACCAGATCTTCTTATTCCCAACTAGCCATGACTGAGTGTCCATTCCTCACCCTTCCTTCCTTCCCCCTCTCCCTACTCTTGCCTTTAGTGACCACCCTTCTACTCTCGACCTCTGGGGAATACTTTAGATTCCATATATGAGTGACATCATGTGGTACTCTGCTTTCCCTGTCTGACTTACGTGCTCAACAAAATGATCTCCAGTTCTACCCATTCTATTGTAAATGGCAGGATTTCCTTTTTTCTACAGGTGAATAGTATTCCGCTCCATATATGTAGCACATTTTCTTTATCTATTCGACAGTGGATGGACATTTAGGTATTTTCTTCCCTACCTGTCCTTACACACACACACACACACACACACACACACACACACACACACAAATTTATTGCTTAAAGAAGTTTAATCACAGCGATGGAAATAAGCATAACAGAACCACACCACAGAATTGAACCAAGGTGAATAAAAGTGAGGCTGAATAGGGAGATAAGTAAAATCCCAAAGAATGGGGCCTTTCAGCCCTTTCCCTTCCAGCACTTTCCCTTCCCTGCTCCATGCACCTCCATGGACAAACATCTGAGCACAGTGAGGGACCCGAGGATTCCTCAGTACAGAAATTGAACACCTCGAAGGAAAAGGCTTACAGATAGCCATGCACAGAATTCCTGCAGTGAAGGGTTAACTTGTTCCTAGTCCCCAGGCCCCTGCACTCACAAAATTGAATTTCCAGTTTCTCATCCAAACATCTCCTGACATTTGACATTTGAAGGAAATCTCCCACATGAACAACTGGGACCAAACTAATAAACTGAAGAAGGAACTGGGATGAGAGTAGGAGAAGAAATGCAGGGAGCTGAAGCACACTTGCCCCCTCCCCCTTCCCCCCCATCCTGCCCAGGAAGGTCCAGGGTCCTCACATTGGGAACAGTAACTACAAAAAATAAGGAGATTTTGGAAATGAAAATGAAAGGTGGTTAAACTTAAAAAATTCTTTGAAAGTAACACTGAGGAAATGCTCTAGAAGACAGAACAAAACGACAATAAGCAAGAAAGTTGCAGACAAAAGCTAAGAGTTAGAAATCCAATGTAACCATCCCCTTACCCCATCTGAAATGTTCCAGGAAAAAGAAGGAAATAGATATGGTCAAATTATTGAAACAATATTGCCAAAAAAAAAAAAACCTGCGAAAGAGTGAATCACATGAATTTCGAGGTTGAAATGATTCATTCCTGTGCCGGGCGTGGACACACACACACACACACACACACACACACACACACGCACACACACACGTCATCTCAGCACTCAAGATGCTGAGGTAGGAGAATCGCTGTGAGTTTCAGGCCAGCCTTGGCTATATAGTGACTTCAAGTCCAGCCTGAACTACATAGCAAGACCCTGTCTCAAAAACAAACAAACAAAGCAAAACAAAAACGAAAAAGAAATGGTTCCTGGGCTTCTGAACACAATACAATGAATAAAGAAAATTCACACCAAGATACATTATGACTGTAGTGGTTAATTAATTAATTGTCACCCTGAGTGGGGAACACCCAACTGAATTGGCTCAGCATGGTTGTGGGCTTGGGAGACCCACTTTAAGGAGGATTGTTGTCAGAAGGGTATAAAAAGGAGAATAGGAGTGTAGGATTTCAGCTGATTTTCTTTGGAAGAGCTTCACTGTGGCTTTTTTTCTTTGGAGGAGTTTTGGCAGTTTTTCTTTGAAAGGGCTTTGGCTGTTTTCTCTCCTCAGGGAGCTTCAGTCTTCGTCTTCATCTTGGACATCAGCTCCTGGCTTCCAATGCAGATTCCTCAGCCTCTGGCACAGGCCCGTCAGCTTCTGGCACTGGCCCTTGGGCCTTTCTGGCTCAGATGCCTGGCTCTTCCACCGTAGATCCTTAGGCCTCCTGAAATGGACTCTTGAAGGACATCGCTGGGCTCCAATCCTTCGACTAGATCCTTCGGGTCTCCAGTGTGCACACAGACATCTCACATTGTTCTACACCCATCTCTAGTAAGCACTGACTAATACAATGATAAATTCTCAAATACTGCAAATACAGATCATTCTTAAATTAAGCATAAAATTGAGTTTTAGCAACACTAGAATACAGCCCAACAGGCAACAAAAGAACATCCTACATATTTGGAAAAAACGTGTTTGCAATTATAATTCTAAACCCTGCTCAGCCTTGAGCAACTCATTTTCAGATATTCAAGGACTCAAAAATTTTACTTTCATGAGTTTATTTCTTGGGAAAGTACTAGAAGACAACGTTTTCCCAAATAAGAGGAAAGGAATAAAGAGCAAGACATGAACCCAAGAAACAGGCCATGGAGCATAAAGGAGAAAGGAAAGGAAAGGAGCCCCTGAACAGTGGAGTAGCTGCCATGGTAGACAACTGCCCAGATTTGGGGCAGGAAGATAAGGGCTCTAGGAAAGGGTTAGAGCTGAGAAATTATTGGATGTATTCGACCAGGTGTCAACAGGCGTGGATGGAATGGAATAATGTAGGAGACATGATCAAAACATGTGGTGAATATTTAAAATTTTAAAAAACTTATTACACTAAAAGTCATATTGTTATTAATCCCCCTCAGAGTACTCCCCCTTGCTTCGATACACTTATCCCATCATTCTTACCACTTTCTCACACAGGTCTGCAAGCTCTCTTTTGTATCTTTGGTTACACTGCCATGGTAGCCTGTATGTCCTGTGTCAATTCAAAACATTTACCTTTTATGGTCATTTTGGCTTTGGAAAAGAGCCATAGCACCAGATCCGGTGAATGAGGTGAATGAGGACACACCATAATGTTTTCGTTGGACAAAAATTGCTATAAACAGTTTAAATGGGGAAAAGTATTCATGTATTCATAAAATACAATCATCCAGGATTATTTAACCTAACATAGAAATATTTTTGAAGCACAGGAATATGGGTATGTACATATGCTAGTGCATGTGAGGAGGCAAACTGACTTCATTCAACAAAATGAAAGCGACCAATGTCTCCAATTGATACATGAAGAAATAGGAGACTAGGTACATTATAAAATTGTAGAGCTATTATAGAAGAAACAAGAGCCAAAAGTGGTTGATACTGGAACCCATAACTGCTGTTTTCTATTACAAAACTTTTTGACTTTTCAACAATGTTTATGTATTGCTTTGATAAAAATCAAAGTTAATTTAAAAATAAAGAGCATTGATAAATTGCTTTAAAAAGGTATTGAATAGGTCTGTACACTTGATGATTAGTTCTGGTCCAGAAAGTAAAAGTCTGGGGTAAGTTTTTAAAAGCAGAATATACTTCGTCTTTAAAAACAAATCTAAAGCTGTTACTCGAATATTCCATTACACTTACTGAGTCTTTTCAGTGAAAAGCTATATTATGATGACCTTTTCAGATGTAGAAATTCTTAAAGGCCTTTGATTACATCCCTACAAATGTCAAAGGTTTATTGGCCTAAATACAAATGAACAAAGCAAGTAAATTTTGAAAAGGTTTCTGGTATCAGGAGCAATTTCTTGCTTTCCTGAGATTTTTCTCCAGGAACCCCTGAAGTAGCGACTTTCTCTGGTCCGTGTGAGTCATCGGGAGGGCTCAACCTCCCCAAGAATTGAGGGAAGATTAAGAGATGAGATCCTTAAAGCCATAGCGAGGGCTGCTGCAGTTGCTCAGTGGGTCCAAAGAAGTAAGAGAGAGGAGTTTGGGAACTGGGGTTTGAGTTAACAAGGAAGACTTCTTTCTCCAAAGCTGGACACCTCAGGTACTTTTGAGAAACATATCCACTGCTTGGTTAAGCAGGGCAGATATTTACAACGGTTAAATGGAAGGGCCAAACCCAAGAACTCTCTCAGCATGCCTCGGAAACCACTGAGATTAAAAACCTTGCAAACTGCCAAAACCCATTGTTTTTAAAGAAAAAAAGAAAAAAAATCAATCCCCTTGAACAAAGTTAAAGGTGAATATTTGTCACTTTTGAAAAATTTCTGACCCTTCTTGTTGCAAAAATAATGTCACTGTGAGAGTCGCCTTAACCAGCGGGAAAGCAGCCTTGCACATTTAGTCTTAAGGAACGAAACAGGAAGGGTCGGTCTCCTGCAGCCTCATTAGGCAGCTCTGAGTGAGACCAGGGTCTAGGGTTCTTGGGGTGGATGGGGACGCAGGGCCCCTTTACTGTCACTGAAGTCTACAAATTCACTCCAAAGTTATAAAATGGCGGAGCTGGTCAAAGTCAAGGCTGATGGCAGCTCCTTTTGGCACATCTTGTCTTTGCTGGCTTCCACAGAGCTGCCTCCTCCATCTCCAGTCCCCTCCACCTCATAAGGACCACCCAAGGCAGCCCTATCAGGTGGGGCCAGGCGCATTCAGCTCCTTCAGGTGTTTGTGGAAAAGGACACCGAGGAACAGCCTCTTTTGTTGACAGCCCAGAGCAGGACATTTTAGCCTCTGAGGCATCTCACCAGGGAGAGGAGATGCAGGGGGAATAACGTAGAGGACCACGACGTTCCCCAGTTTGCAGACTTATGTAGGGACTGATGAGGAACAGCTGCTCTGCTGGCAATGCTGAAATGTCACACCAGCCCCAAGCAGTAGCTGGCCAGTCTCCACTTGCAGGGGACCTAGGTGGAGGGCTTTCTGCCTCTCTCTTCCTGTGACTTGGGCGATCCCCACCTCCGTGGCTTAACAGATGCCCTGAAGCCAATGGCTGCTGTGAAACTTCAGCAACAGAATAGGTCCAACACTTTGGATAGTGATTCCTTCTCCTTTGACTGCAATGCAACCACTGTTAGCTATTGCTGTTAGCAGTGATCATGGCAGTATCTGAAGGTACATGAAAGTGTGAGAAATGAATTTACAGTTGATCCAAGCAGGCAGCTGGGTGACTAGACTGCTCTGTGTCACCTGGTGAAACACAGTGCCATGGGTGCAGATGAGGGTTTCCCTTGGAGGCTGAGGGCCAATGTGCACACGGATCCAGAAGGTGGCAGAAACAGAACCCAGCGGAAGTTGGGTATTAACGACAGAATCACTGGATGTGGGAAAATGAAAGTCAGTCATTTATTTATTTTCAATACTTTTGAGCCTCTAGTTAAAGGCTGTCTTTTACATTGGAGAAAATAGAGAGGCTAAGAGGTCACACTGATGTTTCAAAGGTCATGCTGTTAGTGGGAATGCCCAGGAAATCCTGTATGGATTATACTAGTGTCTCGCTTTGAAGAAAAAAACAGGAAAGAAAGGCCCTCTCCTGATTTGTAGCCAGTTTTAGATTTGCCAGTCACGAAAGTTAGACAAAGTCTGAAGCACCTGAAGAAGAGAGCCAGATGGCCTGGACACGTGGCCCGGACTCCCCTGCTGCCCCACGTGACCACTCAGGGACGGTGAGGTCTGTGAGGACCACACAGTGGAGTGGGCGTGAGCTCGGGCTCCAGGTCAAATCCTTGCTTTGTCCATATTCTTAGGTGACTGCCTAAATGCTCTAGGCCTCAATTTCCTTACATAGAAGACCTGCTTACTCGAGGAAGCTTGCGGGTCAGGAGGATCAGAGCACATAACTGCCTGACCCTGAAACCCAGGAGGCAGCCCAGTGATATTATATCCCAGGGGGATCCATGCCCATCTCTGAGGAACACAAGCCAGGGGGCAAGCTAAGTCAGTGTGAGGCTCGGCCCAGAGTGCTGGGAAGTGGAGTGAGGACTGGACCCTTACCTTTCAGTAGGATGCCCTAGGAGATCCCTGGGCATGGGGAAGGCAAGGCTTTCTTGGCAAGTGTCCTCTTTGGTGGAAGATGATTCCAGAAAGACTAGAAGGCTGAGGCAGAACTAGCAAGGGTAGTTGCTGCAGAAGTAGGCCCCCAGAGAGATGAAAGGACCACGATCAAGCAGTTTACATCTTAGGAAGAGAGTTTGATCTGGAAACTTTTGAGATATGATTCCAGAGATCTGGTGACTTCCCACCAGTGGACAGCGCCCTCCAGAACCATAGCTCAGCCTTTACTCAAGAACACATGGGACTACTTGCCAAGCAAAGTCCTGTTGACTGAAGATATGGCAGTGCTGTTTTTGTTGTTATGCCTTTAAAAGTTTTTCTCTTAAATTTTCATTAATACATGTTTGCAGCCTATAATTATAACTTTTTTGGGGGGTACGGAGAATCGAACTCAGGACCTTGTGGTTTTGAGGCAGGCAGCAGCACCACTGAGCTAAATCCCTGGTCTGCTGATAACTTCTTTTTTTAATATGGCACCAGCTCATGGATCTTCTAGTCTAGAAGGGAAGATACAATATATACAAGCAAAGAAATATATGCAGGGCTATATTGTGAGGGGAAAAACAAGCAGTGTAAAAACTAGAAAATGTATGTGGTGACAGCTATTTAAATTAGACAAAGAAGAAAGTGCCTGCTAATGGACAGCGTGTGGGCAGAGAAGGTGGGAGTGAAGTAGCAGCTAATGGGGAGAGGGAATTCCAGGCAGAGGAAACGACACATAGGAAAGTCTTGGGGCCCATTCCTATCTGGCCAAGGGGATGGAGCAAGGGGCACAATAGTCAGGACAGAGACAGCAAGAGGAAAGGGAAGATGATGAGGTCAGACAAAAAATAAGCAGAGCTTGTAGGGCTTCGACAGCCCGGAAATGTGACTTAATTCTGAGACGAGAAGTCTCCTTTCCATTTATGTTTTAATAGCACTATGTTCTCCAAGTTGGAAGCCAGTATATTTGGCTCCTAAATGCTTCCAAAAGAACTATCTTCAGTGCTGAGAAGTCGACAACAAAGAGGAAGGTGCTTTTACAATCCTTCAGCTTCAAATGCATGCTGACTCCTCCATGACAGAATTTGCTTTAAAGCACAACAGGACGACCGCCCAGGCATCCCTGTCTGCGGGGAGGGTGGACACAGGGAGAACTGTGACATGGAGAATTCAAATTAAGCAGGGGTTCATCTGAGGAGGCCTGGGGAAACCAGTTAGAAGCAATAAATATAGAAATTAATTTTGTGATGGCTGGCAAAGAAATCCAACCAAGGACTCCCCCAGTGGTCGTCAGAGTAGCAAATCTGTGTCCATAGCAGGTGACTGAAATACATCAGCCACAACTCATGGAGAAGAAACAACCTCCAGACCTCATGTCGTGGTTTTATAAAGACAATAAATTTGCTTGAGTCTCCTAAAATAGTAAGAGTCTAACAAACTGTCGCTCCTGTGTGACAGTTGCAGGAAGACTGACTTAGCAGTGCACCAGCCTTTTCTTCCTCATTACATCACCTGCTGTAAAAACGCGTTGTCTGGATTATTGATCTAAAACAATGCTGGCTTTCACGCCTCAGAATCCTCCCTATGCTGTGACTTTGATGTGGAGGAACCCCAGAGATGCTACACTACATTTGGCCTTGGGATCTCGGGGCCATAACTATGTGTAATCCCTGTAAAGTCATGTTGCTGTCCTTGTTCTTATTCCTGCACAAGGGGCACTGAGTTTGGGCAGCAGTCTCTGGAAAGAGAACCTGAAATATGGGCACATACTCTGGTCTTGGCACTGAATCCTGGTTTTTTATTTGCTCGTTGGGCTTAGATACACCTAGATTTCTTCATTCATAAAATAAGGAAAAATAGCAAGGCACTTCTGAGGATTTAGTGTAAATACATACTGCATCGGCTTTCTGCTACTGTGGCCAAATACCTGAGGAACTCACCTTCAAGGAGGAAAGATTTAAGTTGGTTCATGGTTTCAGAGGCTTCACTTGGATCTTTGTTTCTGGACCTGAGGTAAGACAGTGTCCAGGTTGGGAGTGTGGGGCAGAGCAAAACTGTTTAGCTATGGCTGCCAGGGAGGAGAGACCAGGGTCCTAACACACCCTTCAAGGGTTCTGGACACAAACTATAACACACACATGTAATACACACAGTAGCGCGGAATCCAGCCTTCCTTGGTGTTATTTATGTTATTAGTGATACTGACTAGAGAAGGAGATGAAGAAGCCTCACAGGAAGTCCTCAGGGTGACATATGCACAGGACAGAGAACATAAAATCCTTTCCTAGAATACTTTACTATGTAGGATGGGGAGAATTTGATAACACTGAAGTGTGTGCTTCAGGAAGGCCTGCTGCTGTATGAATGAGGCTCTTACAGGTCACAGACTGTTTTAGGAAGATGAGAAAATGGGGCACAAAGAGGAGACCAGGGGGAACAGGGAGACAGGATGAGCAGGTTGACCTATCAGCGGATGGGCTGTATCTGAAGCAAATTTATAAAGAGCATAACTCACTTGATGAAAGGCAGGAAATACTCCCCCTTTTGGGGAGCAGCCACCTCATCTTCACCACAATATGTTACCATGTGTCTCTCTGGATGTGTGGCTACCATGTCCTGGAAGGCATTGAGAAGAGTGAAAATCCATAACTTGGTTTTCAAGTGATGCTGGGGAGAGAGGCGCTTCCATAGAGAGACTCCATGGAGTTTCAATCTGCAACCCAGAAAAGAAAAGCTGAGCATAACCTAGAGCTAAGGGACTTGGCTTATGGCTGCATCCATGGACAGCGACACTGGGAGTCCCACTCAGGTTGTCCCACTGAGTTCTTACGAGTCTTCTCAGCTTGAGGATAAGCATGGGCACCTCCACTGCACTTCCTTGGAGCCCATGTTTTGTGATCTGACCCACAAGAGAATCAGTTTAAGTTCTACCCTTCGAACTATGAGGACTTGGGCAAATTGTTTATCTCCTCAAGGACTTGGTTTGCCAGTTTGTAAATGGGTGGTGGAAGAGTGACTTGGGTCAAGTTAATGCTCTTAAATGGTGTCCATTGGAAGCCACTCAGGGACAAAGAGATGAAGGGCCAGGGAGAGCAGGAATGGTTCTCTTTGTGCCTTGCCCACCACCACTCCCTGATTCCTCCAGAAAGCTCCTCTTCTGAAGTGGCCAATGTGTTTTCGTTACAAGGCAGCGGGAGGCCTAAGCAGAGAGCATCAGAACTAAGGCTGGAACCCACTGGCTGTGTAATCTCTAGGCTTGCTTCTGCCTCTTGTGTCCTGTTTCTGCCTCTCCCAAGGTGATGTGAGAGTATGTTGTGTGGAAGACACAATGCAGAAAGGCCCAGACAGAAAAGAATTTGAAAAACGAACGTGCCAAGGATGTTAGGGTTTGGGGTGAAGGGACCCTGAGTCTGACTTAGGAAGTGACAGTGGACAATTTTGGGTCTCACAGAAAGGGGCTCTTTCTTCTTGTCTCCTTCGCACGGATAGCTTTCAGATGTAGAACTGATCCCTCCCGCCTCAGATCAGGGGAAGAATCCAGTTTGAATCACTTATTTCCTTTTAAGAGTCTCTTATGTGGTCTGTAATTTAATTTAGAATATATCTCCAAAGCCACTGATAAAAATACAGGCTGCTAGTTGCCCTCATTTGTTTACATACTGCAGGGGGTGGCTCACAAGCATTTCATCAAAAGGCTAAACTGGGGAAATGATTACTATAAGCATCCAGCTATCTTTATCTTCAATTGACACTAGAGGTTCAGATATTAGCATGTTTTCATAAATAGGTTTCCATTAATACAACTGTTGGTATTCATAATATGCAGATTAGCCACAAATATTATAAATATTACAGAAGCACTTCTGCACTTGCTTCAAGTGTAATGGTCCAGGGAAGCCAGCAGTCCGAACTCCCCAGCATGGCACCCGAAGCTGGATTCCAAAACTTTTTTTTTTAATCTAACAACTGGTTCTGAGATTGCTTGATTCATTCTCTAAAATTAACAATATCTCTGTCTGAAGAAAATTGCTGTTTTTGGCTTATGCGGTGGCGTAGTCACAAGTAAGAGGGTAAATTTTGTATTTCATCCAGTCTGTAGAGAAACTGTATGACTATTGTGTCCCTCTGCTAATAATTACTCATCTGATAGGGCCAGGGATTTAGCCCAGCGGTTCCGTCGCCTGCCTCACAAGCGCAAGGACCAGAGTTCGATCCCCGGTACCAAAAAATAAATAAATAAATACTCATCTTAGGGGCAAACTTTGGCTTAAAGTCTGCTCCTAGTAGAAGTTGGAGCAGAATTCTGGGGACAGGAACTTATACTTTCACACTCAGCATGGGTCATGCAGCCAGCAATATGGGTGTCACCAGGAGGTTTGCTAGAACATAGGTTAAGGGCACCCCAGACCTACTGAGTCATGAGGTCCTAGATAATGTTTGCAGAGCTCTACCACAGATTTCATCTACCTCTAACTTTAGATAGTTACTGATAGCAAATAATGGGGAAGCATGTGATTGGCTTAGGCTTGTTAGTAACAGCAAGAAGGAGAATTTCCAGGTTCTCTATGCTGTGGTGTAAGGAGCTCGGGAGGAAAGGGGAAGAGAGCCAGAGTAGGAAATAAAGCTTTGTAGAGGTTGCAGACTCAGCCTCCATGGACGTGGGCAGTTAGGAAAACAAAGTAGAGAGATGTAAACTACTGCACCCTGGAGAATTCTGACCTCTTTACAAACAGCTACCATTTTCCAGCTGTGGTCTGGAGCCACAAAGAATGCATGGCCAGTGATATCAGAATTTGCCCTCACTTTTTTTTTTTCCAGAAGCACAGAGTATACATTTTAATGGGAAATTTCCTGATTTTTTTATTCATCGAGGACCAGTAGACTAAATCTAATCCAATCAGCTAATAACAGCTGAGCTAACTGTCACCAGCTCCTTCCAAAGGCCCATCCATCGCAAGTCACTTCTCCCTGTGTGTCTATTTGTGTACTCCTTGGGAGGGTTATTATTAGGGAACATATAATTTCCCAAGCCCATCAGAATACTAATGATGCACTTGTACTTAGGAGACCTGCACCACAAGCAGTGCTGGTCCCGGCTGGAGATGAGGTCTTTGGGAAGCTGGCAATCCGAAGTTTTCCAGCAGAGAACCTGAGGGGTTGGAGATCGTGGCGCTTACAGCCAGTTTCCACTCCCTGAGCAGGCAGCTACTCTACGCTTTGCATCTGGGAGCTGCACCGCTGAGTTCAGAGCCAGCATTTGATTCTTAGAGTTTTATTTCTCTGGGATACAAGGCATCAGGGGATGAGCCATGGGTGGTGTGTGAAGGGCATTCAGAGCTCCCTGGTAAAGGCGGAGAGCTGCTTCCCGAATGGTGCGCCCCAGACTTGAGTGATTTTCAAGGTTTTCCGAAGCCCACCTGCATTGCTCCTTCTTGGAGTGTATTTTAAAAATGCAGAACCTCAGGTCTGATTACAAACTTACAAAATAAAACTTCTTGGTGTGAAGTTATAAAAGTGCATTGTAAATAGACACCTCAGAGGACTTTTATTGTAACATCAAAACTGTAGAGCTATGGTATTTCAGTGAAAGAATGTTAAGTGGTGGCTGACTATTCTCCATTCCTACCAATGGTACAATGAAAAGAACTTCACTTTATCAGTTGCAAGAAGAATTAGAGTGTGTTGGAAGAGACAATCAGATGGGGATACTTGTGTGATGGTATCAGGCCAGAGAGCCAGCACCCTTGGTTTAGAGCAGGTAGGCTATCTGCCAGTTCTCCAAGGAAAGTACTCTGGTTTGTATTGTTTTCCTATTTCAGTGGTGTGTAAATACTCCCAGCATGGCCAATTGGTTGCTATCAGCAGGACATCTCGGAATGTGAAGTTGGGAACAGACATCAGAATGGGCTCCTCAGAGCTGGGCCACTGGTGCCAGCTGATCACAGAGGAGCCCCTCACAAAATGAATCCAGAGGGAAATGTCAGAGCAAGGAACAATGGCAATGCTATGCAAAGGAATATTTTTTAAGAAGTCAAAAAGAAATTTATACCAAATCTTGGCATAGTGATCCAGATAGTTAGGGTGGAGTAGGTTGAAAACCATTTTATCTAAATGAAGTGAGTTTACAGATCTCTGATGGGCCTTTCCAAATTCAATGTCTGTATGAATTCTCTGTGGATCTCGTTAAAATTCAGCTTCTGGTTCAGTGTGCTCTGGGGCATGGCCTGACATTTGCTGTTCCTAATAAGTTTCCTGTTAGCGCTGATGATGCCGGTACATGGACTGTACTCTGCAAACCTTGGTCCAGAGTCAAATCAGGTTGATTTACTTTCCCTTTTTTCCTTGGACCCTAATGAAAGCCACAAAACTTACTACTCTTAGAAATTGAAAAACAGTACCCTAACTAGCCCCAGAGGAAGTGGAAACAAAGAATTCCAAACACTGGAAAATTCTCCTGTCATTTGGCCAATCAAGTCAACACTGTTCTTCTGCGGGGATGGAGGGACTGAAATAGAGAAAGCCTTTTTTTGGTTAGAGACCAATGTCAAAGGTAAATTCTCTGTTATCGTGGGTGACTGAGATTGGGGGTCACTGACAAAAGCTGATTACAGACATGATGAATCAACTGTGCATTGTAGACATCATAAGCTGATTGCTCACAAAAGCCTTGGGAGGACCAAAGCCATCCACTGAAATTAGGGCTTCAGCTTGATGTCAACTCTAAGGTTCCTAAAGAAGCCTTGAAAGGTTAGGACTGACTCCTGGGAGTAGAGAAAGTCAATCTTGTTGACAAAACTAAATCTCTCCTCTGTGTGTCTCAGTAACAGGAAAGTGTTTTTAAATAGTTGTAGATCTGGTTAAGCATTGTGTTAGGTGTCTCATTAACTTTTTCTCCAAATCCTCCACCAATGTGCAGAGTGGGAATTTTTGTCTTCATGCTCAGGTCAAAAACAGAGGCTCTGGGCTGGGGATTTAGTTCAATGGCACCGTGCCTGCCTGGTAAGCACATGGTCCTGAGTTCCATCTCCGGTACCAAACGAACAAAAAAAGGCTCTGTGAGTTGATACAGTGTGTCTGAGGTCAAGGTGCAGGTGAGGGAACAGCAGGGTTCTCGTCCTTGTTGCTTCTTCCCATAGGTAACTTTTGAGAGTAAGGATGACACTTCTCTCTTTTCTCTATTTCATGACTGTGCATCCAGCAGATAGGGTGTGCATGTGTGTAAGTGTATCTATATGCTTACGTATACAAAAAGTCTATATGGAATGTTTTATTTCTTGGAGCTCCTATACATTGATTACTATGAAAATAACTTTTAAATGCACATTATCTATATGTTTATATGTGAATATAGGTTGATATGTTGCAAATAATTCCAATACTACTTTATAATTATTGGGAATCATTTTCTATATGGAAACTGATAAAATCCATTAATGGTGCACAAGAAAATGGAGTGATGACACATCTGCATCGCTCAGCGCAAAACCAACAAACAACAGAACAACAGAGTTGAAAGAGTTTTGTACATTGCAATAGGACATTGTTCAGGACTGAAGGGCATCAGAAGGCTTGGCAAATGCCTTCACCCACCAGCATGGGTGATCAAGCCAGGTACAAGTCCCTTCTCAGATCTTGTGACCATTAATTGCGACTTGTCAGCTTGACTTGAGTAGGAACCAACTAGCAGATTAGTAATGCTCTGGGTGTGTCTGTGGATGATTGACAGGTAGACGGAAGACCCACCCCGGATGTGGGTGGCACCAGCCAATAGGCTTGCAGCTTGGATAGAATAAAAACCAGAAAGAAGAAGGAAGACTTCTCTTTTTCTTCTTCAGAGGAGCAGTCTTCAGTATTGCCTTTGGGATTTCATGTCCAGTCCCTTCAGGCTTCCAGCATAGACTGTAGCCTTCCAGGGCAGGCCTTTAGGGTTTCTGCATGGACTCAGTGGACTCTGAAGTGAGCTCCAAGCCTTCGACCTTGCACTGGATCTTCTGGCCATTTTTCATTCTTCCACCTTTGGTTCCCCAGACGGCCATTGTAAGTGTACTTGGTAAACCCTTTCTGTGCTCATCTATGTATACTAAGTCCCTTCCTGTGGTGAACCCTGATTGATACAGATCTTCACCATCCTCGGCCCTCAGGAAGTGTGGAGTCAGCCCAGGCAAGGCCTGCATGGCTTTCTGTTCTCCAAGGGGCAGACTCCTCGGCACCTTGGGGACCTCCAATTTAAGTGATGTCACCTCAGGAAAGGGAGTCAGATTCCAGGCTCTGAAGAGAGCGCCCCAGTTCCAGCCCTCCGCAGTCTTCCTGGCCCCCTTCCATCTCGGGCTGTCACCTGCTCCTTTACAGACTTAGCTCTGGTGAGGAAGGACATCCTGACCTCATTCTCAAGGCATGCCTGCTTTTAAAATAAGAACCATTGCTGCCAAACCCTGACCTTGGCGAGTGTATCAGACCCTGTGGTTTTGGCCCAGTTGCCATTCCTCTCCCTTCCCTTCTTTCTTCTTTCTGACAAAGTGAAAATCACATTTGCCCCACACCACTTCTGGCATCAGGCAGTTGTTATGGCTTAGATCTAACCCCGCCCCCTCCACCGAATCTCCATGTGTGGAAGGTCATTGGGTCACGGGCCACTCTGTCTGACTGGCTGGTAGGAGGCGGGGCCCAGTGGGTAGAAGTGGGTCACTGAGGTTGTGGCCTGGAAGGGTGCATTTCCTTCCATGGCTCCTCCCTTCTCTGTTTCCTGGGCCCCATGATGTGAGCAGCTTTCCTCCGCCAGACCCTTCCACAATGCCCTTCCAGCCTTGAAGCCAGCTGACTCAGCTCTGAAAATGTAAGCCCAGACTAACCTCTCCTTCTTCAGGTGGTGGGTGTTGGGTATTTTGTTCCAGCAATGGAAAAGTAACTGAGACAGTAGCCACGTAGTCCATTTCTGTCAAATTAGATAAAAGAAGAAGTCTAGAGGCCCCTGGGTAGCATTTTCTTTCCTGATGAAAAGGGATGCTGCAGCAAGAGAAGCCCCTTCTCTCCTCTATTTTGCCTATGGTCTTGGTGGTATAAATAAGTGATATCTGGAGCCCGCATCCATAATACCACCATGAGACCAATGGGGTAGACTGACAGCCAACATGGTAAGGAGGGACGTGTGGAAGGAAGGACAAAGCCAGAGTCCTTAGGGTCATCAGAAAGCTGCTGATCCAAGCTTGGGACCTAGACTTCAGGACTCTGTGTTACAGGGGAAAACATGCAGTGATTCCACATTAAGTCACTGTTAGGTGTAAAGCACCGTAACTCACACACATGTTATGTAACCTCTCTGAGTCGAAACTTTCTTTTTTTTTTTTTGTACCGGGGATCAAACTCAGGTCCTTGTGCTTGCACAGCAGGCAGCGAAACCACTGAGCTAAATCCCCGGCGAAACTTTCTCATCTATAAAGTGAGGTTAATATCCCCAGGAGAGTTGGGGGTAATTACATGATTTGATCTCTACTGGTCACCTGGTGTGGTGCTGTCTGCTCAAAGTAGACATTCAGTAGATTTCAGTTAAATATGAAGAAAAATTGAGAGTACTGCTTTCTGTTGAATATCAAGATCGTCACAACTAATTTTTGCTTTTTGTTTTCTGTTTGTTTGTTTTAAGACGGGGTCTTGCTGTATCATTCAGTCTGGCCTTGAACATTATGTATCCCAGGCTGGAATTGAACTCATGGAAATCCTCCTGCCTCAGCCTCCCAAGTGCTAGGATCACAGACATGTGCCACAATACCCAGCTTGCCACAGCAATTCTAGTACGAGAATGAACAAATAGTACAAGGATATTTTAACTTTTACCCTGTGGTATTCATTTACGACTCTCTCTGCATCTGCCAGGCTGGTGTAAGCCTCCCTGTCTTGCATTTTTCTGGTTCCATTTTCCAAGTCTGTATAAGCTTCGATAGGCTGCAGACTTCTCCGGTACCCTGGGCTGGATGCCCCCTGATCTCATGTGACAATATTGTGCAGCCCATGTTCCTCCCAGATGGAGAAAACAAGCAGGCTTGCAAAGCTGCCTCGGCTTTGTTTCCCTCCCCTTTGTCCCTTCGGAAGTGGCTGTTCTCACAGACTCTTGGCTAGCTGTTGAAACCGGCTTTATTTTTCTGCTGCTTCGAAAGCAATCAGCTTGTCTATGAAAATCATCTTCCATTGTCAGGACAACAATAGTCCTTGAAGCCTCCTCGCTGTCTTCAAGTGGAATTCAAAAGGCGTCGGTCTCTTCTGATTCCAGAGGAAGAACGGAGCCGAGGCTATGCTGCTCAAGTGCTGGCTAAAGTAGCCCGTGCCTCCTTCCTTCTCAACAACAGGTATGAAATGGCCCTTCCTCCCTGGGAAGTTGTCAGAGGGACAGGACTGACAGCTTATAATTTCCTCTTACCCAGGTTTTTGCAGTGCACTTCGCTTTAAGATGCAGATTTCTGGCTTTGGTAAAGGTGGTTCTGGAGGCCACTTTCACACAAGCTGGTGCTGAGGTAGAGAAGATGCCGGGTTCCCACAGCCGCACTGGCCAGGGGACTGAGGTCTCTCAGTAAATTCAAAACCAAGTATCGCCAACATAGCTGTCCCGAGTCGGGTCAACTCCTAGAGGCAGTCAACACTTCCTTTCCAGAACATCCTGGAAAGTACCTGGGAAAGCAAAGCTGCTCATCCAACAGCAGAAATGGAAACAGGATTTGTGAGCAAAGACTTCAGGATAACAGTGACCTGAATTTGAATCTGTCTTCTATCGCTTACTAGTGACAGGTCTGAAAGGCAAGCTGTTTAACGTTGATTTCTTCACTTTGTTGTGCCCAAATTGCGAAGTCCCAAAGACTACCAGGAGGCCGTTTCCGATGTAAGCACACAAGGGTCGTTTATTCAAGCTTAAGCAGGGACTCTCAATTGTCACCGACACAGCAGATTGAGATTGAGAGCCCTGAGTTCCAAATTAGCAAGGTTTTTATTGAGATTACAGCAAGCTTTGGTCATTAGCAGCCATACGATTGGTTAACATTTAGCAAGTATGAAGTGTAGATTTTTGATTGGCTAGGCTCATTGGGGTTTGAAGGGGATTACGTATAGGTTTTTACAAGAAAAATGGGGACAAAGGTTAGTGGTCTCCTGTCACGTACTGATGGTCAGCAGACATCCTGACTAATGGCCACGACCACCCTGTGTGGACAGTCAGCACGTGAACAGATTGTCCTATAGATAGTGGGCCCGGGACATTTGTTTCTAGGGCAAACAGATGGCTGAGTAATAAACTTAGGAATCTTGTGTTACAGATTGTGTCTTTTGTCCTAGATCAAGCACATTTTAATCATTAATGTGATAGGACAAGGGAGACTACTCCATTTTGGGCAAAATGGAGTCATTCTGGTCTCATGTAAGCAAAATGGAGTCACTCTGGTCTCACAACTTGTAAAATGAGGATTTTAACAAAACCTACCTCACAGTGGTGTCTGTAAGGTTGAGGTGAGGTGACAAATATAAGTCACATGGCACAGAGGTCAATAAATGTATGTTATTTTTTGTAAATACTGTATCATGCCCTTGCAGGTTGCTTATTCACTCAATAACTACTTACTGAGTGCCTGTTATGCACCAGGGATTGTTCTTATTCCAGGAAATGTATTCTTCTAGTCATGTTCGAAATGCCTCATCCGCCTTGTAAGATGTGTGGCCTGCGACCTGAGCACTCGTCAGCTGTGGGGACAGCCACTACCCTGTCCCCATAGTTGCTCACAAGGCATTCTGCCACTCTGGGGAAGCAGAACTGCCTGCCGGCCTCTGGTGCTGTTACAAAGCTGGGCCCTCTGAGAGTCCTGAGCCCAGGTTTTCCTGAATGAAGCCCTGAGGAGCTCACGTGAGTGCCCTGCTCAGCAAAGTGCTGCCGTGATTTTCGAATTACTTGGGGCTCCTGCTTGTCCTGAGTTTGCTTTGTGGTTTCTGAGCAAGCATCTAACTAAAAACAGGGAAAATAGACAAAAGCAAGGAAGCACAAGTGATTTCTGAAGGTAGGAACTATAAAGGAGCTGTTAGCTCCGTTTTCAGACATGATCTTCTTTTTCTTTCCTGTGACCTAGTCAGAAAGTCCTTTCCAGCCTCACAGAGGAGAAAGGTGCGATCCATTCTTTGAAATTCTCCTCTGGGACAAGAACCAGGAAGGCCAGCCAGGCACCGTCTATCTTTCTGCTCTAGGAAGCCTGGATCTCAAGCAAGGATGGCCAACAGCTGTGCCAGAAGGGGAAACAGTGGTGGTGGCAGTGGTGGGGAGATGGGCAGTGTTATGGTTTGGGTCTAGGTGTTTCCTAAAGCCTCAGGTGGTCATAGGGCTTTTTTAGAGGTGGCTTGACCTAGAGTGTGTGATGCTGGGATAAGGGGTGTGTAATTACTAAACCAGTACGTGATTGGTTTGGCACTGCCCGAATCTTGATAGCCTGGATAAGATAAAAAGGGCAGAAAGGCGATATTAAGGTTCCCTTGTTGCTTTGTTACCATCTGTCTGCCATGCACTGCTGCCCCTCTGCCATGTGCCACCCTGCCTTGGAGCCAGCTGATTATGGACTGAAGCCTCTACAAACTGTGAGCTAAATAAAATTTCCTTCTTGAATTTTGAGTGTTGGGTATTTTGTCTCAGCAGCAAGAAAAGTAACAAGACAGAGGGGTACGTAGCGTTTACCAAGCACTAGCACTACTTTCTGGGAACAGGATTGTGCTAAATCTACATGAATATCACATTTCTTCTTCTCTTTCTCCTTTTCCTTCTTTTTTTTGGGGGGGCGGGAGGAAAGAGTTCAGCCAATTGCTAGGAAGAGTTCAAGTTCTGGACAGTTTAACCCTTCCAGAGTCACTGAGATTCTAATGCCACATACATCTCATATTTGTAACCATGCCTTTGACTCCCGTAGTCAGTGGCCTAGTTAAGAATGGGCATTCTGCAGCCAGACTGGTGAAGATTTGGATCCATTTCAGCTACTTGCTCTCTATGTGACTTGTGCAAGCGATTTGACCTCCTGGAGCTTCCGTTTCCTATTTCAGTAGGTTGTAGAGATTAAATTACGTATTGCCTGGCACATAAAATCTGATATTTTTGTTGATTCTATATGACTTCTTCTCCAAAGAAAAATTTATTTCTTGTTTCAGTCCTTACCTTTTTTCTTTTCCTAGGATGTGCTTATAATTCCTGATCTGCAAAGTTGGAATAATAAAATATGATGTAACTGTTTTCATACTTTAATGACAATGCATGTCAAGCATAACTGTAACATACTGTTTCTTCATGGTAAGATCTTAAGATATGAGTTTGAACTTCTCTTGCTGTTGTAGTATACAAGGTCATTCTAAAGATGTGGTTTACTTTTTCATTTTATGGATGCCAAAGTGTTCATTACTATATCAATTATTTTGACTTCGAAAATACTGTTTCTCAGTGGAGTGTTCCGGTGAAGGCCTGTAATTTCAGCACTCTGGGAGGCTGTGACAGGAGAATCGTAAGTTCAAGCCCAAACTGAACAACTTAGCGACTTAGTGAGATCTTGTCTCAACATAAAACATAAAAACAGGATGGGCATGTAGCTCAGGGAAAAGGCCATGGGTTCAATCCCAAGTACCAGAAAAAACAACTCTTCTGATGTTTGATTTTAAATGAGAAATAATTGCTTGAAACAATATACCAAATGAAAAGATTATCTTTGAATCTGTGGGAATTTATAAACGCAGTTTTGACTCAAGGAAGTGTATGAACTGTTAATTGAATACGTGTGATGGTCAAGGCATTGGTAGATTTTAAGCTGTGGGCTCTTGTAAATATAAGCTTTCCTCAGAGCTGTTTGAAAACAAAACCCTTGTGGGCTGGGGATTTAGCTCAGTGGTTCCGCCACCTGCCACCCCCCCCACCAAAGAAAAACCCAATAACCCAGGACTGGTACAAAACTCTCCTTACAAAATCCTTTAAAGGTCCAGGAAATAATAACTCCTCAAAACATAAACACGAGCCTTCAGGAAAGAGCTCTCATTGACCTCACTCGAGTTCCAGCCTCAAAGGGATGGGCAAGCAGCAGCCACATGTAGAACTCCAAGATAAGCATCTGAGGAGAAAACCTTGCTACTGCTCAATTCAAGTCCTGCCAGTGCGACTGCGCTTTATGCTTTGGTTATTTATCACCTGGACGATGGCTTGTGTCTTGGAAAGCTCTCGGTATTCATTTGTCATGCTTTTACTGTCTATTCAAAACACAGACAACATTTATTTCCTTCCCTACCAGCTGTCATTCTCAAACCACCCTTTACTCAGGCAATTAGACCAGCTTTCTGTTTCATCAGAGAATTCAATTTAAAATTTTAGTGCCAGTGGTTAAAATACTTACTTCATACATTAGCTTGAAGTTTGTATGGTTTTAATTCACATTTATGTTTCTGCTCACACTCTGTGTTCTTTAATTGATTTATTTGTTAGCTATGCCATCTGCAGAGTTTAGGTACTGAGCTTTCACAAATGACTTTTTCCCTCTTGGAAAGCTGTTTTGAAAACTATTTCGCTCACCTTATTGCAATTAAAGTTGTGCTACACCCTCATTTTCTGGAGTTGAATATTTTGATAACATAGCCTTCATTTTTTATATTTTTATTAGTATGTTTGTAGTACATAATGTTTACATTCCCTGTGGGAAATTAGTACATGTACATAATTCATCTTAATTCTTTTTTTTTTTTTAATCCCTTGTATCTTGATCCTAAGTTAGATTGTGGTCAGTCTGGGCACATATAGCAACTTCACAAACACTGAGGTGTTTCCTGCAGTATTCCACGGGCAGGAGACCTCTAAGTTGAACTTTGTTATCCGCTCCACAGGTACCATGTATGTTTCAAAGGAATAGAAGCAGTCCATTGGTTCTTTCTGTTGGCTGGTGAACGTCCAGTTGGTGTGTGTGGAGAAGTGCCCTGCCTCTTCTAGCTTATATTCCATAACACGGAGTGAAGGATCCTTCCCATCTTGAATGCCCAGTCCCTAGTAGGGTGCCTGGAGTCTGGAAGTGACCAGTAAATGACTGCGGGAGGAATAAATTTTGTACGCAGTTAGTCTAGGTCCGGAACTGGATATGGCCGTGTTGAGCATGGAATAGGGAACACACAGCAAGGCATTCATTCTTCCTTTGACCTCCCCACCTCGGGATGTCTTGGGTGTATTAGGACGTACCAGGATGCAGGAATCCCCTTCTTGCCCTTTGCCTGTAAAAGTTGCTGACTGTATGGCATCATCTCTTGTACATTTCCATTAGTGGTTTTAATTGTGGGTTACACAGGTGAGGGTCTTTGTCTTTGATAAGCAGAATTATTCTTTTAAAAATATGCTTGCAGGTAGAAGTAAGTTTTTCCTCTTAAAGTACTTTGTTCCAAATATTTAACTCTTACTGGGGAAAAACAATCCAAAGATTTTTTTTCCACACTGATAAATCTATTTAGAGCAATGGTTCTTACCTTGGTTTCACACTGGGATCACCCGGGGAGTTTTAAGCCCACTGAAGCCTGGGTCCCACGCCAGAATTCTGATATAATTAGTCTGGGATGTGGCTTTGGCATAGGAAATTTTGACATTTCCCCAGCTGATTCTAATGTGCAGCAAAGGTTGAGAATTGCTGATACAGAATGTAATTTTTCCACACTCAAAGGTCAGAACTCTCCATGTGGCATATTTTATATCACTACTGCTATGTTTGAAGTTTTTTCACATCAAAGTACATGCAACAAGTCTCTCCAAACTGTTTACAACATATTTTTTCATGCTAGTGGTAGATACCTACAATATTTGTTAAATGTGCAACTTTTTTGAGCTCCACATTGGAGATTCTGATTCGGTATATCTGCATTTTAAAAATTGTACCCAAGGATTCTTGTTCATGCTTGAACTGATGAGGTATGGCCTGAAAAAGGTATCTAAAGGAGTTAAAACAGGTTGAGGAAATTTTCACAAAGAGCAGGCCTTTTGGTGGTCTTGTGACCCAGTGGTATAAAAGAACAACAAAGATCTTAAATACACAGAGAAAATAGGTTTACCCTTGCTGTGCTAATTCTCTAGTAGTTTTTGGAGAGCCAATTACATCTTGGCAATAGTAAGATTTTTTAAAAAAAACTATGAATTTCTTACATTGTCAGTTCTATGTAAATATAAAAATGTTGAATGAACCTAATAGCTCTAATTCTTTGGTTTAAAAAAGATGTGAAATTCAAAATTATCATGTTAAAAAAGATTATTTTAGAAAACACTAGATTATTTTCAATTTATACCTAAGAAAATCAGTCTTCATGCCCTAGTGTTTTAAAGGATTAGATAAAAATGGAAGGCATCCAGTTATTTTAGATAAATGGAAGAACACTCAGGATAACAAACAGTTTCAGGCCTTAGGATAAGCACACATTTTAGTTCAGAGCTGAAAAATTCTCTATCTAGTTTCAACTTCAGTGGGAATTTAGAAAAAGAAAATGAATTACCCAAGGTGGAACTATATCAAAATGTCAAGTTAACACACTTTGGCTTGTCACAGTGTCAAGACATCCAATGACTGAGCAATCAAGGCCGTGGATTACCAAATCATTTTAGAGATAATATCCTTACCAGAGTACTGAGCTTCCCTTTTATTTCTCCTTAGCTTTTATTTTTCCTTTAACCCAGGCTAACCAAGACTTGACATGATCAAATTGCAATTAATATAAACAGCTGTGAAAGAACATGTTAACACAGAAGTCTATAAATTCAAAGGAAACAAAAAATAATTAAGATGAGCAATTTCCCCATCACAGTGAAGGATGCATTTGGTTTTCTGTGAATGTGTTTTGGCTTTGGAAGGCCGAATAACTGATACTATGTCTGAGACGATACTGTAACAAAGACTATCCCTAGACCATGGTTGCCAGTTTGTTTTTCTTGAAAACGCTCCTTATTGGTCCTTTTTCCCTCTAATATTCCTTCCGCACAGTACACTTTTGCAGGACTGCCCTACCCAATTCCTGACCACGGGAGGGTTTATGACCTAGGGTAGTCTAACTATCTTACCCACTCACCTACTTGGGGTATCTGTCAGTCATTTGTATTACCCAAGGTGTTTAGTCTGTACCAGCGTTTCTCAGTTGAGAGTTGGAGAAGTAGCCCAGCTTCTGGGGTCAGGATACAGAAATATTAAGCCAGCAGCGGGTCTTCATCTTCCATTTGGAGAAAGTGTCTCTCCAACGAGAGGGAATGGAATAGAGAAGAGCAAAAAATAGAGCTGAACAATGAAGACTGTAGAGAAACTGAGCTCTAATTCCTAAAGCCCTGGTTCACGCACATTTTCTGATTCTATGAGTTCTCTATCATCTTTTCTCAGTACAGAAACTAATAAACCCCGTTTTGAGCTTAATCTATTTTGAACTGACTTTCTAACATTTGCAACAAAATTTTAACCTAGAATATGAGGTCCACTAATCTCATATATCATTTTACAAATGAGAAAACAAACTAACTGGCCCAAGGACACATATGACAACTGAATTCACTTTTCTTGGTTCTTCAATCTATTGGTACGCTCACTCTCAATAAGAAAATTGAAATTTCAAATTAGGGGGTTCTATAAAAATAAAAAAGGTATAGTGAATCTTTAAAATTTTTAAAAATCTATGACAGTAAAAGACACGTTGCCATTAATCCCTCTAAGAATACTCCCCTAGGCTTTGAACACTTATCCCATTGTTCTTACCACTTTCAGAAGCAGTTCTGGAATCCTCTTTTGTGTCTCTTCGTGGCTGCCTTGTCCTGAACTGATTCAAAATGTTTGCGGCAACTTTTGTCAAATGAAAAATTAGTGCATCCTCAGAGACTGTCATTGTGGCATTTGGCACCATGCTACTTCTGGCTCCTTCTCCAAGTCAAAATGGCCACAAAAGGTAAATGATTTGAATCTGTTCAGGGCATCAAGGCAGGTATGGTGGCATCACTGTTGACACTCAGGAAAGAGGACTTCCAGAACTGCTTCAGAAAGGGCCGAGAGCACTGGGATAAGTTTAAAGCCCAAAGGGTGCAGTTTCTACATTCCTTCCAAGAGTTGTATTGTGACACTCTGATCTAAGCAGCTGAGTGTGATTATTAAAACACTGAAACATTGGGTCAAAACATCTTTTGTGACATAGAAGTGGTCAACAGGAAAACACTAAATTCCTAAGAATAACTAGCAATAGTGCACTAAGTTCATCACAATAGTAACCATCCTATAGAATGTTAGCAAAGTTTAAAAAACCTGCATGTATAACTTTATAAACTGTGCACCCTTGGGTCCCTGGGACATCCTGGAGGTCAGACCACTAGTTTTCATTCTTCTTGTCACAGCTTTGCATGTAACTTCAGCCCCTGCCGTGTATCTCCGCAGATACATGGCAGTTAGCTCCTAGCCTGGCAAACGTACGCTTGCTCAGGACTGCTCTGACGCACATGAGGTTCACAGCCCAAGAAAGTCTGCTTGGTTTGGTTTGTCTTCTTGCAGGCTGCCACCCATTTTTGAATAGGCAGCATTTTTTTTTTCCAGTAGGAAAAGGTATTTTCTCTTTTTAAAAAATTAATTTTGGTACGTTTTAGATATACATAGTGATAACATTCATCAAAGAGAATTTGTACCTGTGATACATCTTGATTCTTTTTCCCTTTCCCCTCCCTCCCTTCAACCCTGCTTCCCCTCTTTATTTACAAAAGCTTTGTTTTTATTTTTTCCTTTCCTTTTCCTCTCCCCCTTCCTTAGTTCCCCTTCCTATTTGAACATTTTCTTCCTATTTCACAATATCTATTACACATTTTGGTCCTTATTTACCCTTTCGGGTTTCTCACACCAGAGAAACAATGCAAATTTTTTTGGTAGCTAGGATCGAACTTGGGACCTTGCACTTGTGAGGCAGGTGGCGGAGCCACTGAGCTAAATCCCCAACCCAAACAATGCAATATTTAAACATGTGTGTCCGATGTATTTCATTTAAGAGTATGGTCTCACGGTGTATCCATTTACCTAGAAATATCTCAAGTTTATCCTTCTTTATGGCAGAGCCATACTCCATTGTATAAGAAAACCACATCTTCTTTATCCATTCATTGGTTGTTGAGCATTTGGGGTGTTTCCAAGGTTTATCTATTACAAATTGTGCCACTATAAACATGGGTGTGCATATATTACTGTGGTATGATGCTTTTAATTCTTTCAAGATACCAAGAAGCGGAATAGCTGGGTCAAATAGAATCTCTAGTTTTAGTTTTTTGAGCAATCTCCACACTGATCTCCACAGTGGTTGCACCAGTCTACACTCCCACCAGTAGTGGAGCAGGGTTCCTCTTTCCCCACAGCCCCACCAGCATCTGTTATTGGTTGATTTCTTGATAGCAGCCATTCTTTCTGGGGTGATGTGGAATCTCAGGGTTGTTTTAACTTGCACCTCTTGAATGACCAGTGATGCTGAACATTTTTTCTTATATTTATTTGCCATTTCTTCACCTGAGAAGTATCTATTCATTTCAGATGCCCTGAATAGGCAGTATTTGTACATGCTATAAAATTCAAGTTACAAAAGGTCATACAATGAAAAATCAGTGTCTTCTCAAGTCTAATACTCAACCGCTCCATTCCCTCCCTAGAGGAAGCCAGTCACTCGTTCACTGTGTGACCTTCCAGAGAAACTCTATTCACAAATTAGAGAAGTCAAACAGTATTCTCCTGGAGTCAACTCAGACTGGATAGACAGGCAAGAGCTTGTGAATGAGGCCAAAAAAGCTGAGCTCCCATCAGCAGACCTGTAAAGGATTTACTGTTGACTGCAAGGGCACCTGTCATAGAGAACGATCTCACTTAGAACTCTTAAAACGTCTTGTTCACAAAATACACTCATGACCGTTTTTAGGGTGTATCTGAAAAATGAAGGGACTGCTTCTTGTTCTAAAGCAGGTAGCAGATAGACACACAGTGGTGATTTTAATTTGTCCTATCCTCCAATCATGCTTCTTTCCTTTTGGAGACAGATCATCTCAATTACGACCAAAGACTTGAAGAGCACCATAGAAGTAATTTCCATGGCAATACATGTTAACCATTTTCTTATTTTTTTTAACTGGTTTGGGAATAAATTGAATTTAACATGTTAAGTTGAAATGGTAACTTATAAGTTTAATTTTAATTAATTGTAACACAAAGGACCTGCAGATATTTTTACCAGCAAAAAATATATTAATTTTCTTCTAAGAGGGTAATTCAAATAAGCAAAACCACTGATGAAATTTTAAAATTTATTTATAAAGCTTTATTTTGCTTTTAAAAAGTCATTCATTTCATGAAAATAACCAAAACAAAAATGCTATCAAAATTTATTACAGTTTTTTTATAGAGGATCAATAGCCTTAAAAAAAGTTAATGAATACTTTAATGTAAAGCTACAATGTAAAAATAGGAACTTTAGTTCTTGTGACTAAAAAGCAGATAAATAATCTTTTTCAAAGGGAAAAAATACTTGAAGGAAAAAACAATGATATAGCACATACAGGACAGGAAATTTAAATATCAGTTTAGTTCCTCATTGCCAACATGGCATTTACATCCCAGATGAGATTTCGTAATTGATCCATAATTTGCTTCAGCTGTTGATTCTTCTGTTTGAGTTTCTGTGGAAACAAAAGAATTTACCAAAAATGTTTCATGAAATATGAACCGCGAAGTTAGAAGATTAGAATGTCGTAAGTTAGGACTCAAATGATCTAGGCAGAAATTAAACTAAATATTCCTGTAAAGCCAAAGTTCTCAATGCTTCTTTGGCTTCAAATACTCCCTGACAAGCATTTTGTATTCCAATTCAGCTCAGAAGCCTAAGACTCCAGCCCCCAACTCTACTACTGCTCTGCTTCTACCATCAAGGAAAATAAGCTAAACACTGAATTGTTACAACACCGAAGAATCTGGATTTCCTACGGGCAGAACTAAGCAGTCCAAAGCACACACTTGAGCTAGACTCTCGGGGTGTTCAGAAGCTAAGCTGCCTCTCTACTTATAAATGGATGTCGCTGGACAAATTCAGAAAAATGCAGCAGGTAATAAATGAACCTACCTCATAGGAGTTGTTAGGGGGACTAAATTCTTTGATTCACATAAAGTGTTAGAATTGCCTAGCATCTAAATAAGTATTCAGCAATTGTTAATGGTAGACACAGAATATAAACGGGCAATCTAGAGAATAAAGTATAATAAAAATACAAGTTGATGCAATCGGCCTTTCAAAGCTGTGGCAGCCCATGGCATGAGGTGCAATCTACTTCTCATACTGAAAAGGCCAGTGCCTGATGGCATAACCTTCACAGCCAAGATGTGCTGTGAGCCTGGGATGCACCAGCAGGTGCGTCTCCTTCCCCCCTCTCGGGTTCTACTACACTATGGGTCATAAAGCTTTTAAGCATCCTTTCTTCATGTTCTGTGTGGCAAATATCTGCTTAGATAAAAACAGAGAGCTTCTAGTTAGTGTTCACTAGCCAATATAATAATCATCATTAGTATTCAAAGACTTTTAAAAGCATGACATATAGAGATATGTTTTATGTATTTTAAGGATATTATTAACCTCCAGGTAAGCTAGTATATATGCATCTCAAAAATCTTAATTTTCATTTTATTAAAAAGAAAACTAAGATTAAGTTATTTGTAGTCTATGTACAGTTAGATACTGTTATATGAATATCCATGTTTAGCAGCACAACTCTTAATAGCTAAATCTTGTAAGGTCCCTATATGTCCAACAATAGAGTTGGAAAAGACTGGAAATAGGCAGCTAAAAGGAAAAATAGAAAAGCGATTTACCGAGACTAATAATCTTTTACAGTATTAATTAAGTTATTTTGGAACTAGGGATTGAACCCAGTGCTTCTATATTGAGGTACACCCCCAACCCATTCCATTATTATTATAATTATTATTATTATTTTAAGGCAGGATCTTGCTAAGTCACTAAGTTGTCTAGGCTAGGCTCAAACTCATCATCTTCCCGTGTCAGCCTCCCACAGCACTGTGATTAGTCATGCGCCACCACACTCGGCTTAAGGCTCACTTTAACACAGGCTTGAAAACCGAAAACTATTAGTATTTTTAGTTATTCAGCCTCCTTGATCAGCTTTCAGATGAGCCGTCTTCTAAGTGCTGTCATCCTGACCATGCGGTTGACAGTTAAGCAGCTGTGTACATTGTGTGAATAATGACCCCACACTACTGGGACAGGTGAGGACCGACCCAAGCCCATGATGTCTTTCAGCACAGAGACCAGAAACCAACACCTGTGCCATCCAGCGATGGGAGCAGCAGCACAGATGAGTATGGGAGGTTGGCAGTCTCAGTCCCAGCTCTATCCGGGTCTCTAACTTACTGTTTAATCCTAGACAAATAGTTTTCTCGGTTTTCTATTCTATGAATTGCACCTAAGGTCCCTGGTCAGTTGCTCTTCTGTACATTCATACATACATAAGATGACAGTCGGCTACTAAGGCAGGTGGCTGAAAACCAGTGAGTTTGCTCTGGTGAATTCACGGCTGCAAAATGATCCCCAGTTGGCTGTTCTTTACCAGTCTAAAGTCTGGGCCCTTCACCTCTAGCTGTGAAATTCTTCAGCTACCACAATTCCCCTCTCATTTCCAACTTTTCAAGAGGAACATGGAGAAAAACTACTCTGTAAAAATAAAAGGAAAAGAAAGAATGTGAGTTGACTTTTTAAAAACATCCAATTTGAATTAGGACGATCTAATGTATCTTGAAAATGATCACTTCTGAAAGTTTCAGACTTTCAGAATCAAGTAGGAGGAAGACAGCACGCAACTGAATAGACTGCAGCCTGGTAAGGCAGATGGCAGAGGAAAAACATCAGATGCTGTGGCACTCCAAAGAGACACTGCCTCCGATGGAAAAGGCCGGCAGAGAGGAAAAGGATGTTTGGGGCCTAGGAGAACTGGCAATGAGCAGGAGTGGGAGGGGGATGCGCTGGGCTTGGGCGTGCAAGGGTAATGGGGATCCATTCACATTCTTGAAGGGTAAAGCAAACGACTGAAACGCAGTGAAAGGGTAAACTGCTGGGACGGGTTCTCTGCAGGACCCTCCACAGTGACAGACCTGCACCCACGGAAAGCACAAAGGGAGGGCTGACGTTTTAGAGATAGTGGAAAACCACTGAAAGCCCAAGTCCGGTGAATAAGCTCAGTGACTGCATTTTCAGTAAAAATAAAGCAGTGAGTACAAGGAATGAAATTATATTCTTGGGTGGCTAAAGGCAGACTTTATATTCAGCATGAAAACAGGATTTGGACGGCCCCACAATGGTGTCATTACGGGGATAAAGCAGAGCCTACTGATAAGGACTATTCAAGGAAACTGGGAATATAAACTTCAATATACTTGTTTTTTCCTTCTTAAAGCTTCATTAATTCCTAAAAGATAAGAGTATTTTCAAGATAACAATGAAATCTAACCAATAAAACTTTAAGAAAAAAATAGCATATAAGGTACTTGGAGAGTTTTTCTCAAAGATGACACAAAGTTTTAAATTAAAAAATTAGCACACAAGCAAAATATCTAGAGTCAAAACATGTCAGGAGACATTGACAGCAAAGCTGACAGTTACGCTTATTAGTGGTTAAATTGTAAATAAATTTTCATGACATGATATAGGATTTAATATATACAATCTTGCCACTGATTGATTTTAACAGAGGTTGACAGCTGCTATTTTCAAAATCCGTCAGCTGTGCCTAATTTGTTACATTAACAGGTGAATGTGTAAGCAGAGCAGATACAGTACTTACAAAATGTGTTTATGCTAAGTCATACTGTGTAATTTAATATTCATACAAAGGTCATGACACTTGATAAAAAATAATTTCTAAATGCATGGACTTGATTATATTTCAACCCTGTCAATGTTACCCACTACCTCTTTCAATTTCATTTTACCATCAGTGGAATAGCTTTAAGCAAAATAAAACTCATTCTAATTTCCCTAAAGCATAGAGTCTGAAACAAGAATTCACCCTTTTACTTGGATATCAGGGCTTAAGATCTCCAGGATATGTGAAGAAAAAAATGAAAAGTATTTAAATAAACCAACAAGCTACTAACAGTAGGCCATTTTAATCGTGATTTACATCAAAAACTGGCTACAAACTGCCTCAGTTTCATGGCACTATGGTAGGCAGTGTTAACACAAGCATTACCAAACACCAGACAGACTAAAAATACAGTCAACTTGCTCTTCTGTACTGGTTCAAAGATAGAATGATATTTGAAGATGACCAACTGGGGATAAATAAATGGTATCAATTATTTATTTTGTTCATTTAGAATAAAAGACACTGGCATTATAAGACCAGATATTTCTAACTGAATGTGAGAAACATAATCCTATTACAGATTATATAGACCCATGAGGCACCTTGATATAAGCAAAGGTGAATGCATGGAAATTATGGTGTAGTATTTTCGTTTCTGTAGAGACCTATCAGGACACGCCCTGCATGGGCACATGAAGCGGAGGTGCTCTGCTTCCACTAAAGGGTGCTGTGCTCCCCAGGAAGAAAGCTGCATGCTCACCGGAAACCTGGACGAGGCAGACAACACCTGGAGCTGGTTGATGGGAGGTTCTAGCCCCCGGGACAATCCCTGGCACGGAGCAGGCCCCTAAATACTAAATATTCCAAGGAAAAGTAAGATGGAATCAAATTAGAAAAATGGAACGCCTAAGCAACAAAAGCCCTTGGCAGTGATTTCAGAAGTGTGCATCTTGTCCTTAGCAGTCAGGGTTCGGACTTGAGGCCCCCAGAGGCCTGGTGGGGAGTGAAGGCCTTGTTCCCGGCCAGGGGCACCAATACGATGGAGAAGGTTCGAGGGGCGGTCTCAGGTCTTGGGGCAGGGGCCCGCCTCTCGCTCGCTCTTTGGCTTCTGGCCAGGAGAACCATGTTCCCCAACACGCACTACCCGGTTGATGTACCGTGCTGCTCAAGGCCAAGGCAAAGGAGCCGGTGAGCTGAAACCTCTGAAACTGAGAGCCAAACAAACCCTTTGGCATTTATTACAGCTGACAGAAAACTGATGAGATTCTGTGAACTTTAAAGCACTTACTAAGTAAGAATAAAAGCAAGCCTTATTTGCATATTAAGAATGCGTACTGATTAACAACAGCAAAAAGGGAGTCGAAAATTTAAGTTTATGAATACAGATATTTATAAATACTTGACAATCAATCAATGAATCTTTTATTTTTAATAGCATGCCTGTGATTAAATAATTAGATTAGGACATCGGATTCAAAATGAACAGTTTTCATGGAAACTCTCTCAAGTATGTGTGCTAGTAAGGAAAAAATATATATCAATGGATCATGAGCTTCATATTTTAAAAATTTCATTCATTTTATCCTAATTCTAAAAAGAAGATACAGTTTGAAGAAACTGGAGTACAGTAATAAGTAAATAATAAGTAAAATGCAGTAATAGTGTTAACTACCCTGTTCACAGTCAAAATTTATGTTACATTTAATTCATATTAAAAAAATCAAAAACCACTTTGGGTTTAAAAAAATCTACTTTGCTTGCTTTGAGGCAGTTGATTTTATTCTCTTTCCTTTTTTGAGACTGAAATTTAAGTTTCTCTTGTCTTTTACGTCTGTTCACTACCTACTTATCCAGTGCTTTACAAATTGCAGGAATATGAATTTCCAGGAAGAGAGAGAGAGCTCTGAGGCCCTGAGACGAGAACTTCCTTGTGGCACTCAAGAGAAGATACATCCCTCTAAATTCTCTTTAAAAAAAAAAATTCCAGTAAAATATTGTGGTAAAAATATATGCTGTGTCTTTTTCAAGTCCCTAATAAAAGTGACGGGAACATAATCAAGTCATAAACACACGCAGAGAAAAGCAACCAGAAACGAGACATCAGCAGATGCGAAGGATAAATTTTCAGGACAGTGGTCAGTGACTTAGCAGGAAGAGACCACAACCTGGGGCACAGGAGGAAGCCACTGAGCATGTGGCTGGCCGCCACAGACACCTGCATGGAGGGACCGTCTCACAGGCAACAGGGACCACAATGCTGAACACTGGAGGGCCAGTGGGGACAGGAGGAGCTCCACAGACCTCGCAACATGCGCTGGAACTCCTGGCCTACAGGTGGCTGGGTCCCCTCTCCTCTGCCCTGCCCTCCCAGGGAACGGGGTCCACTGCTCTGACACAACCAGAACAGCCGTGGGCCACCAAACCCCATTTATTTTTAAGATCTAAATTAAAACTATTCAATTTTTTCCTCATTCTTGACCAACTTCCAATTCTCAGTCCTTTATTATAATAATAGCTAATTTATTATCACATTTGCTGGAAATATTGATCATAATCTATATTTTATCTTTTAAAAAAGTTACCATATTTTATAAAATCTACCCACCTTTTTCCTTTTTCTTGTGTTCTGAAATAAAGTTTTCCTTTAATTTTCCAATATTTTGTTTTGCAGGACTTATTTTCCACTCTGAGATCCATTTTGACATACGATGTAATATAAAAGCTAGTTTAATTTTCCACCAAATTTTCTATTTTTTTAAAGACTAATTTTCCACACGATCCCCCTGCTATCATATCAAATTCTTATATTCAATGGGAAGGGTGTTTATGGGCTATAATTTTACTAATCTGTCTATACTTGTACCTATATCACATGCTTAATCATCGTTTTTATAAAATCCTTGTAATACATTTTAAATTCCGAATCAAATAATTGTGCTTTCTTATTCTTATTTATCAGAAGTTTGTCTGAAATTTTCATACTTCTAAGAAAAAAATTTAAATACTAAAATACTATTTTATGCCTGTTTTTAATAGGAATACCTCTGTATCTGATCTGTATGAAAAATTTTGGCTATTTATTCCAAATAGTTAAAAAAAAATCTTCCTAGTGGTTTTAAGTGCTTTTTGAATCAGCAATCTGTGCTGAATTCTATCAAATATCTTTCAGCCACCTGAGAACAATTTTTCCCAATGTAACTATGATATTCTGTATTACATCTATAAATTCAATTATCTTCATCTATCTCAGAAAACTCTTTAGCTAAGATGGATTGCTAATACATTGATAAATCCTATTAAAGGGAATTAAAATGTCAGGACGGCGATTTGCATTTCTAAATGACAGTGAGGTTGGTAGTTTTATTCATTATGTTATTTTTGTTAAGTTTTGGCAAACCCGGGCCATGTTTCTACCACGAATGAACTGACAGCTCTCCCAGTTTTAGGTTCATGAGAACTATCGGAGCATAGTCTTCTGAACTTTTCAAAATACTCAGCAATAAATATATTCTAGTCAGGAAGTTTTAGAGGAGGCTGGAGTAAGACAACACTTTGATAGCTCTCTCAATTTCTTGTTCAGGTGTTAAGACATTCACATTTCCTGCGTGCACATTTTTATCATTTGCTGTTCCAAATACGCAGTAAGCTAGAAAGGCAGAATTCTGCCGGGAAGAGAAGTAAATGGGCTGTGACTGCCTGCAAGTTTACTCGTCAAGGAGCTGCTCTATCAGATGAATTCTGTGCTCGGATCTCTCTTCTGAGTCCTCAGACAGAACTCTGCTTACCTTTCAGTTCTCAGCTGAATGATGAATAGTCTGAGTTTGTCAGGAAAAACGTCATATAACTCAAATTATGCTTCTGAGTTCCAATAGCCTCCAGCGTAATTTCTGTCTAGAAACCTGAAGTGTAAGACACAGGCAGCAGTAACTCACTTTATTTACTTCAGCGACTTCTCGTCGCTCATCACTGGCGAAGCGAGGTGGGCCGGCCCGGTCATCGTTCTTGGAGCCATCTTCCTCCACGTATGGAATCAGCTGCTGGGAGTGACGAGCACAAGTGAAAAGTCAAAAGCAGGATCCGAATTTTTCAACAGACTGGAATAGTTTTTATACTTTTGAACAGCTTCAGGCAGTGGCCAGAAACAACAGATTTAGAAGTTTATCACTTCAGTGCTTTTACGTATTACCCTCTGGGTTTCCTCCACAACACTGGTTGTCACATACAGTTAAATAATACCCTTCTCACTCAGTCAACAAATATTTAATCCAGACCCCGGATACGATACTGCAAAACTAAAGTCAGTAATTCCCGTTCCTGAGAGACTCAGAGTCCACTGAACAAGACAGGCTTTCCTTCACCCACACTAGAAGGACAGGAACTCCATGGTTGTGCATTATGAGTCTCGTTAACTTGCCACCTAACTTCACTGCTTGTGCGAATTTCTAAATGTCTTAACTTATGCTAGTTGTGTGGGTTTTTTTGTTTTTTCAGGACAAAATATTTCAGAGAGCAATGGAACTTGTGGGAGAAGAACAATTAAGTACATGTGGTTCGTGATGAAGTTCACTTGTAAAAATGACAGAATCCGGATCACCCAGTCTCCACATCTTATGTCACTGATGCAGGAAGGAGCCAGAGGTGAGTAACTGTCGAGTGAGGAGTCACCTGGCCAAAGTGCTGTATATTCCTGGGACAAACAGAAGCTTAGTCACACCTACATTCACTTTCTTCCTTTCTTCTCTCCTCGTGCAGCTGTCCTTCCTTCTGAAGATGACGGTCTCCATTCAGTCAGTGCTGGCTCCTCTCGGTCCTACTGCTTGTCACCCCTCCCCCTAACCTCTCCCTACGCTCTTCTTCTTTCCCCAAACATGCTCCAGCCTCTTCCTTTGGAGGCACAAAATGTCCCAAATCCTTGATTCCATTCCCCTGTCCACCTACTACTTCTCTCTTATTTTTACCTCTGCTTCTTCAAAGACTGATATCTAAGTGCTGGTCCAACTCCTCTCATCTCCAACCCACAGTGATCCGACCGACCTCATGGCACAGCCGTTTTGCTGAAGCTATCGGAATACACCAATACATCTGTTCAGCAAAATGTGCGGACAATCCTCAACCCTGACTTTCTCCGACTTCTCCACAGCATGACAATGTCAGCAGCATTTCTCATCCTCTTCTCCCGTCTCTGACCATTTCTTTTCAGGCTCTTTTGTCGTCTAACTTTCTCTGCTCACCTCCTCCAAGCTGCACCTGAGAAGGAAGCACCAACCCCACGACACTGTTCTTACAGCAAGTACTAGGAGGCCTAAGCTTCCCAGTACCTTTGGTGGCAATGATCTAAACTGTAAACAGGAAGAGGCACTTGGAAAAATATCATCTACCTAGCTAACTGGACATATTCATGACCCAAGATGAAATTTAGAGAATAAATATTTAAAATAGAGTGATTCCCCAGGCCACAAATCCAATCTAAATTAATGATGGTAGAAAACTTCTATCGGTAAGCACTTTCATGAAAACCGTTTTAAGAGTACTTTACAATGCTATTACTTAAAAAGAAAAAAGAATAATCACTTGTTTAATTAAAAGGAGACACTGATACCCATGCTACAAACAGCCACAGACAGCCCTCTCCTCCAACACCACCAACAAAAAAAATCACTCATAGACTGAAGGTCAAAGTGTACGGAAATTAATGTGAAAATATAGTCATATATAATTTTCATCTTCTCTGGGCAAAAATAAAACCAACAAAATTCAAATGCTGGAAATATTGCCAAAATAGGACAAAAAATAGGGGTCCGGGAAGGACCAATGTCTCGACACTGCCTCCCATCTTATGTTCATTCATCCTCCCTCAGGAAAATTCACCTCGACAGGGATGGGGTCCATCCCTCCGCAGTTTTCATTGCATTTGTCGTAGACCAGTCTCAGCTTCCGGAAAAGGATGGAGAGCTGGCGTAGGTGGTCCTGCAGCTTTGTTAGCCGGTCTTGGTACGTGCCCGTGTGGTACGTGACCCCATTTGGCAGCTTACCGGGCAAAACAAGACAATAAAACATAATGTGGGTCAAGGTTTCTAAAGATAAAGTCAACAGTTTTTAAGCAATGCACAAAAGCAGACTTCACTTCACAATTAATCAAATTCAATCTTAGGAATTTAAGAGCTAAACACAGACAATTTTATAAATACATAAATACATAAAGGATTTTAAGAGTTGCACGTGCCCATTTATTAGCAACCTGTATACTGTTTCACTGCTACAAAATGGCCCTAAAAAACTTTGTAATAAGCCCTCTGATAGTTGAAGTATCTTTTCTCCTTTAATTTATGAAGTATAACTTTTAAAAAGAATGTGTAATTTTAATGTAAGTTGCTGAGGTCAAGCAGGCAGCTAAAATACAGTTTAGATAAAAGTGAAGCTCAGGATTTTTCAGGAGAAAAGGAATAGTACACTGTTGCAAAAATATTCCCCGAATACCTTAAGTATGATAATTAAGATGCTCAGCACTTTCCAATGCCTCAAAGAAATGTGCTAAAACACCAAAGGCTGAACTAGTCAACTATTTCAGATGGGAGATGGCACCGAGGGTTTACTCAAACATACACTATAGGATTTCTCCTCATGAATTCTCAATTCATGAATTTTTCCAAGCACTAGCTAACGATTCAGAGTTTAAATGTATCCTGGCTTTCTTGTTTGGGTGATAATAAAGAAACATCTTGTATAAGAAATACTTTGAATATTATGTCATTTAATAAATCATAATATAAGTTTCATACCTTGCCCTTGTTTCCTACTTAGTAAAGACTGGAACTTATATCACTGTATTTAGTATAATGCACACACACAGATAATTAAAATACAGTCTGACTTATTTTATGCACAAATTTAATTAAGAACACATCATGTAAAAGAACTTTTGATAAATCCTGCGATAAAGGAAAACATAATGCTCTGAAATGCAAAGAATCACCCTCTCCAAATGTGCCAACTTAGTAAGTTTGCATGTTTGTTTTTAATATCACTTCTCAAAGAAAGGAATAATTAACTGATTCAACAATTACTGTACACCTTTAATGTGTCACGCCCTGTTTTAAAATCTGGGATATCAGTGACATAAGAGAGCCGAGGTTCCCATATTCCATAGCACACATGGTTACGGCACTCAAGACCCCTTGAGGAGTGGAATTCTACTGGATGGAGTGCTTGCCTAGCAGGGTAGAGCCCTTGTGTTGCTGGGTCTGATGCCCAGCAATGCTGGGGGCAGGGGGCCAACTCTTGATAAACACTATTAAGCTGAATAGCTCATTAATAACCATCTCACTCATGTCTACGAATGAAAAACCGTAAATACTTCATACCCCGAGTCACTAAAAAGGCATTCAACTAAATTCAACATCCATTCTTTAAAGTAAGCATGAAACATACTAAAAATTCCCCAATGTGAGAAAACACGTTCATCTCAGCTGTAGTTAGCACGGACTAACATGGAAGCAGCAGCAGCAGCCCAGTAAGTTCTGAGATCAAAAGGACTTCTCCCGAGACCACTACCACTGCTAGTGAACACGATTCTAGAAATACAGATCAATGCAATTAGGGAAGAAAGGCTGAGGGGTGTAAGAAAAGGTTGCAACCCTAACAAGGAAGCAGTGTAATAATCACTACTTACAAACAATATGACAGAGTGCTGCTGAAGATGAAAGAATTCAATAAAGAGGTGAGCACAAAGTCAACAGAAAGCACTAGCTCTGCTTTTACTTACAAAAACTAACAGAAACAAAATGTCATTTACAACAATGAAAAGATAAAATATCTAGGGATAAACTTGAAAAATCTCAAGACAAAAATGAAAACTTGACACCAGGTGTGGTAGCTCCTGGCTCAAGCCTGGTAATCCCAGCACTCAGGAGACTGAGGCAGCAGGGCTACCTGGAGTTCAAGGCCAGCCTGGACTACATAGTGAGATCCTGTCTCAAAAAACCGAAACCGGGCCAGAGATTTAGCTCAGTGGATCCACCGCCTGGCTCGAAAGCAAAAGGACCCGAGTTCGATCCCTGGTACCAAAAAGACCTGAAACCAAAACCAAACTAAAGCAAACCAAACCAAAAAAAAAAAAAAAGAGGAAACTTACAATACTTCTTAGGGAAATAAAAAAGGATATTCCATGTTCTCGGTAAGACAATATATTAAATCTTTCTAGCTTGAAGATTTTTATTAGAACTAAAGCTGATTTTAAAATACATTAGCCTGTACAAATGTAGAAGTAAAGGACCAGAAGAGCCAGGGGACTTCTGAAAGATAAGTGTAAACATATTATTGAGCCTCCAAACATAAGAGCAATTTGGGCGCTGACACAGAAGACAGGCAGCTCTGCAGAGGAGAACACAAGTGTGTCCAACCAGTGTGGCCCCACAAGGTCATTGACTTTTCGCACTGTGTGATTCAGTGACGTTTCCCACGACTCAGCTGTCCAGGGCGCAGGCCTGCACTGCATCCGCAACGAGGGGCTCCGTGCAGGACGCGGAGCAGCACTCACGCCTCTTCCTGGGCCACCGCCTGTCAGTTTACGCTGCCCTTTTCTAAGGTTTTCATAAAAATTGTTCTAAAAAGGAAGTTGTGTTACTTGCGCCCATCACTTACACATTTTATACGCAGCCCGAGACCATTCTTCTTGACGCAGTGCGGCCCGGGCCAGCCAAGGGGCTGAGCAAGGGCGGAAGTGGACAGGGCTGGGGGGGGAGGCGGGGGCGGGAATCTGGGTTGGCACAGGATGGGCTCAAGAGGCCCCCAGATGAGGAAAGCTCACTTCCGGTGTATCTGGGCGAGTCACGGGGACTCAGCAGTAGGGACCACACCTGATCCCGGATGCCAGGAGGTGAGGGTTTTCCTCTGCCACGCCCTGTGCCGTGTTTCCTCCTTGGAGCCAGCTGAGCACAGATGAACCTCTGAATCCTGAGCCAAAATCAACCCTTCTTCCTTTTCAGCCGTTTATGCAGGTACTTGGTCATGACAATGAAAAGCTGACTAATACAACACCCCCAAACAGACTCGTCTGCATAAAGTAGCATCCGATTCAGTAACGAGAGAAAATGAATTTATGTAAGCAACCTTTTGGAAAAAGTAAGGCTAAGGACATACCTCACACGTGAAAGCCACGGAATTCTTCTAATTTTTAAGTGGGAAGACCTTCCTTACTTGACATAGAATCTAAAAGCTCTAAAGACTAATACACTCAACTATCGGTTTGATTAAAGTATACACAGTAAAAACTGCCATAAGTAGAGCCACCCCTACTCCACTTCCGGCGCATACGCGCGCGCGCGCACACACACACACACACAAACCCACATAAAACAAAACAAAAAAGACTAGAAAAAAAAAATCATACTTGTGAGTTATATTATAGACAGGAAGTTTAGAGGAACAGGTTAAAAAGACAAAAAAGAAAAATGTGCAAAAAAATGAACAAATATCTAGCAAAAGACATATAAATGATTCACAAATTCATGAAGATGTGCTCAAACTCAATCAAATTAGAAGAAATGTAGAGCAGAATTTCTACTTATCAAGTGATCAAAGATCCAAAAATAGGAATATAATCTACAGCATTGGTCTCAGGATTTGGTACCATAATCTGCTACAACCCAGTGGAGGGCAAATCATCAGAATTTATCTACTTATACAGGAACATAGCTATTTAAAAACCTATTCTACAGGTACACACACACACACACGTGTGCAAGAGATTACTTGGTGCAGCATGACAGCGGGAAATTAAAACAGCATAAATTCTTTCACTGGAGAACTGGTTTAATAAACTACAGTACTGCCATGCAGTGGAATACTACACACTATACAAAGGTAAAGAATTTTCTGTGTGAATATGAATAAGCTCCCAAAGATATCAAATGAAAAAAAGCAAAGTACAACATGATATGTATAATACACTACAACATGTGCAACAGGGGAAATCAAAAAATATACATATACCTTTGCTTAAATATGCATAAAATGTATGGAAGGATACACCAAAATAGTGGTAAGAACCCTTAATAACCATCCTTTTTCTCCTGCAGAGAAAATATCCTTTTTTCTCCTGCAGAGAAAATTAAGTACCTAGTGCACAGGAATGCGAGGGAGAATGTTCACAGTAAGGTCCTGTTTTACTCCTGAATTCTGAATGTATTACATATTCTGTAAATAAAAGGTTTAATGGATAATAAATAGAACCAAAGCAATGATATTTTTCACAAGGAATCTTAAGTAGTGCAGTTTTTTGCAGGGATCTTAATGTGGGACTTAAGTAAATTTGGGGAGACATTCTTTAACTCCCTCAAAAATTTTCAAAATATGCTTATGTATTTTTACCAGAAACAAGTCCATACTTTTCATCAGACTCCCAAGCAGCTAAAGGACACCTAATGCATAAATAATCACTTCCTTAAATCACATGTTTAAAAATCTTAGCAGTTTATATTCATGTTATTTTACCTTTATGGGTTAATAACAGAGAGGATGATCTTCAGTCTGAATACTTCTTAAAATGTACAGTAGTCCCTCCTTCTCAGAGAGGGATACATTCCAAAGCCCCAGAGAAGGCCTCAAACCCTGGACAGCACCAAGCCTTAATTTACTACACTTTTTCTTATACTCCAGACTTATGACACATTTAATTTACAACATAGGCATAGTAAAAGATTAACAATGACTAAGAAAAATAGAACACTTATAATAGAATACTTTAATAAAAGGTAAATGTGGTCTCCACCCAAATATCCATTTGGACCGTGGTTGACCATGAGTAACTGAAACTGAACAAGGGGACTGTGCATGAGCATTAACAGCAACAGTGTATGTTGCTAAGTTTATCACGTTCACATTACCTCTTTCTCAAGCTTCTGGGAAAAGAAGGGAAACTGTTGCTGCCTTTTCAGTCAACTACAATGTGCACTGAAGGTCTTAGATGAACCAGACCACAGAATCCACGAAACAAAAGGCACACAAATAACCATCATGTCCCTTACAAATTAGCTTTAAATACAAGTCCACATGGAATCTAGTTATTGATACTTTTCTGAAAGTTTAGTTTACGCATTCATTTCTTTTAATAATACATACATCATTTGTGTAGCAGTCTTTTCTAACATATATTGTTTAACAGATTGATGTCCACATCCTGCAGTATTAAGAGAAGAAAGCATTAAAAGTGGGCCAGTCGAATGGTGTTGGAATAATTAGATACCCAACTGCACAATGAATTAGATCTATCAAAACCCCCCACCAATTATGTAACTTAACATGGCTTATAAACCTAAATGTGAAAACTAAAAGTACTAGACTTCTAGAAGAAAATATAAGAGAAAATTTTTGTCACCCTGGGTTCTGCAAAAGTTTCTTAGGTGTGACACCAAAAGACAGACAACAATCAAATCGATTTCCATCAAAATAAAAAATGAGGGGGCCATGATGGCACACACACCTATAACCCTAGCACTCTGGGAGGCTGAGGCAGGAGGATTACAAGTTCCAGCACAGCTTGGGCAATTTAGTGACTCAATTGAGACCTTGTCCCCCCCCAAAAAAATTTAAAAAGAGCTAGGGATGTATCTCACTGTGAAGGTCCTGGGTTTAATCCCAGTAGGAAGAAAGATGGGAGGGAGGAAAGAAGGGGAAACAAAGAAAACATTTTAAAAGTCTGTTCCTTAAAAGACAATGTAAAAAATAAAAAGCAAGCCACAAACTGCAAAGTAAAAACATACACTCATAAGTGTCGATGAGGATAAGCTGACACGAGAATCCTTAAACATTGCTGATGGAAATAAAAACTGCTCAGCCACTTTGGAAAAATTTCTTAAAATTTTAAAGATACACAATCCAGCAACTATACTTCTAAACGCATGTTCAAACACAAATTTGTAAGCAAACATTCACAGCAGTAATAATGGCCCAAAGACGAAACAACCCAAATGTGCATGGACAGACAGACAGACCGTGGGTCAGTAACACAACTGAACAGTGCTTAGCAAGCAAAAGGAAGGACTGTGGATCAAGGTGAAGGAACCGAGACCTCCCGTAAAATTGTGCTGTATTCGGATGAAATTTAAGATAACGCAGATTAACCTATGACGCCGGCAAGCAGCAGGCTTAGGGATGGGGCACCGGAGGGGGGCTGATGCCCCAGGGCACGCAGTAACTTTCTGGGGCAGTGGACAAGTTTACCATAGCTACTGTGGCGACAGTTTCGCAAGTGAATTTACATAGGACAAAACCTGGGATGGCCGTAGTTTATTGTATATTAGTTCTGCCAAGGAAAGAGGGGGACTTTTATTTTTTCAATTTGTTAGCAGAATGTGAATTCTTCAGTTTCTTGGGTCTGGATCCTCTCAGGAGAAATTTTACTGGAAAAAACCCTTTAAAATAATTGAAAGAGGGAAGTGGCGTGGCGCCCACTAGCCTCCTGAAAGTTAGTTTCCATAGTAACCAGAGGACGCGGTGAAGCTGGAAAACGCGGCTGGTTCAACCCTGCAGGAATCCGGTCTGCACCCCGGGTCCCGGGGCCCCGGCACAGCCTCGGGGACCCTTGCAGGGTGGGGTAGGGGGCCGCCCACCTGCATGTTCCGGAGGAGCTGGAAGATCTCCATGGTGCGGTACACGATGTCCTGCACCGTCTCCTGCCCGATGCGACAGAGCGAGGCCGTGTTGACCTCGCGGGCCGCCTGCTGAGCCTGCGGCCCGGAGAAGGGCCCGGGGGCCATGCCCGACGCCGCCAGCGGAGGGGTGGACATGGCGCGGCTGCAGCCCGGGCGGCTGGGGCCGAGGGCGCGCCCGGGAGACGGGTAGGCGCGGAGCGGGGCCGCTGCTGAGCCGGACTGCGACAGATCAGAGGCCGCCGCTTTCCAAACCACGGGCAGCACTTCCGCCCGCCGTGACGTGACACGTCACAAAACGTCACGCATTGCGCCCAATCAGGGGATCTGGGAACCCGACTCCGCGGGAAACGGGGTAGGATTGGACCAGACAAACGGGTGGGGCGGGACGGACGGGTAAACAGCCAATCACTTGTAGCGCTGTGGTCAGAGGGGGCGGTACCAGTGGAGGGTGAAGTGGGCCGTCCCAGAATTGTCGCCCAGCTTCTCAGGCCTAAGGTACAGTTCCGGATGGACCTCTCGTTCCGTGTTGAGCTCCTTGCTGACCGTTTTGTCAGAACAAACCACTGAGAATTGTACTGTTATTGCCCTTTATAGGTACCGGTAGCAGCAGGCTCAGAGGAGCAAAGTACTTGTTCAACTGCACGCTTGCTCTGGCAGCGGGCGATTTGAACTCAGAACAAAAGACCCCGTTCATGCTTGCTTCTCCTTGCTTTCCTACCAACTCCCAGGGCTGCTTTTGGGCCCTGCTTGAATGGTTGCCCCATCTAAGTAAAAATTAACACTACACACACACATGCACACTCTTTCCTTTTTGACAGTCAGTACAGTAATTCCCACCAACTGGAGAGGACGTGTTCTGACCTTCTAGGGGAGCCTGAAACCGGAGAGCATGCAAACTCGCAATGTTTTCCTTCTACTATACACGCGTATGATAAAGTTTAGTGTGTAGGTTAAGCACAGCAAAAGAGTAATAGCACTAGCTAATGATAAAATACCAACACACTGTAATCAAAACTATTTAAAACTTAAGAATGGTTTTTTTCTGGAATTTCTCATTTACTATTTTTGGACCGTCGTTGACCTTGAGTCAGGGAAACCACAAAAAGTGAAGTTTCAAATAAGGGGAGGGGTTACTGTACCATCTTATATCCTACATAATTTTGATTTGTTTGCTTTGTGACTTCCTTTCACCCTAAACACACACACTAAAATGCAAACTCAGTAAAAATAAAGACTTTTATTCATTTACTGTACTCTCAGCATGTACTGATTGGCACATTGAAGGTACTCAATACTCAAATGATTGTTGAATGATTGATGAATGATATTACAAATGTAAAAATAATTTCTCTCACTACCTCTGACTCTACCTCCATTTCAAAAGGGAAAAAACTCAAGAATGTGGAAATGGATAATAGCTACGAAATTATGGCACCTTGAGAAGAAATTGAACATTCTATTAGCACACACTTTCCAGGAAATGATTACTAAAACTGGCATAGGAAGCATGTAAAGTTTTCAAAGATATTAATTTGCAGTTTTAAGCAATTAATTACCATTTGGCAAATATTTACTAGATACCTACTATGTACAGAGTGCTAGCAATGCAGAGAGAGTGGTTAACAAGCTAGGGAAGAACTCTGGTCTAACAGAGACAGACAAGATACTAATTATTGTGATGCGTATCTTGAAGCAAAAGTTCAAGGTCTTGATACTCTGATGCTAACAATTTAGGAGCTTTGGAGTAACAGAGAGAGAGTGAACTGAGACCTAGAGGTAGATAGAGAGGGATGCTGAACACTGGAGCCTAGAGCTCTTCCTTTGAACCAGCTGGGGACACGGAAGGCCACTACCAAGACCTGAAGCAAGGAGAGTTCTCAACACTTCCTGGGTTCTCAAAGAGGTTTAGTGTGAGGGCAGTGGTAAGAAATAAGATGAAGACAGATTCAGCCTTGGAGGATCTTCTAAGCTGTGGCAAGTAGTTTGAACCTAGTTCTGAGGTAGATACAAGCCATTGAAGAGCCATTAAATACAAGGAGAGAGAAAAATTTTCACCTGCTGTCCCTCAGACAAAGGTCTACTATCTCGAATCTATAAAGAACTTAAAAAAATCAGACCCCCCAAATTTAGAGATCCAATCCAAAAATGGGCATCTGAAGTGAACAGACATTTCTCAGAGAAAGAAATAGAAATAGCAAATAAACATATGAAAAAATGTTCAACATCACCGGTCATTTGAGAGATGCAGATGAAAACAACACTGAGATTCCACCTCACCCCAGAAAGAATGGCTGCTATCAAGAAATCAACCAATAACAAATGCTGGCAGGGCTGTGGGGAAAGAGGAACCCTGCTCCACTGCTGGTAGGAGTGTAGACTGGTGCAACCACTGTGGAAATCAGTATGGAGATACCTCAAAGAACCAGGGCTAGAGGTCCCATTTGACCCAGGTATTCGCCTGCTGGGTATCTTCCCCAAAGAATTAAAAGAATCATACCACAGTGATATATGTGCACCCATGTTCATAGCAGCACAATTGTAATAGCTACAACTTGGAAGCAGACCAATTGCCCATCAACTGGACCCTGGATAAAGAAAATGTGGTTTTTAAAAAATAAAATGGAGTACTACTCAGCCATAAAAATTGAGAAATTAGAGACATTTATAGATAAATGGATGCACATTGAGGCGATACTCTTAAGTGAAATAAATAGGACACACCGAATGTGTAAATACTGAATAGTTTCTCTAGTGTGAGAAACTGAAAGTGTAAATAAGGACTAAAAGGTATAATAGATAATGTGAAATAGGAAGAAAATGTGCAAAGGGGAAGGGGAAGTGGGATGGGTGGGGGAAAGGAAAGAAGGGAATGGAATTAATATGAGAAAATGAAAAAATGGAAACAAAGTCTTTGTAGATAGAGAAGGATGGAGGGGTTGAAGGGAGGGCAGGGGAATGGGGAAGAAATAAGAACCAAGAGAGATTATATAAAGGTGCAAACTTTCAATGATGAATGTCATTTTATTGTATACCTTACATATACCAATAAAATTAATTTTTTTAAAAAGTCAATTACCTATAGGTAGGTAGATTATATATACATGATTTGGTACTTAAAACTTCCAGGGAAATACAATTGTTCAATAAATAGCGTTAAAAGAAAAAAGATACAAGGAGAGAGGAATAATTACCTGAAATACTCAATTTAGAAGACTTATTCTGGGTGCTAAATGGCTGTGTATTGTCCCTCTCTTCTCTTGCAAAGGGAGCTGATGGTGATGAAGATCTGAATTAAGAAAATGGCATGGTGGGTAACTTTGAATACTTAGTAAGTAGAATCCAGAGAATTTGATGTTGACTGATTGGGACAGGAAGGAATCGAGGATGTTACATATTTCTGCCTTGAAAAAATGGGTGAGTTTAATGCCATTTACCAAGATAGGGTACACAGAAAGAAAAAAGCAAGACTGTTTTGTCTTAGTGTCCTATCACTGCTGGAACCTCAAACTCAGTGGCTGAAAACAACATAAACCCGTTCCTGATTTATAAATTGATTTACTATAATTTTGTAGCTCACAAGTCTGACATGGGTGTCACTGAGCTAAACTCAAGGCATGGCAAGGTTTTGTTCTTTCCTGGAAGTTAGCAGGATGAACCTGTTTTCCTGTCTTTCTCAGTTCTTGGAGGCAGCCTGCATTCCTGGCCCGCAGCCCATGTGCCAGCTGAAAGCCAGCTTTCATCATCTTACAGGCCAGCACTGGCCAGCTGAATTGCTTTTCTAATGACATCTCTCTGGTTTGAGTCCTCTGCCTCCCTCTTCCCATTCAAGGACCCCAAATAGAGAGCACATTGGGTCCACCTGGGTAGTCCAAGATGACTCTGTATTTTAAGGCCAGAAGCTCTGCAACTTCAATTCCATCGGCTACTTTAATTCCTCCCTGGGATGTAATATAACATATTCACAGATTCTGGAGATTAGGATGTAAACATCTTGGGACAGTAATTATTCTGCAGACTGCAGACCTCCATTCCAAACTATGCCTGAAATCAGACTCATTTACCTACCATGACATGGATGATTAATACGCATCTAATACTTAACTTGCCCCAAACCAAAACCTTGATCTCCTTAACCTACTGCACTTTCTCCCATCTCGCTAACTGGCATCGATGTGCTCAGTTGCTTACCTTGGCATCTCTCCTTCCTACTCCAATTATAATCAAGCGGAAAATACCGTGGTGTCTAGATTTCAAACATATCCTGTAGGCGACTGCTTCTCCCTCCTCTACCTCTTCTATTGTAGTCCAAGCTGCCTTCTCTTATTTGGATGGATCGTTGCTGAACAATTGAAAAACCCTCTCCTATCTAGAATCTCTCCTTGTCACTCTTGTCCCATTCAATCTACTCTCAAAACAACATCCACAGGGAGCTTCTCAAAAGTCAGCTGAGCTGTGACTCTAATGTCTTAGTTATTTTCTGTTGCTATAATAAAATGTGTGAGACTAGGTGGTTTGCTAGAAAATGAAATTTATTTTTTATAGCTTAGGAGTTTGGTAAGTGTCCAAGGCCAAGGGCTCACATCTAATGAGGGCCTTCTTGTTCTTCCAGTCTTATAGAGTATGGAAGTGGGTATCACAGGCAAAACAGAACAAGTGTTCCAGAGAGAGCTCACTTTTAGAACAAAGAAACTCCCTTATGTCCCATTAATCCCTTATTTCATTAATGGATCAATTCATTCAGGAGGCCAGAATCCTCAAAGCCCAGTCATTTCTTAAAGGTCCCATCTGGTCCCAATGCTTAAGATCTTACAATGGGCACTAAATTGCAACTTGAGCCTCATGGAGACAAGCAAACCATACATCTGCCCACGTGTCTTCCCATCATGCTCAGAGCAAAAGCAAAGCTGCATGACCTACCCATCTCCAGTGTGCTGGCACTGGCCCTCCAGCAGCTCAGCTCCTGCTGCTTTCCCCTGGTTGCAGCCACACTGGCCTCTTTGATGTTCCTCGGGTTCTTTTGCCTTTTGACCCAGGAGCTCTTCCCACAGCTGTCTCTCTGGCTCTGCTCAGAGTGGTCTTCCCTGGCGACCACAATTTAAATGGCCTGTGTTAGTTTTGTGTTGTGCTGGAACAAGTTATCAGAACTCAGTGGCTTAGAGAAACAGAAGTGAATCCTCTTTTGTAGGTCAGATGCCCGCAACAGGTCTTAATGGGGCTGTGTTAGTTTCTAGGCTCCGTAGGGAAATTCCTTTTCTGCTCAATTGTGTCATTGGCAGAGTTTGGTGCCTTGTGACTACAGAATTGACATCTTCATTTTCTCAAAAACTGAAGGCCACTAAGAACTTCTACAAGACAACACATTCTTGGCTTGTGGCCCTTTCCTCCACATCCAAAGACAGTCACAGCGGATGAGGGTCTCTCATGCTTCAAATCTTTCCTGCTTCTTCCACTGTCATTGTCACAGATCTCTGAGGTTTGACATCTAAGGGCTTATGTGATTATACCGGGTGCAGCCACATTGTCCTGGATAATTTTTCAATCTCAAGGTCCCTAACCTCGATCACACTGCAAACACCCTCTCCCCTTTTCCATGAAACACAGTGTAGACAGATTGTGGGATTAGCTGTTGACATCTAGCTGCCTGTGTAAGATGAGTGTCAACTTGATTGGGTTTGTGATCTGCATAAAGGACTGGTGGCACGTACTGCATGTTGGTCTGGCTGGGTCATGCAGGCCTTGAGTTGTATATCTTGTCTCTGGCCTCTTCCTCTCTGGCAATGATTCCCTGGTCAGTTTCCTGGCCACCATGAACTGGGCAGTTTTGTCCCACCGCACCTTTCTGCCATGATGTGCCTGGCTTGGAGGCTGAATACCCTGAAACCACGAGGAAAATTAAAACTCTCCCTTAAGTGAAGGTCTGGGATTGTGTCTCAGTGATGAGAATGCTGCCTCATTCACTGGCACATGTCCTTTTCCATCTCTCAACCCACTTACTTGGCTTTATTTTCCTTTGTTGTGTTTATCACAAATTGGTGCTCTTTGGTTTACTGTTTCTCTCCGCAAATAGAGTCTACATTTCATGAAATCAGGGATTCTCCCTTCAGGTTACTTCAGTAGACTGACCACCTACAACCCACCTTACGACATGGTAAACACTCAATAAACAACTAACAAAAGACCTATGAGCTTACTCTGGGGTGTCTTGAGTTTAAATTGTTTGTAAGATAAATAAACAGGACCATCCAGGAAGTAAAGAATTGAGTTATATGCAATGGGCCTGTTAGACTTTTTTTTTTTTTTTTTGGCAAGGGAAGTGCGGGGAGATGTAATGGTAAAGTCCAAAACTGTAAAGTCAGATACTGTGGACTGAAATCCAAAACTGGTACCATCCAACAAATCATATGAACCTCCACAAAAAACGTAAGACCAACAGAGGCACCTATCTCTGGGGGGTGCTGATAGGATTAAGTGAGAGGCTGTGCAGGAAGCATTCTTAGTTCCTAACATATAAATATTCAATAAACTTATACTATACTTCTTTCCACCATGCGTAACAACAAGAAAAATGAATGGGTCAGGCGAGAATAAAGAAGTTGTCCTAGAACAGAGCCAAAAAGCATGCCATAAAACAGAAAGAGGAAGACAGTAGGCAATGACAGCAGCAACAAAAATTGAGAAGAGCCAGAGAGGTCAGAGGCAAACCAGGTTAGCATCATGCCATGGAAGTCACAGGAAGGCTACATTTCTTCAGGAAGGAGCTTATGGTACACACTGTCAGATACTCTGAGAAATTAAGCAATGTAGCCTCATAAAGGAGGTACTGCCTTAATTTACAGAAGGGCTTTCCACACAAAAATCTTGCCTAAAATCCCATAGCTAGTGAGAAAATAAAACAGACTATGATTTCTATCGGACCGCTGTTCTACCTTCTTCCCTAGCAAGAGAATACCTGGTTTCTATCAGGACATCCAGCATGAAGACTGTGTGTCTCAGCTTGACCCACACCAGGCCATTTCACTAAGTTCTGGCAATGGGTTAAGGTGTGAGTGACATGTGAGACTGCTGGCAGTTGTCCCTAAAAGAAAGGAACCCTGGTTCTTTCTTCCTACTAACTGGGCTGCAGAAATCATGGCTGCACTCAAGTGCCTTTTTGGGGATATTCTGTCACCTGCAACCAAATGTGAAATATTAACTGCTAAAAGTGGTGAATTTGGGCAAATTTGCCCTCAGCTCCACATGGTTGTTTCTGATACCAAAGGAGTTTCTCCTGACACAGTGATTCACTGCCTCTGCTTTAAATCAGCCAAGAGCAAACTAATCTCTCTTGACCTGGTCCACTATTTGCAGCAGTGCCCGTAGTGCTGTGTAATTGCAGGATCAGAGCCAGCTTTGTGTATGCTGACATGGAAAGTGCTAGCCTCTGCATTTCCTAGCACTCCAGAGATATGTGAACAATTCTGGGGTGATTTGTGCAGTCAGGACACTGTCGCAGTTGAATCAAAAGGCTACAGGCCATAGTTGTTAGTCTGAACCTAAGAATCAATATTTGAGAGTGCAGAGTGAGGGGCAGGCAGAACGCTTCGGGAGTAGGAGAGGGGGAAACAGAATCTAGAAAGATGAAATGGGCCATAATGGAAGGGAGCCTCCCCGCAGATCAGCACGGCAGATTCCAGAATATAGCTTGGTGTTTTGGACTGACTTATACTCGAGTGTCTCACACTTACACCTGGTGTCTCTTGCACTTTCCCTCTACAGACCACGGAAAAGCTCCATTTGGAAATATCATGGCATGGGACCCAGAAAGAGGAGAGGATGCCACTGGGCTGTCACTCCTGTGACCCTGGCCCTCCAGTAGCAGTGCTGAAAAGCCCTGGTTCATGTACAATTTATTCATGACTAATAGCCTATATTTTTCAATTCAGCCACTCATAGTCCGGAATATTCCTCCAGGACAGAGAATTATTGAATTTAAACAAACACTTATTGGGCACCTATAATTGGTCAAACTAACAAGCATTTAGGTTGATTTAGACTATTGCCGAGACCTAATTAGCATTCCAATTTAACAAACTGCTAACTGGTCCCTGAAGGTTCATTAGTGAAGCCTTCCTTTGCTTCACAAATGCTCACTTAGAATCCTGTACTCAAGAAATGCGTGAATTAAATCACAACTTCACATTCAAGAATGGTTCCTCCTCCAAATTTAGAGAATTTGTTAAGTCTCAGTCAACTGTTTTGGATAACTTGGGCACCTAATATTTCCTTTCCGTGAGTGTCACAGTTATCATTAGCCAAAATTCAGCAATCAGTAACACTTAGCTGGGACAAAAGATATTTGGAAATACCATTAATGAGATAATGAAGTTTTAGTTAAATAAACATGGTTTGAAATGAAAGGAGTCAAGCTACATATGCATTTGCTTATTGTTTGTGGTTGATTGTTTAATAACCATAGATCCCAGCACATTATGAGGTTTCTTTTATAACAATAGACATAAATATTCCATTCCTCCTTTTAACCTTTATAATCATCAACCAGCTGTGATGGTGAATGCCTGTAATTCTAGCACTCCCAGAGGCCGAGGTAGAAGGATTGTAAGTTCAAATCCAGCCAGGGCAACTTAGTGACTTTGTAAGAACTCATCTCAAAATGAAAAATAAAAAGGGTTGGGGATTTATCTCTGTGCAAAGGGCTTGAGTTCAATCCCCAGTACCACCACCACCACAAAACAAGTTTTATAGTCATTAAACTATTAAAAAGTTTTTAAGGAATTTGTGATGACTGGTATTCCAAGATGTGTGGCAGAATACAACAGTTTCTGACCTTGTTCTCTGTTATAACTTCTCTAAGTTTTCTGTTTTCATATTTTTTCATAGACCACTTTATGGAAATGTGTTGTAGATTATTATCAACGGCTAAGAAAGTAGTCTCAGATTTTATAATTAGAATGATTCAATATTTTCTCAAAATAATTACATTGTACACACTCTTCCAACCTTATCCACACAAAACCTACTGCATCATTACAAGGACACCTGGAATAAAGCAGGCTCTTTAAAAAGAGTGTTATTGCTTTAGAAAGAATTGTTTCACAACTATATTTGTTGGGACAGGGAAATGCTGTTAGGTGAAAAGTACCTGTATTATAAATTATGTTCAAATATTCTAAGGTGTAAAAATGAAGGTATGATAAGTCAAAAGATTTCTCTTAGGGGAACCCCAGGAAAGCTGAGATTTGAGCAGATTTTGGAAAGAGGAATGCCAAATAATGGCAGGAGGATGGGGAAATATCTTGGGTATTGGTAGAGGATGAAACAAGCCCATCAAGGGTGAAGAATCCCAGCCCTCAGGATAGAGTTGCCCTCAGGAGGAGGTACTTATCTGCCCTTTGCCAAGTTTTCGGAAAGGAGTAGTTATGACAAAAAGTCCCATGGTGATTGTGTGATGAGACTGGAGGTCCAGGGAGGGTCTCTCTCTCTCTCTCTCTCTCTCTCTCTCTCTCTCTCTCTCTCTCTCTCTCCTTCTTTTACACTTCTATCCCAACCTTACCTGGGATTGGCTGTGAATGCAAGGAGAAGGCACAGCTAAACCATACTCTGCAATCCATCTTTATCAACAACACAGCTGCTATTCCACTGTCATCCTTCTGACTTCTGTGCCTATTTCTCATCACATTTGATCTGAGAAGGTAAAAGAAAAAAGAATATTAAATCTCTTAAATATTAAATATTTAAATCTCAGTACATGTTAATGGAAAAAATAGAATATATTACGGTTAAACACATTTATTCTACTAAAATTCCTCTTCCGTCATTTTAGTTTCTGCTGCTTCCATCATAAGAGTCTATGCATCTCCATCACAAGTCTCAGTTTTTCTGACTTGCAAGCCCTCCTATTCTTCACTTACACATCACGCAGCCTTCTTTCTCAATGTTATCAGGCAGGTCGATCGTGGTGCTTGCTACCTTTGCTTAGGGGGCGTCTCACAGAGCCATTTCTTTTCCACAGGTCTCCTCGCCACAGCTGATTAATTAGAAGCAGCCATGCCACCCAAAGGCAACCACTGTGTATGCTGGCCAGCAAAGCAAGACATGGTCTGGTGCAAACTCACAAACAGATGAGCTAGGAAACTGGGCCAATCGAATGGTCTTTCTCAGAGTGAGACAAAGAGTGAACTGGACAAAGGGAAATGGGCTAGAGGAGAAAGAAATGCAAAGAGAAGCAGAGACCTAGAGCAAGGCCGGCTGTGTCAGGAGGAACAGCCAGAGGGAAGCTGCTCCTGAGGAGCTTATACCCTAATGTGGCCCCTATTTAATTTGACTGCAGAGGGTGTGGCATTTCCTCCTGTTGGCGACAGCATTGCACTTGAAATTTGCAATCTTGAGCATGCCCTGGAGATCTTGCACATTCTGTCCATGTCCTGCTGCTTCCTTTTTCTTTTGCTCCTTGCATCTCTTCCACCCATGCCTTGTGTATTGTCATATTGTCTTAAAGCTGTTAGAGGGTACCATGTCCTTTCCCTCCCCTGGGTTTTCACAGTTCTTCTCCCTGTACCGATTGCTCTGCCATACCTCACTCATCTCCAAGCCTGCTCTTTACCTGGCAGGGTCCCCTTTTCTTAAGTCCCAGGTTAAATGTCATTTCCTCTGACCCTGTCAACTGAAATATTACCCCTGTCTTATTCCTAGGGCTCCATAGTCCATTCTTTCACAGCATTACTTATATTTCACAATATTTTAATTTGAATATTTATTAATTTGATGACTGCTCATTCCATTGGGCTGGGAGTAGAAAGTAGGGTAAGGATTATGTGACCTATTGTCCACCACTGGGTTCTGAACATTTAGTCAGTGCTTCATACATGGTGAATTCTTAATATGTATTGGATAAATGAATGAATGGGTGAATTATAATAAACTTTCCCCCCATTTCTGCTCAAGAAAGTGTAGGCTCGGGAACTTTCACTCATTTCCCTGTCTCAATGTTGACTTCTCCGCTGACCTTTAGTCACATTTTAAGTTTAACCACCACAAAGGACAGTTTGGCCCTTATTATTGTGCTGTTTTTCCTTTATTGTTCTTGCTATGCTAGGCTGATTTATACATGATGAAGGCAGAAACAATGACTCTTTTCTCAAAGTGCCAAGTGCTGTGCCAGACCTGTCATGAAACTGTAAAGAGCACAGGGCAACCTAAAGGAAGTTACTTCAGGGACCCAAGAGCTTGAGCCCGGGGTGCCATGACATCCTACACTCTTGCCTTTACTAACACATTAAAATATGTTCTAAGAAAACAGACTAGAAATCTGTGATTTCTATTCTCATCGTTCTAATGATCAGCAATGGAAGCCCACAGGTGCAGAGCCCTGGGCTGGGGTCTGGGGATGTGCTAAAGTCCAGTTTCGAACATCATTCTCACATGGTTTTCAGCTAAAGCTTAAAGGCACAACTGGGACCCCTTTCATGGTTTGAATACTAATAATCAGATTTGTTGTTTATCTTCACAGGGAAAAAGTCATAAATGGTGAGCAAGACTTGATTATGCCTTCAAAATTCAGACTTTGTCTTATCAGCTTAAATTTCCAAATTCAAGATTATTGACTTTATCTATACTTATTTTGGCTTATCCTACCTTATTTTTAAAATTTCTTCTGTTATCTTTATCTTATTCCATATATAAAGTATAAAAATCTTTTGGAAGTAGACACCATATATTTTTGTTTAAATGCAACTAGCATTTATTGTTTTAATATTTTGCTTCTTATCAAAGTAAAATATATATTCAATAAAACTACAAATATTCCAAGTATACAATTTTTACACCCCAAAAATACCACAATTAATATACCAAATATTTCCATCCCCTCCAAATGTTTCTACTTGCCCTTTGCACTTCATCTTTCATTGCTTCTCTTTTTTGTTTTTATATATCTGCAATGCATGTGAAATGCCTTCCGCATGGAGAATTGTTGCATGCACATATCACAGCTTGATCCTTTTTACTTCCTTCTCCCTCCCTCTCTCCCCTTCTTTACATTTCTCATCCCAGGAAACCACTGGTCTATTTCTGTCTTTATAGGTACATTTAAATTTTCTAGACTTCTATAAAAATGAGAATATACAGAAAAATATGAAAGAGGACTTCCAGAGCTGCTTCAGAAAGGAGCAAGAATGGTGGGTGAGGCATGTTTGACACAAGGGGGTTATTTTGAGGGGATTAATGACAACATATTTTTTACTCTAATATTTTTAAAAAGTTTAAACACACACCATATTTTTTACTAATCTTTGTGTATCTAACCTTTATCTGCTCGTCTATGCCGTGGTACCTTGATATTTGGTGTTAGTTGGGTCTGGGTGTACAATGCATAGCAAAAAGGAGAACCAAAGACGTTGTTTCCACTAGAAAGGTAGTCAGTCAGGAGTCAGTCAGCAGCTACAAGTTCTGTATTGCTCTTTGAGTGCCAAACAAATGACAAGTACTGGGACAAAATTTTCCTGTCAAAATTCATTGAGTGCCAACGTTGACAAGTTTCAAAGCAGTCGAGTACCAAGGAGGGACCATAGCACTTACCATTACTAAGCACTTACTGTGATTTGTGCCAGACATTGTATTTGGTACTTTACAAACATTATCTTTATGTGTACCAGCAGTAAGTTTTTTTCAGCTGTAGTTCATATCTTAGGAAATGTCTTAGAAAAGTTACATTGTCCATTGTCACATAACTTATAAGTAATGGATGCTGCGCACGAGTCTGTTTGTCACCAAGCGCTTTCCCCTTCATCACCCTACACTGGGCTCCAATGCTACACTGTATCTCTCCATATTATCCAGATGTAGCATCATTTGGTAACAACTTGGGAAGCTGCTGCTCCCTGCCAAAGGGGTGCAAATCTGTGTGGCATATTTCCAGATCACTCACACATTAGGAACTGAAGAATCTTACTTATATTACAAAAGGGAGCCCCCTCTAGTGTCCCTATGTAAATCTTCTCTTTTCTCAGAACATACACTCTAGTATTTTCTCATGTAAGTGTTCAATAAAAACTTGTTGAAATGAATTGAGCTTTGGGAAAGTATTTAGTGAGATCAGGTGGATCAATCAAAAAACCATGACTATTCAAAATGGTACGGAACTTCAGAGATCTATTAGCACCTTCACAGGGACCTTAACTCATACACTGTAACAACTTGAAACTCATTAACAGCTTGTTCTATGTCTCCTATAATCAATGGTTTGCTTTCACTTAAAAGATGTTTTTTTCTTGCTCTATTTCTCAAAAGAAGAGATAAGGTCTGTGGATCAGAGTTTTACACATTCTTAAGAAGACGTTCTCTCTTTTAGGGTTAATAGGGCTTTTGATTCATGTGTTTTCCCTATCCATAAAAGAAATATTTTAAGTATTATCAATAACATTATTATTAAAATAACTTTATTTTGATTGTGGCTGTGAACTTTATTAATCCTTAACTATCTGATTTCTTGTAATGTTTCATTCAGTGTTCATTTGCCAAATATTCATTTACCAAACATGCATCAGGTACTGTTCTAGGTCCTGAAGAAAATAAAGAAAAATTGTTGCCTGCGTGAGTAGGAGGAACAGACAATAAATGATTAAATAAATAAAATAACAATAGAGTGAGATACATACTATGCAGCGGTGATAAGGGGTACAGAGAAAGACCCTGCTGTTTGAAGTCGTCAGAGGAGACTTCACACAGATGACCTGAGGAGAAGTGCTAAAATGGAAATATTTGAAGGAAAACCACTCTGATTGCTTAGTATTTATATCACATGGGTTGAAGGACCAGCTAGTTTAGGGTCCTGAGCAGGGAGTGGCCTGGCACGTTCAGGACATATAGGTCAGTAGGGATTGGCTTGCTGCAGGGAAGGAGACAAGAGGCAGGTGGAGGGGCAGGGATCAGACCATGGGCAGCATCTATTCTGAGTGAGACACAAGGTGGTTTGAATACAGGAGAGAAATGCTCTGACCTCTCTTGGCAGAATTGCTCTGAATAAAACAGACAGTAGGAGACTAAGATCATAGGAGAAAACAGTCATGAGAGATCTTGATTCCTTGGATCAAGGTAGTCACAGGGGAAGAGAAGTGGTCACACTCTGTGTACACTTTGACAGGAGAGCTCAGGGTATTTGGTGAATGCAATATAAGAATAAAAGCCGGCAAGGATGAACCCAAGACTGTGACCTAAGCAACACAAAGAATGCCGTTGGTACTACTTGGGACAGGGAAAGCTGTGGGGAGAGAACGTTGGAGGTAAAAGAATACGAGTATGGTTTGCACATGTGAAGTAGGAAATGTCCCTCAGACACCCAAGTAGAGGTGTCCAATTGGCAGCTGGACACAAGAATCGAGAGTCTAAACATACAACAGTGGGTGCAATCAGAAAATAGAGGGCGTGGCTACCACTAATCTCCAGAGTGCCATAAAATCAAGAAACCTAGGAGAGGAGGAACAGCAAGAAGTCTAACAATAATATACCAAAATGGCGGATCAAGTGAGCTGCGCAGGCTATGAAGACAATATGGTGTTATGAACCCAGATTCAGAAAACATTTCAAGGAAGTGAGTAAGGGTTATGTCAGACGCTGTTAACAGGGCAAATAGGGCGAGGAACAATGCCACAGAGGCAACTGGAAGCCATGTGCAGGTGAGATCTGTTTTATTACAGCGGAGGGACCAAAAGACTGGCTGCAAAATATTTTAGAGATAATTGAAAGAAAGGAACTAGATACAGAGTATAGAGAATGCTTTTCAGGAACTTTTCTCTAAGACAGAGGCTGAGGAAGGTACAGAGATCAGCTGGAGGTTGATCAACATCAAGGCTTTTCTGTCTAACAAGAGGAGACAAATCAGAATGTGTTTGTGTGCTCCTTAGATTGACCTGGGGAAGAGGGGGAAGAGACATGCAGGAGGGAGGGAAAACGACTAAACAAGAGGGGTGAGGAGGGCTGGCGTCCGGAGCACAGTGAGAGCTTGGTTTAACGAACGATGATGGGCAGCTTGTCTAGAGAAACGGGAGGCAGGACTGAATGTACTGACAATGATATGCATGCAATGGAAATCTTCCAATTGCCAAAGCTTGGAGTTAGTAAAAGGAAAATTAAGCAATTTTAAATTGTTTGGCATGTAACATAAGGACACATTAAATATTATTGATTTTACCAGGAAAAATCAAAGTTGCAGAGGACCAGGTCTTTGATGTTTGAAGGTGAAGACTCTGAAGCCAAGAATTTTACAGCTAGTTGTTGGGAGGACAGATGCCAGAACACATGGTTTCCATCTCTCAGTCCTGTGCTTAGCTCACCACCTTTTGTACTTGGTCATGAAAGAAGTTTACATCTCAAGTAAGAAAGACTGTATTTTTACTGGAATACCTTTATGGGAGGAAAACTGTATCAACCAAGAGCATCTCAGCAAGTAAGCATTAGTAATAGAGGGTCATGGTGGTGATCTTTGATTCATATTATTTCATGCAATGTTCATAAGAACTGTATGAATTATGTATTATCATAAGCAACTTTGCAGGTGTGAAAATTGGTATCTCAAACTGGTTAAGCCGCTTCTCCAAAGTTTTGCAAATGTAGGTGGCAGAATAAAATGTGAATTCCAGGTTTTCTGATTGAAGTCTATCTACCTTATTACTTCTCATATGAAATCTCCAATTATACTTCTGAGTTACCCAGATTGTTAAATCAATTTTAGTATCTTCCAAGGAATACATAAGTCAAACTCAATTAAGATTGATGTTTTAGGAAATGAATTTCAGTTTTCTGAAAAGTGACACTCATCTGGAACTCCTTCTCAGTAAGAAATGAGATGTCCAAATACCAAAGAGATGTCAGAAGGCAATGGATGAAAGTAAAACTTCTAGGATGGTTTCCACTTAACACTCACACAATCTATTTTAAGATTCACCGATCCATTAAGGTATGAAAATGTTTTTCATTTTTCTTAGACTTTCAGATGCTTGGCAGGAAGAAAAGCTGATATTTGAGAGTGGTGATTTAAGCGCATGCAACTTGACACTCAATGAGGCAAAAATTATAAATACAATCAAAATTTTTGTATCATTTTTTCCCCTGACACCTATGAACCAGTCAATGGGAGTGTAAATTAATTTACTCAGGAAACTAGACATAAAAGCTGATTGGATATCATTGCCTCATGTCTTCCAATTTAACTTTGGACACAAGCTATTATCTCCGTTTGAGGGCTAGACTTCTCCTTTGGGTGCCTGTGTACAATCTCTGCTGCCTTTTGGGTCAATCTCAGTTATCCCTGCTAAGATTAAGCCTCTTCTGTCTCATTAATAGGAATACATCTCTTAACTACTTAATTGTTTTGTGTTCCTAGCAGCTTCTCACTTCAGTGAAAAGATTTTTTTAAAGTAATAACAGTAATGGCAATTCATTCAGTATTTACTAGGTGGTGGTCATTTTATTCTCACAATAACCTTCTGCACATACTACTTTCATCCTACTTGCTATACAGATGAATAAGCTGAGTTTTAGAGAAGTTTAGTAACTTGCCCAGAGTCCTATGGATAGTGTAGGTTATAAAATTAGGATTCTTTGATGGTTGAAGAATTTAGAGAAAGGCTTGAAACTGACTTGTTCCTGGGAAAGACACCTGAGAAAGAAATGCAGAAAGGTGAGAAATAACAAGTGGACTATAAAGGTGGGGATCTGCTTCTAGCTAGAAATCTGTATCATCCTCAGAAAGAGAATTGCTATGGGGGCCATCAGATCGGAGACACACCAAGTTAAGTTTTCAGTTTTACTTGTATGTCCTTATCTGCAATTTGAGAATCACTGTTCTAATTGAGTGGATATTTCAAACTCCTCTTGGTACTGTAGTCTGTGATTTAATAAAAATGAAGACTAAAAGGAAATAGTCAAAACCCAAGTGGTTGGATTACGGTAGCATCATATGCAGTTTCCTTCATATACTGCATATCTCTTTGGGTATCTAGTTAATTCACAGCGACACAAACAGAAACATCATATTCTTGTCCTTTTCTGTTCAAATTGAAATACAGTGTTGGTTTTCCTGATTCTGCATGCTCCAGGTCAGTCAGAGTGGGACCTGTTGAGTTGTGGCCGGGCTCCTTTGTCCCATCCCTTCCTCTCCTATACTTCCCCTTATAACCCCTTGAACTTCTTGCAGAGGGCCTTCATCTTGCTTGGATATTGAGTAGCATCAAGTTGGATTCCCTACTGTGTTCCATCTGAACACGAAATCACTTCATTCTGGTCTGTTCTCCTGGCTGTCCAGGGCCATCCCAGAGCAGGTAGGTCTAATTCCAGCATCTACTTATCTACCTTCCCCAACTTTCTTGTTCTGAATTATGAACCGGGTTTCATTTTATAGTCTGATCATTTCACTCCTTTCTAACTATTTATTTACATCAGTGGATATTTTATGATTGTTTCCTAGGTGTTAGGCCATGTGCTATCTTCCAGGTATATATTGGTGAATAAAATAAACATAATTCTTTCTAACACCAAGGAATTCCTTCATTGGTGTGCTTGCATTCCTTCATGAAAATTTCTGACTTCTACAGAGTTTAAATCAGGCTTCATCTAACATATGAAAATGTACAGTGGTGAGTTTCAAGCATTAATAGAAGATCACAAGAAATAAAAATGACTCATAAGCACATTTCTATAAAAATCCAACTAAGTGAGAAATTTATAAAGGTAGTTAAAAATGTAACTCAAGCCTATTGCATGACCTGGCAGGTCTTCTTATAAGGAAAGGCTTACAGTTTTGGACATGATGTGAAACCAAGGGACCCGCTTAAATTCACTTTCTACCTCTAGCCAGGGCTTATCTCACTCCACAGAGCTGAAGATGCTCTCTTGATTTGGGGCTCTCACTTTCCATGTGGTTGAAAACATAACCATGTTGGCTCCCACTCCCACCTTCTGGGAAGAGAAGCTCTGTGGATCCTGAGGACAATTAGAAATTCACAGTTCCTCTTTCCTCTATGAGCCTCTTTACAACCATTGTAGGTATAGAACCATGGTGACCCATGGTGACTGCCCAGACACAGGGTCAGGAGAGACCATTAATGGCTTTTTAGGAGTGCAAAGTCTTTGGTTCAAAATATATGGTTGGGATGGATGGATCACATTGAAATTGATGTTGTATGCATGATCTTACATAAAATGTGTGATGTTCAAAATTCTGAGAAGATATGAAAAGACCCTACAGTCATGTTTTTTGCAGTGTGTGAGTAAAAGCAGATAGGAAAGTACTTGTTTGGGGACAGAACAAACAAAGCTGCCACTAAAACTAAGCAATGGCAATTTTTTTTTTCAAGAACAGACTAATGAGAGAGAAAAACATCTTAAGTACTGTGTTGTTAAGATGTGCACATGTGTGTGGATGGACATACACACTAAAAATTCAGTGCCACTTGGGTAAATAACTATTTAATTTTTAAAAGACCCCCCAATCATGGTACTGCCCAATTACAGTTTTAATAAGTAACTACAAATTTTAATTAACTAAGCTATGAACTGCTAACTGGTCTAAGCTATATATGCATTACGAACTAAATGGAACTAGCTAATTTAATTCTAGTAATCACGTTAATACTTAAGAGATTCATTGAGTATTGTCTTTTCCTGCATTTTAGTAATAGTTTTTGTGGAACTCGATGACATAAAATGTAGAATTGCTTCCAAATTATGAGCTATATTCCTAGTTGAATCAAGGGAAAATAAATACCAATAAAAGATAAACTCTGGGGAATGAAACAATATACATGATTTAATTATGGTTAAATATAGCTCTTTGGTGTGATCATATCCTTTCTGTTTCATGTGCTTCTGGATTTCTGTGTCCATTTTGGAAGTCCAAAGTTTATTCTGAGGATGGTAGACTTAGAATGGTAAATCTGAATTTTTTGATAATTCAGAAGATCCTTTTCTTCCTTTAGAATATAATCTATTTTAGTATTTTGATATCACCCACTGTGATATACCATTTAGGATGTGTGCCAAGAATATAGCAAGCATTTAATAAATATTGTAAAACTAAATTCAATCCTATTTATCTCTATTCAAGGCCAATTGCTCAATATTTTCTCTCCCTTTACCGGTCCATGAAATCTAGCCTATACATATTGTATGTACAATGTCCTAAAAAGTCTCAAAACTCAACATATCCCAAAAGAAATTCATTCTCATCCATCCACTCATCTCTGAGTCACATCATCTACATCTGCTTAGCTATGCATGGCAGGAGCCTTGAAATCATCTATCACTTTCTGTCTTTCAACCTGTCTGTATCTGTAATATGTCCCCACTTCTCCATACCCATGGCCACTGAACTGGTTTAATGTACCATGTTTTTGTCTATGCTGTCACAACATGCTCCTGAATGGTCTGCTTGGCTTCTTTTTTTTCCTTTGTGTTCAGTCTGTACCCTGTAATTTTTCTTTTTCTTTTTTTTTGTACCGGGGATCAAACTCAGGTCCTTGGGCTTGCAAGGCAGGCAGCAGAACCGCTGAGCGAAATCTCTGGCCCCTGCACCCTGTTATTTTTCTAAGATATGATTTCCATTATTTTCCCTTTGGTAACTTTCTTGCAAGTATAATAAGATCTAGCCTAAACTCCTCCACATAATGAATGAGAAGCTCCACAGTCTATAGCAGGCACTGTGTCTCATCATCAGCCACATCCCACAACATATCCTTCAGGCTCACTGAACTTCTTGAAATCCCAAGAACTGGCTATAACATCTACACATCTATTCCTCTTCTCATAGTATTTTCCTTGAGCTGGTATATTCCTATTGCTTTGTCAAGGTTCAGTTCACCTTTGAAAATTTTTCCTCACTGCTCCAGATATGGGTAAACGTCCTAGCTAATCTTTTGAAAATATTACTGAACATCCTCTATTGTTTAGATGTCTGAATCTTCTACTAGAGAATGAATAAGGCAGTAAGACAATGCCCAGTGATCCTCAGCTAGCAATGCAGGCCATTGTGCAACTTCTCTCCTGGAGTGTGGGCTGGACTTGCTGACTTATTTCCAATGCAGAGGGGATAGCTGAAGCAATGGGATCATTTCTAAGCTTTGGTTCTAAAAAGGGCTTTGGTTTCGGTTGTGGCTTATATCCAGATGTCTCCCTGAAGCCTCACACACTCCAGGTGGGGCTTTTGAAAGGTGCTTGGATCATGAGGTTGCTATACTCACTGGTGGATTAGTCCACTGATGAGTTTATGGCTAAATGCACTGGAAGGAAGTGAGGCTGGCTGGAAGAGGT